>NC_081573.1:18727357-19027357 GCF_022355385.1 Mustela nigripes
CCCCCCGCCGCCCCCGCCAGTAGCTCTTAGATGGAGGGAAGGAAGACTGATTCCTGAGGGGCTTTGGGTCCTCCCAGATCCCAGGCAAAGGGCATGGCTGGATCAACTGGGGCTCTTTATTGCAAATGACAGAAACCAACTCTGGCTAATGTAAGCAAAAGGAATGAGGATTATGAAGAAGACGTGAGACAACACGAAGAATCAGACAACAGCTAGGCAGCTGCAGGTAGGTTAGGAAGCCAGGTGGTCGGAGGATGTGGGGGCGTAGGAAGGATTTGGGGTTACTGCCATCAGAATGGATCAGCACAAACATTTTCCTCCATTTACAACTCAGATTCCTGGCCAGGGGTGTGTGTCAGACCAAATCTTGGGCCAGGGAGCAGGTTCTGGGTGGAGCTGACCTCCCACCAGAGGCATGTGAAATTGGAAAGGCAGGTTCCCAGAGAAAAAATGGGGACTTGCGACCCATTGCAATGCAGGCTAGGGGCACCCGAGAACGAAAGGTTTAGAGTGACTTAAACAACAGAAATGTATTTTCTCAGGGTTCTGGAGGTAGAAGCCTGAGATCAAAGAGTTACCTCCTTCTGACAGCTGGGAGGGAAGGATGTGTTTCAGGTCCTCTGCTAGCAGCTTGTAGCCTGGGGCGTTCCTTGGCCATGGATGGTGTTCTCCAGAGGTCTTCATATGGTCTTTCCCTTATGCATGTCTGTCTCTGCATCCAAATTTCTCCTTTTTATAAAGACACAGTCATACTGGAGTAGGGCCCACCATGCTCTAGTAAATTACCTCCTCTTAGCTAATTGCATCTGCAGTGGCCCCGTTTTCGAATAAGGTCCCATTCTGAGGTGCTGAGAGTTAGGAAGGGACACAATTCAACCCATAACAGTCCTTTTGGGACATCCAATCTGACCATGTTCCCAATAGTACCTTTTCCTTCCCTGGTGTTTCTTGCTTGCTCTGTCCTGGAAGGAAGCCTCAACCTGGACAAATTAGAAAACTCAAACTGATTATCTTCCTGGTAAAAAGAAACCCACTCTTATGGGAATTTCACCTGAACTCACAGCTACAAGTCATCCCAGTAGCAGAAAAAATACATCAGGGGCTGACAACTCATTCTCCTGCGGGAGGACGCATGACCATCAGTGCACAGTGACTGATTTTCAGATATCTGCGGTTGGCGTTCTAATGAATAAGACCCCAGGTAACTTTAAGGTGTTCACAAATCCTTCAAATATTTCGTCTTTGCTAAATCGGCATATGCTAGCCTGACAGCAGCGGTCTTGCAGGTCCGCAATGTTGTCTATTAGGAAAGGGATCTTCTGACTCAAAAAAGAATGGGGACTTTAAGATTCACTATGAAATTGTAGTAATTAACAGTGTGGTACTGGTGACAAGATTGAAAAACAGATGAAGGAAGAGGATAGAGAATCCTGGAAGCAGATACTCATGCAGACAGTCAAATGATTCTGACAAAAACACCAAAGCCATCCCACGGGGAAAGGAGAATCTCTCCCAAGTGTTGGTGCTGGGATTTCTATATATCCATATAGAAAAAACAACAACAACAACAAAAACAAAAAACAAAAAACCTCAACTCTGGTAGCAGTTAGGGTTTGATGAGAGAAGCAGAGTGAGTGATACAGAATGAGGGCTTTCCTATAGGAATTTGGCCTTACCAGCTGTGAGAGCTGGTTGGACCGTCTTTGTAAAGCTGTTGCTTTCATGTCAATGTTGGGCCTGAAATCAACAGGACTGGTAGATAGGAAAGAAAGACGGGTGTGAGCAGAGGAGAGGACAAGCTGGACCCCGTGAGGACAAACTGAAACCTGCTTCTGTTTGTTGACAATGCTAACCTGGGTGATGAGGATGCCCTATAGAAGAAGCTGGTGCCCTTGACCACGGAGCAGCAGCACTCCCTGGCCTAGGACCCAGAGGAGCAGGAAGAAGCAATCCCGTGAAGCTGGAGACACGTGGAGACACTTCACTTCCCGTGAAGCTGGAGACACGTGGAGACACTTCACTTCCCGTGAAGCTGGAGACACATGGAGACACTTCACTTCCCATGAAGTGGAGGCACTCTGCCCGGCTGCAGCACACGGAGTGACCCGACAGATAAGCGACCATGTGTGTGGCTCTGTGTGGGTCATTGGTGCTTAGAAGTGGCATTTCCTTCTCCTCCACTTTCCAGATATGGCACACATTTCTCTTGTGCTCATCCCGAACCCAGAACCACATGGGGAAGGCAAATGTAGTTCCAGCTGAGCTCCCTTGGCACTAGGAAAAGCTTCCAGGACCCTTACCTCACACCACATTAAAGATTAATTCCATGTGGCTCACTGACCTAAGTGTCAATGCTAAAACGTAAAGCTTCCAACGGGAAACACGGGAGAATAGCTTCGCAATATTGAGGAGACAGATCCTTACTGTATCACTAAAGAAGCAAACCGTAGAAGAAAAGACAGACAAAGCAGATCTCCTCAAAATTAAAATCTTCTGGGGCACCTGGGTGGCTCAGTGGGTTAAAGCCTCTGCCTTCTGCTCAGGTCATGATCCCAGGGTCCTGGGATTGAGCCCTGCATTGGGCTCTCTGCTCGGCAGAGAGACTGCCTCCCCCTCTCTCTGTGCCTGCCTCTCTGCCTACTTGTGATTTCTGTCTGTCAAATAAATAAATAAAATCTTAAAAATAAAAAAAATTAAGGGGCGCCTGGGTGGCTCAGTGGGTTAGGCCGCTGCCTTCGGCTCCGGTCATAATCTCAGGGTCCTGGGATCGAGTCCCGCATCAGGCTCTCTGCTTAGCAGGGAGCCCGCTTCCCTCTCTCTCTCTCTCTGCCTGCCTCTCCATCTACTTGTGATTTCTCTCTGTCAAATAAATAAATAAAATCTTTTAAAAAATAATTAATTAATTAATTAAATGATTAAAATCCTCTGGTGGGGGGGCACCTGGAGAGCTCAGTCAGTTAAGCGTTGACTCTTGATTTCAGCTCAGATCACGATCTCAAGGTCGAGAAATCGAGCCCTATGTTGGGGGTCCACGCTCAGTGGGCAGACTGCTTGAGGTTGTCTCTCTCCCTCTGCCCTTCCCCCACCTCTCTCTCTCTCCCCCCATAAATAAACCTTTAAAAATGATTAAAATCTCTGCTCATGAAAAAAATGCCATCTTTGGGATGCCTGGGGGGCTCAGTTGGTTAAGCATCCGATTCTTGATTTTATCTCAGCTCATGATCTCAGGGTTGTAAGATCAAGCCCCATGTCAGGGTCTGTGCTCAGTGCAGAGTCTGCTTGAGCTTCTCTCTCCCTCTCGCTCTGCTTTTCCCACTCATAAACACACTCTCTCTCTCTCAAAATAAATAAATAAACAATAAATAAATAAATAAATAAATCTTTTTAAAATGCCTTCACAAAAATGAAAAAATAAGCGTAAAAGGGAAAATATTCATAAAACATATCATCCTTACTAAATCAATAATTAAAATGTCCAAAAAATGTGAAATGATTTGAAAAGAAACTTCCCGAAGAAAACTATGGTCAATAAGCACATGAAAAAGTATTCGATATCATTAATTAGAAATGCAAATGAACACCACACTGAGATCCCCCTATACGCGGACCCCAACAATGAAAATGTAGGATGGACAATTGCAATTGGTGGAGAAGCTGTGTGGCAATCTCACACGTTTTCTGTGCAGAAGTGTTAAGGATATCAGTAACTTACTTTGAAATGCATCAAAATAAGGATAATGGGGCAGAATTTATTTTCCCAAAGTGACCACAGCAACATCTTCCTTCCCACCTGCTCTTGTACAACTGCGGCAAACAACGGAAACTGGGCAATGCTCCTTGGTGGAAAGGGAGTCTGGAATCTGGTGCATGGATGACTGTGGAACAGCTGAGTCCACTTGCTGTACAAGTTCCAAGGCCAGGCCAGGTCAGGAACGTTCAAGACACTTCCACTTTGTCTACAGGAACACCTTTGCTTGGAGCTCCGAGCCATCAGTGAGAAGTTCAACTTCAGTGAGGCCACTGTGCAGCCATGAAGCCAACTCACCTGGGCCGTAGGTACTCCACTCTTGTCTCATCTGCAGATCATTCTAGCCCCGGTGCCAGACATGGGAGTGAAAGACCCTCCTGGTATTTCCAGCTCTGACCCATCTCAGGAGATTTCCAAGCAGGACAATGAAAGTATCCCCTTGTTTCTTTCAACAGTGTGTCTTAGGGTATGGCTAGAGAGAGGGGAACTAGAGAAGGAAATAACGTGTTTGAAGAATTAACTTTAGAAGAGTGTAGAAGTCAGGAATAGCTGGGTTCAAAAACAACTTCTTATTCCAAGGGTGTCCCAGTGGAAGATTCTCAAAAGGAAGAAAGAGCTTCAGAGAGAAGAAGGCACCAAGAAGACATCTCAGGGTAAAAATGAGGGTAAGTGCCCACCTGTAAAACTCTTCATGAAGACACCAGGAAGTTTTTCGGTGGTGCCTTGAGGCCCGTTCCAACCAGACAGTTCTCTTAAGCATATTAATAGCACACCTTGCAAACGCTCTGTGTGCCTAGTGGTCCTGAGGAAATTGTCCCACAGCAATCTCATGGAGAGCCCAAAGTAGAGAAGGGCTTAGTTTGAAGAGCTTTGTAACTATGGCTTTTGTTTAATGGACTGGATTTACAGATTGATACACAGGAAATCCACAAAGGTTTTAAAGGAAGTGAAGTAGATTGGAATGAAAGGGAAAGAGGCAATTCAAAATGAAGGAGGCCTTTGAGCTCTCATGCTCTTATGGGCAGGAAGCAGTTTCAGTAGGCTTCCATACCAATGCAGCTAATTTCTTAGGGAAGTGGAAGCATGACTCAGAGGCGGAGCCAAGAACCATGGAAAGCAACTCCCAAGCAATTGACAACTGGTAACCAGCCAGATTTCAGTATTGTTTTGGTCCGGTGTTGCTGTGTGCCTCCCATTTTCTCCTTTCCATCCAGGGGACCGCTCAATGTGGGGGTGGCCTCAGGTGGGCATACAGATTTTTCCTACTCTGAATCCTTTCCATTGTTCCAAATGACACTTTTTCTTTCTGGTGGCAGGTGAGTCCTCTGCTATGGCCCCGGTATCCCAAAAGTGTAGGGCGCTCCGGGGATAGAACCCTCAGAACTGAAACTAAGGTAAGGGTTAGGGCCTAGGGGCATAGCAGGCCAGGTCTACAGTCGCTTTTTCATTCTTTATCTGGGGTTGAGTTAAGGATGTTGTTCAGGGTGAGTGTCGGGCTCTGAGTTTGTATCCCAGGGATAGCTGTATGTGGGGGTGGCCAGAGTTGGGCATGCAGATTTCTACTATTTTGAATCCTTTCCTTCATTCCAAATGGCCTAATTTCTATCTGGGTGGCAGGCTGAGTCCTCTGGTATTGTTCAGGTGTCCCCAATCTGAGGGGCTTTGGAGCCAGACTCTTGGGGATGAACCTCTCAGAAGAGGCCCTAGGTTAGGGCCTAGGGGCATACAGCCCCAATGTGCTGGCAATCTTTCCACCTTTACAGTGGGCTGACTTGAGATCACGGAGCAGGGTGGCTCTCAGACTCCAGGATTGTGTCCAGGGGGCCACGGAAAGTGGGAGTGGCCATTATAGAGCAAAAACATCCCATCTGAATTCCTAACTCACAGAATCCATGAGCACAGCAAAATTGCTGTTGCTCTAAGTTACTAAGTTTTGGGGAGTTTGTTCCACAACAGTAACCAGAAAAGATGGATTGCTAAATGGACAGAGGGCTGGATTGACAGACATGAGATGAAGCAAACTGAATCAAATATTAATCGGAGAATCTAGGTGAAACATACGTGGGTGTTCCCTCTACAATTATTTCCATTCCATTCTTTTTCTTTCTTTTTTTTTTTTTTTTTTGTATATTTGAAAACTTTACAGTACAATGTTGGTAAGGGAAGAGGAAAAACTAGAAAGCACCAAATGACAGCAAAAGCACTAGTTAGCATTTATCTTATATTGCCATGTGCCAGGCCCTGGGCCAAGACGTTTATATTCGTTTTCTCATTTACTCTCACCAGCCCCCAGAGCCTGGTACTGTAATTTTTTCCATTATGCAGATGAGAAAACTGAGTCGCAGAGAGGTGAAGTCACTCATATGGTAACAGTGCTCGTAAATGATAGAAGCAAGACTTCAGTTCGGGTACGTGTGATTTCATAATTGAGGCTCACCCCCTCAGACCCAGGGCACCCCATATTCCTGTCCCCTCCATTTCTTCGATAGAAAGAGAAAGTTAAAACCCAGCAAATGGCTTCTAATGACTCCTTAATTTTCACACATCTCCAGTATTGGATTGTATTTTTATAGAAGGGAAATAAAGTGCTCATTTCAGTTTTCTTCCTTCCAGCGTGGGATTGTCTCCCTGCCGGTAATCTCAGCAGTTGAACGGTCTTCTCCGCGTGCTGAGAAAACTTGTCCCACATTTGGGGCTCTAAAGGTGGCAATGAGTTGTTGTGTTTATTGTCCCCTCTCGTTCTGACTCTTTTTTATGAATGAGAACACCGTGAGGCTCAGAGATTTTAGATAAGTGGATGAAGGTCACAAAGGATTACAGGAGGGACAGACTTGCCCTTGCCTCTCGTGATGCAGAGAGTCCAGTGCTTTGGGCTCAGGTTTCTCTTGGTTTCCGACGAAACCAAGCCTGGCAATAAAGCTGCACGTGCTCTCAGAGGCCGGTGGTCTCTGTGGGTATTTTCCGCACAGTGGTACTTCCCCATCAGCGTTCCTCTCCTGCCACAATGCCGAAGAGCTTTTGAGCAGGTGAGCAGAGATCTGAGCCACCTGCGCCCCATGGTAGAGAGGACTGTATCGCGTCCAGGTTTCCGTTTTCAGGGAGGGCCCGTGAAATGCCTGGGTGTCCCATCCTGTGGCACAGTGGCCCTTAGGGAGGCCGTGGGCAGAGATCTGGGGGTGCCCATCTTCCCCGTCAGGAAAGGGTTCCTATTTCTGCGGAGAGGGGTCAGTGCCTCGTCTGCGCGGTCTACGGGGCTTCAGCCTGGGCAGGGGCTGGTGTCCCCCCTGCCTTGACACTCACCGGGGCAGAGCTGGGGACCCTGCACACGCCGCCGGCTGACAGATGGCTCGTGCCGTCCCCACACCCGCCTGTACGCAGGCCCCCATCCGAGCTGGCATGCCCTTCGGGCGACGCCTGGCTCCCGCCACCCTACAGCTCTGCTCCAGCACCCCGTTTGGAGGCTGCCGCCCCCAGAGGAGGGGTGGCCCGGGCAAGGCCGTCCAGCTGGCGGTGGCGGGGCCCCACCCGGGTCCCGGAGGCGTGGCGGAGCTGGAGAGCTGCCGTCAAGCTCGCCCGCCGGGCTTTCACCCACAGAGCCGCCGTCCAAGGTTCTTGTCTCCGCCTGGGGTCGCCTGAGCGCCGCAGCGCCAGAAGCCTTTCTGGATGATGAGGGGGTGGGAGATGGAGGGGGTATGGGAGAGGCAGCTGCGCCAGGCTGCTGTCTGAGCCCGAGGCGGGGGTCCGGTTTCTTGGCAACGGGTCCCCAGTTCGGGTCAGGCCCTCCCCGCGGGGCCGGCCTCTCTCCCCTCCCCCGCCAGGCTCCGCGGAGTCCGGGGCCGAGGACCCGAGGCAGAGAGCCCAGGTGTGGCCTGGGGGCGCGGCCGGCGTGGGAGGGGGTGACCCTGGGCGGCTGCAGCTGCCCACCGCCGTTTCCACAACCCCGGCGGGGCTGCGCGGGAGGGCGGGGACCGGGAGGGCCCGAGGCGGGACGACAAGTCTGTTTCCGCCCGGCCTCCGCCCGCTCGGGCTGAAACGAGTCTTTCCGGTGGGGCTGCCCAACCCGGGCTGGCGCGCCCAGCCTCCCGGAACCCGCCCGGAGTGGCGCGTGACCCCGCCCAGGCCGAGGGCGAGACCCGGGCGAGAGGTGGAGCCGCTGGTAGCCGAGCGGGAGAGCTCGGATGCGGGGCAGCGAACTTCTGGGCCTTTTCACCTCCATCCCCCGCCCCCAAACCACCCGATGCCGTGAGTCCATAGGGGCACCCTAATAGAGGGTTTGGAAAAGCTTCCTGAATGATGAGTTTGCAAATCAAAACTTCGGCCCAACCTTATTACTTTACCTGGGGAAACTGAGGCACAAAGAGATTGTACCAAGGCCACATCATGAGTTGGCAAACCACAGGAGAGCCTAGTGAAAGCTTAAGAGGAGTGACCAGAGGCCGGAATTTTCTCAGGGTCTAAATCCTGGAGGTCTGGGTGGCGCTACCGGGACAGCTCCACTGGAGGACAGAGCCAGACCTCAGCGAAGGTCCGGCCTCACTAAATTAATGAGAATGAGGCCGTTCTTCCCTCAACCGAGGAGCAGACATGCCGTTTAGCCTCTGCAGAGAGCAAGACAGGGACCACTCTCCCTCCCAGCCTGGCGCCAGCACGGACCCGAGGGCATGTTAACAGGAGCCAGGAATTGGAGGCGAAGCATCCTTCATTTCCTCCGCGGTGAGGTCTCTGATTGCCAGGGTCTGGCTTTTCAAAATCACAGCATGCTGAGACCCAGGAGGTGGGGGAACCCTGGAGGATTCTTTTATCTGTTCAACCTTGAGTCAGACTTGCAATGAGCATTTGATCAAGAAACTTGGTCAGTTTCTCAAAATACAAAATCAATCCCCGATTTTACTTTTTTACTTGGCGTTTCCTTGGGATATTCCCTATTCTGGGAATGAAAGATTATCAACTATTGTCTTAAATTCTGTCCTGATTAGCATCCTTCCTCAATTCAGGATTTCCCTGGAGCCAGATCTTGGCAGCTTCGGGATTATGACTTTTTAAAAATATAATTTTGATGAATTTGTATCTGTTCCCCAAATTAGAAACTCTCTTAATTATAGGAGAAAACACTTTCAAAGAGAAAGGGTAGATCTTTAGAGCAAGCCCTGGAGCAATACTTTTAAAGAAAATCTCAGGGCAGGCAGGTCCTCAGCTGAACTGGTAAGGGAAGAACCAAGCCAGACTGTCTTTTCTGTAGCTGTCAGGCCCACGGTCATCCAGTTAATTCTCAGCTAGAAACTAAGGAATAAATGAAGGTTTCCTTAAAGTTGTTCAGGCTCTTCCTTAGGATTCTAACTTGACAGAAAGCTTGGGCTTGGTTAAGTGGTTTTAAAATGGGGCTTGGGTGATGAAACGATAGATAAGGGGAAATTTCTCTTTATAAAAATATTTCCTGCTCAGGGGCATCTGGGCAGCTCATTCGGTTAGACATCCGAGTCTTGCTTTTGACTCAGGTCCTGATTTCAGGGTTGTGAGATCGAGCCCCACAGGAGCTCTGCGCTAGGCATTTTGTGGAGTCTGCTTGAGGTTCTTTCTCTCCCTCTGCCCCTCCCCCTGCTCCCGCACACTGTCGCACCCTCTCTTTCTCTCTCTCTCTCTCAAATTAAAGAAATAAAATCTTAAAAATCAAAGTATTTCTAGCTCATAAATGAAGAGAAAGAATGATAGACATCATCATTGTGCATCCCTAATAAATTAATGGATCTAGGCAGATAAGCTATGACTACTAACATCATGAAAAGGGAGGACTTGATGGGGCGCCTGGGTGGCTCAGTCAGTTAAGCATCTGCCTTCAGCTCAGGTCATGATCCTGGGGTGCTGGAATCGAGCCCCACATCATGCTCCCTGCTTAGTGGGGAGTCTGCTTCTCCCTCTGCCTCTGCTCCTCCCCTACCACTCACTACCACTGATACTCTCTCTCTCTCTTTCAAATAAATAAATAAAAATCTTAAAAAGAGAAAGAGAGAGTGAGAACCTGACATGATGTGCCTTCTAGTGGAAAATCTCAGCGCCAACTGTGAAGCAGTCTTAACATTCCTCAAGCTCCCGCCACCCCCACTCCCACCTTGCCCAAACACAAATCAAACCTGAACCTGATCCAGCCTCATCAAGATCAGCTATCACCTTACAGGAAATACAAAGTGTAGGTAGGGATCGTGTTAAACGACATTATGGGAACATTATCAAAGCTATACAGATCTTGTGACACTGCAGGACAAGTGACCCAATTCCTCAGTAATTAATTATAAGGAAAAGAATCACACTTAGATTCCAAATCAAACAAATGGCAAAAAGAAAAACAACTGACGTCCATAGAACACTTGTAAGTCTGAACATCAATGGGATAGTTGATATTTAAAAGGTATTATTACATTACTTCAGAGTGATATTCTTACATTTTTAGTTATTTTAAAAGTATTTTAATGTATTTTTCATGTATTTTGGAAATACATGCTAAAATATTTACAGATGAAATGATATGGTATCTGTAATTTATTCCTAAATAGTTTTATGTAGCGATGTGGAAAGTGGGTGAAGGTTGGAAACAGGAAGGACATTAATCATGGGATTAATGATTATGGTGGCTCATTATGTTATTCTATTTTATTTTTATTATGTATGAATTTTTTAATCTTTTACTTTTTGTACAGTATCCTCAGACTTGGGAACTGGCCTTGAAACCTGGCCGGATTACCTGGGCTGGAGCTCAAGACGATCGGCCCATGTCTTTCTCTGTGACTTGGCGCACACTGATTCCCTCTTGTCCATTTAAGAAACACTGAGGACCTTCTATCTGCTCGAGCTTCTGAAATTATGGAGCTCACGCTCTAGATTAGATGATGACAAGGAAGGAAGCCACCAGAGGGAGGTGTGGAAGGCTTTGCGGAAGAATTATGTTTGATATGAATCCTGGTAGATGAAAAGGGTTTCCCTGGATGGTGTCAGTTCATCTTCTGGAAGAGAACGTGGTGAGACTTGATCTGCAAGGAGGACCCAATAAGTCCTAATAGATATTGCAATTATAACCTGTCTGCAACCATTTTTTCCCTATTGTGTGTGGGTCTCTGTAGGGACTCAGGAGACCCCCATGGACTTCCTGTCATCATCCTTTATTTTGTTAGCTGAAGCAATACAATTTGAGCTTTTGTTTTTTGAATCTCTCAATGGTGTTTGGAGGCCAAAGCGTTATCACATTAGCTGATCTATAGCCTTCTGAGGGAGTGGTCTCTTCGGCTCACAGATTTATTTCCATCCTTCTAGTTCCCAAGGTGTGTCACTTGAGCAACCTTAGCTGTACGTTTGCTGGTAGTTATGCCCGGCACTGGTAATAAAGACCATTTGCTTATCAGAATGTGAGTGCTTGTGGTTGACGCCCTTAGTTTTCCCAACTGCTCTTGTCTTCCCTCTCTCCCTGTAGGACATGGAGTTCAACATACAGCATGCAGCCTGGCCTTCAGGTCAACTAGTTCATCCTGATACTCTGCCACATCAGGTTGAACTTTGTGCTTTGATGGCCCCTTTGTCCATGTGACATGAACCATCTGCTAGGGGCAATGCTTGAAACAGCAATGGTCGTTTGACAAGTCATTCACTGTATCATGCCTCTATTATGGAAAATTATGGGCTTTTTTCTTTTTTTAAGATTTTATTTATTTATTTGTCAGAGAGAGAGAGTGAGCACACAAGCAGGGGGAGCGACAGAGGGAGAGGAGAAGCATACTCCCTGCTGAGCAGGGAGCCTGATGTGGGACTCGATCCCAGAACCCTGAGACCATGACCTGAGCCAAAGGCAGACGCTTAACCAACTGAGCCACCCAGGTGTCCCTGTTTGTTTGTTTTTTCTATTTATTCTTTTCCTCATCTGTTTTTATGGATATTTGCACTTTAAAAGAAAAATTTCTGAAACTTACAGAGAACAAAAGAATCTTTAAATTTGGTTGCTATATATTTGTTGAGTTTTCCTGAGTTATGATGTGGAGCCAGTCATTATCTTCTTAGGGACCTAATAGGCATCTTTCGGTGTGATTCAGAGTCTGGTGGAAGGCTGGGAGTGTTAGGAGTGACTTTCCTTTTTGTCACTATAACCCAAAGGTATGCTTTACCAGAGGAAAAATATTGAGAAGTTAGCTGTGATATATTGCATGTTTCCAGCTCAAAAGCTTCTGGTACTAATTTAATTAAAATAATTTACCTTAATTGAAAACTATAATTTTCTCCTTTTCCCAATCAGTTGAATTAATTTGTACTTTTAAAATACCCCATCCACATGGAATATATTACTCCAAAGCCAATACCCTAAACCTTAATTTTTGTGCTAACCATCATTATAGCTGGGGCATTATGGTAAAGGAATAGTTGAGACTTCTGCTTTTAGCTCTGGAACACCAGCCTGGTTCAAACCAAGCCTCCGACCTCAAACAACTAGAGCAGTTGGGTAATTTTTAAAATCTGTCTTAAAACATCAGAGATCTACCTAGGCTATAAGAACTTTAGAGGACAAGACCCTAGAGAGAAGGAAAGTGTAGACAGGTGAGCCTGACATTTGACACTTGTCTCAGTCACTTTGGGCTGCTATAACAAAATACCATAGATTGGGTGGCTTAAACAATAGACACTCACTTCTCACAGTAATGAAGACTGGAAGTTCAAGATCAAGGTGTTGGAAGATGTGGTGAGGGCTCTCTTGCTGGCTAGCAGATACATCTTTACAAGTGGCCCAGAGAGGAAGCTCTGATACTTCTTCCTTTTCTTATAAGAGCACCAATCCTATCATGGAGTCTTCACTCTCATGATCTCATCTTAACCTAATTATCTTCCAAAGGCTTCACTTCCTTATACTATCATTTTGGGGGTTAGGGCTTCAACATATGAATTGGGGTGGGAGAGGCACAAACATTTAGTCTGTAACAGCACTATTATTCCCCTCAAGGCATTTACATCTAAGAGCAGGGACTTAAAGGTTAAGAAGTTGAACAGACTTTTTGGCAATCTCAGAGAGAGCCTGGTAATATCCTAGGTTTTTGGTTAGGACCTCAAGATTATACCAATAGGAAGGGCATAGCAGAAAAGGACCAAGTCTCACAAAGATACAACTTTAGCTCAAACCAGATTAAGATGATCTGCCTCCATACCAACTGCTTTACAGAAGCAAAAGAAAATCTCTAGAGAAAGATAGCATCATCCACAGTATCACACTGGTTCTGTAATTTTCATATATAACATGTAGCATTTGATCAGAATTTACTAGGCACACCAGGAGACAAGACCAAATGACTGAAAACTGAGAGAAAAAATAGATAATAGAAACTGACCCACAGGAGATCTAATTATTAGAATTATCAGATAGAGTTCATGATAACTCCTGATTGATACATTCAAGGAAATAAAAAACAAAATGGAAAATTCCAGCAAAGAAGAGAAACTTATCTTGAAAATCAATGGAAAATTTATGACTGAAAAAAATGATTAAAATTAAAAACATATTAGAGGAATTCAAAGCAGATCAGACACAGATAAAGAGAGGATTAGTGAATTGGAATATACAGCAAAAGAAAATATCTGTACTTTTTAAAAGTAGGCTCCATGCCCCAAATGGAGCCCAGCAAAGGACTTGAACTCACAACCCTGAGATTAAGACCTGCATTGAGATCAAAAGTCAGGTGCATAACCATCTGAGCCACCCAGGCGCCTGAGTGTTATTTTCAAATATAATCACATTTGGGCATTAGGGCTTCAACATATGAATTTATTGGAGGGACATAATTCAATCTATAACATACTTTCTAAAGGAATGGTGAAAATATATAACTAACAAGCTAATAATAGAAAGTGAAATGAAATGAAAATAATGACTCCAAAAGAAGGCAAAGAAGGTGAGGCAAATAGAAAAAGAAATAGAAACATTGTAGATTGAAACCCAAATATATGAGAAATTAAATTAAATATAAATGAACTAAATACTGCCATCAAACTACAAAACCTGTTAGACAGGATAAATAACCAACACCCAATTACATGTTGATACATAACCTAGGCATAAGGATAAGAAAGGAAGAAAAAAGATATGCCATGAAAACAATGACTAAAGACTTAGTAGGAGGCAGAAAGGTAAATATTTCTGATGTGACCATACAGATTTGCCACTACCAATAGCAGTTAATGAATAATGTACCTTTTTGACTTTTCTGAATCAAATTGGCTGTTCCAGAATGCCTTTGAAGCCAGTCATTTTCTTAAAGCAGAGTCCTACTTACCCACTGTGTTACCCCCCATTATATCATCCATATTCACCATGGTCAGGTGCACAGAGCCTGGAAAACCCTGCTATTGAGTCTGGCCATCTCTGTGTATGGAGGAAACACTAGGACTAGAACAGCCTCCTTTCTGTTTCCCCCATGTTTGTGGAGCTTTGCCAGAGCTCAGGCTCAGTGTTTGGCCATGCCTTTCTTAGCAGAGCTCACAACCCCTGAGAGAGACAGACATGCAGAAAGAGGGTCCCCAAATCGAGTATTTACCATAATAAAGCTATAGGAGCTGGACAAGAGGTCACCCACTCTCCCTGGAAAGTTCCTTTGTCCCTTTCTTTCTCCTTTCCTCAGATGTTTATTGAATACCTACTATGTGCCGGCCTAGTCAACATTTTTTTTTCTAGGACCTATAGTCTTTCTAAATACTATGATATCTTAAAAAAGAAAAAAAGTAGGGGAGGTTCTTTTCTCCTTGCTCAGTGAACTTTGTGAAATACTGGTAAAATTAAGAGCAAATGGGCAAATACCGAGAAGGGAGAAAAGGAGACCAACCTTAACAGAGCCCCCATTACTTATGATCTCATCAATCCCTAATGGGAGGGGGTGTGGGTACACTTTATAGAAAGGAAATTAAGGCACAGAGAGGTTAAGGAACTTGCCCTAAGACCCCAGCTTATAAATTGAGGAGCTGATCTATACACATCAAATCTTTTCACTCTTGGTCCAGTGTTCTTTCTGGCATTCCAGGCAGATGACATGTAGGTGTCCCAGAGACCCTCCTCCCTTTTTACAGAGCCCCTGGGCTTAGGGGTAGCATTTGTGAAGCAACATGAGGAGACCAGGAATATATGCTTCAGACTCTGCACCTGTCGTACTGATGGGCCGAAATGCCCAGATGTCCCGGGTGGGTCAGAGCCTAGTGCTTCCTCTATACTTTGCTTTCCCCTCAGCCTCCTTATTTGGGACTTTATAGCAGCCTGCTCTCTGCTGACAAGTGATGAGACAGAGCATGGGACCATGGGTGATCCTCTTGTCCTCAGGGTCCTTGCATTTCCTTGACAGTTTCCAGGAGATTCTGTAGCTGCTAAAAACTCTGTGCCAGGTGCTCCCCTTGTCCTTTTGGCTTACAGTGCAGCTTTAGAACCACACAGGAGCAAAGAGAAGAGAAAACCATTCTTGAGTACCTTTGTCAGCTCACGCTGTCATGACAAAATACCATAGACTGGGTGGCTTGAACAACAGACATTTCCTTTCTCAAAGTTCTGGAGGCTGGAAGTCTGAGATCAAGGTTCTGGTATGGTTGGGTTCTGGTGAGGGCTCTCTCTGGCTTGTAGATGGCAGGCTTCTCAGTGCCATCACCTGGCAGAGAGGGAGAGAGTGAGCTCTCTGAACCCCCCCAGCCCCCCGTTTCCGCTAACCCTAATTACTCCCAAAGGCCCCACCTCCAAATCCCACCCCACTGGGGATTAGGGCTTCAACCTGTGAATTTTGGGGAATACCATTCAGTCCAGCTACTAGATCTTTCTTTCTGGGTCTCTGGTGTGACTTCACGCTGTGTGCTCCGACATGGTCTGAGTGGGGGTGCATACGCCCCAGCACCTCTGACCACCTGAGGATTTCTGGTGCTTGGCTTGTGACTGCCTCTGACCAGGCTGGATCTGACCTGCTCCCTTGACGGAACACCAGGCCTGGCTTCTGATGGGTGATGCCCCTCCCCGTCTCCTCCAGCCCCTGCACCACGGCATGGTTCCCACCTCTCCCCAAGGACATGCGCAACAGCCCTCCATTCCCCCCACCCCCCGAAGGTGACCACACCTTGCTTGGGGCTCTGTGCAGAGACCCAACTGAAGCCTCTTTAGGGAGGAGGCCATGGGACGGCTCTGGTGTGGCCTCGAAACAAGGTTTTCTAAAGCTGCCCTGTACTGCTTGTCTTCCCAGGCCCCGAAGCTTCCCAGTGGGGGTGGTGGCTTCACACACAGCTTAGCAAGGAAAAGCAGCCCTTTGTGTTTTCACTGCTCGGCCTTGACAAAGTGGTACCTAAAACAGCTGCCCTATGTCCCAAGGTGGTCTGGGGCAAAAACAAGGGTTTCATGTATGCTCCTTATATAATGCTCGCAACCACCCCGTGGGGCACATAGTGCTGTCTCTCTGAAGCCAAGGCTCAGAGAGGGTGGGTAACTTGGCCACAGTCACACAGCGTATCCATGATAGGGTAGGATTCAACACCAGACCTGCTGAGGACAAGGCTCACAGGGCACGCTCAGGCTGGCTTCTGCCCCTTCCATTCTCCACACTCGAAGGCTCAGGGTAGGGGTGGGGAACTGACATTTACAAAGCTATCTAGTCTTTTCTTCCATGGAAAAATGTATCACTCTGCAATTCCCCCAATAGGACTGTGTTTCAGGACTTTGTAGTCCTTGACAAATGCCGAATGCATAGGACAGAGGGCTACAGCGAGAACCCCCTGGCAGGTAAACAAGCCCAGTGAAGGTGGGAGGTGGTGGTTCTCCCCTGGCCTTGGTGCCTGGAGCTGCCCAACCCCCAAATCAGATGTCGAGGCTCTGCTTTGATGCCCGCCGGATCTGCGCCCACCCTCCAGTCTGGAGAGCTGGCAAGTTGACCTCCGTCTTTATCGAGCTATGTATCCCAAGGGACGCTTTCGCTCTAAACAGCACTTTCTGAGTGAGTCCCTGTGCCCCATCCTGAAAGGGATGATACTGAGTTTCAGAGAATCCAGGGCAGGATTCCTGGTCAGCCTCTGTCTGCTCTGTAGCCTCTGAACCTGACTCAGCCCTCCATCTCTTAACTGCTCAAATGCCCTTGCTTTTCCTCTTCCTTTTCCTTTTCCTTTTCTTCCTCTTCCCCCGCCTTCCTTCCTCTCTCTGTCTCCCCGTCTCTTTCTTTCTTCAGAAAGGGCCCCAAATCCCAGGCCCTCTGACTGCGGTCAGGCCCCACGGAACCAGCCACCTCTCCCAGCTTCCTGGCCACCCCCGTCTCGGGCGTGGGGCCAGGCTCTCTGACAGTGGCCGGCCTGACGAGGCAGCGGCCTGGGGATGGTGGCTGTGGCTGATTGAAGTCCCTGTTTCCCTTGTACAAAGGCAGCATAATTAATCAGGCAGTAATGAATTCAGGTACCACCGGCTTGTCACCTCGAGAGAGAGCCTATCTGCGAGGGCTGGAATTCAAAAGAGGGAATCAGGTCACCATTAGTACTATTCAGTATTAAATGTTAATATTGAGTGAAGGATTTATTAGACATTGACCAAAATTGGGTCTGTTGGCCTTCAGGAACCCGTGCTCCTTTCTCTTTCTCTCTCTCTCCCTCTCTCTGTCTTGGGCTCTCATGGCAGGGGTATGCAGGGTGGCTGGGTCTCTGGCTGACTGTGGGCTCCACTGAAGGTTTTCTCAGCTCAGAGATGACTTTCCCCACGTGTACCTGTTACTCAGAGTCCTCTGAGATGCTGGGGCTGCTGGGGAGGGGGAATGCGGGGGTGGGGCCTTAGGGAGGGGCAAGACGAGGGATTCCCTAATGGGGAACTCAGACTCCCCAGTGCTCTGCCTACAGCAGCTCAGGCAGTGGCCCAGGAGTGCTGGTGCCGTGGAAAGCGCACAGGTGCTGAGTGAGGGTGCCCGGCGCTGTGGCTGGGCCCCAGTCACAGTGGGTGCACCTCAGCTTCCAGGAGCGACCTGCCCAGGACTGCAGACAGGGCCGCCAGCAAAGCATGGAGATGGCAGGCGGGCTGATCTGAGTTCGGGTCCCATTCTTCCCAGGCCCCTGCTGGGAAGTTGGGAGCAACTGGAGGAACTCAGTATTGGTATCTGTCAAGGTCCTGGGGTCAAATAGAGGCGATTGTGGGCTGCCTTGCTTAGGGCTTGCACACAGTAGGCACTCAGCTGGGGAAGGCCCCTGCAGGCCCCCTAGAGCCCTGCACCCTGGTCTGAGGCCAGGGCTGGGGCTAGCCCACTAGTAGCTGCACAGATCCCCATGGAAGCCCCAGCTGGTTTTGAAAAACCCACAGGGGCAGGGCAGTGGGGCCTGAGGTATGGCATGTTCTACAGTCCCCCTGCCTTTAAGGGGCTCCTTGTCAGTGCCAGCTGTGGCCACCTCTGGCTTCAGGATCAATGATCTTTAAATGCCATGGAAATAGGAGAAGACCTCTCAGAAGAGGTTGTGTTTGATTCCCCTCAGTGGACTATGTCAGAGTCACAGGATGGCCCAGAGCTGCTGTGACCATGTACGAAGCAAACAGAGTGGCTTGAGATCCCGCATGTCCTGAGTACCTGCTGTGTGCTCAACCAGGGAAGTGAGTGTGAATCATTTTTTAATTTTTATTTTTTTAAATATTGTATTTATTTATTTGAGAGAAAGAGTGTGAGCACAAATGGGGGAGGGGCAGAGGGAGAGGGAGAAGCAGACTCCCTGCTGAGCAGGGAGCCCAATGCAGGGCTCCATCCCAGGACCCTGCGATCATGACCTGAGCCAAAGGCAGACACGCTTAACCGACTGAGCCACCCAGGTGTCCCAACTCATTTTTAAAAAATATTTTATTTATTTGACAGAGGAATCACAAGTAGGCAGAGAGGCAGGTAGAGAGAGAGGAGGAAGCAGGCTCCCTGCGGAGCAGAGAGCCCAATGCGGGGCTCGATCCCAGGACTCTGAGATCATGACCTGAGCCGAAGGCAGAGGCCCTAACCACTGAGCCACCCAGGCTTCCCTCGGTTTTTTTTTTTAAATGGGCAAAGAACATGAACAGGCAATTCACAGATGAGGCATGGAACATGTCTTATAAAAATTTATTACAGAAAGATACTTAACCCTGCCAAATCATAAGGAAAATGCAAGTTGAACGCATTGTCACTCCATCAAATGAGGGGAAATTTACAAGTCTGATGTTATCAGGCACTAGTGAGGATGCTGGGATCCTGACCTCAGATGCTACTGGACCATGCATTTGTGCTCCTGTCCTGGAAAGCCTAGTGGTGTCCTTCAGCCAGGTGCCTACCCTGTAGCCTAGCAGTTTCGCTTCTGCCATATCTCTCCTCAGGAAATATTTATGTGCATAGAGGATCACTGTGGCAGCCTTTGTAAAAACAGCTGAAACCGGGGCGCCTGGGTGGCTCAGTAGGTTAAAGCCTCTGCCTTCGGCTCAGGTCATGGTCTCAGGGTCCTGGGATCGAGCCCCGCATCGGGCTGTCTGCTCCGCAGGGAGCCTGCTTCCTCCTCTCTCTCTGCCTGCCTCTCTGCCTACTTGTGATCTGTCAAATAAATAAATAAAATCTTAAAAAAAAAAAAAAAAAAAAAAAAACAGCTGAAACCTAAATGCCCATCCTTACTGGAATGCCTGAGTTGACTGAGGCCTCTTCTCAGTGTGGAGTTTTATACAGCGTTGTTTTTAAAGATGTATTTATTTGAGAGAGAGAGAGAGAACAAACAAGGGGAGAAGCAGGCAGAGGAAGAGGGAGAAGCATGCTTCCCACTGAGCAGAGAACCCAATGCAGGGCTCGTTCCCATGACCCTGAGATCATGACCTGAGCTGAAGGCAGATGCTTGACCCACTGAGCCACCCAGGTGCCCCTATATAGCCATCTTTGAGTTGGACCTACATGCATGCAAATAGATTTCTAAGATGTACCATTGAGTAAAAAGCAAAAGACAAAAAAAAAAAAAAAAAAAACCAAAAACCTACAACAATCTGCACAACATATGTAAAGTTCGTTGATAACAAATAATGCTATGTAGTTTTAATGGAGTTCCATGCATGTTGTAAAAGCCTAGAAATATTCAGAATGAACATACAGTTGACCCTTGAACAACATGGGGGGAGGGAAGAGACACCAACACCCTCATGCAGTAGGATGTTCATGTATCGCTTCTGACTCCCCAAAATCTCCCAGTAACTTTTGACTATTAGTAGCCTGCTGGTGACTAGGAGCCTTACTGAGGACATTCACAGTCACTTAAACATAGATTTTTTTATGTGGTCTGTCTTATATACTGTATTGTGTACAATAAAGTAAGCTAGAGAAAAGAAAACATTACGAAAATCATAAGGAAGAGAAAGTACATTTACAGCACTGTGCTGCACTTTTCAAGAAACAAATCCACTTATCAGTGGGCCCCGGGCGGTTCAAACCTGTGTTGTTCAAGGGCCCACCATATAGAGACTGGGAGGTTACACTTGTGAAGACTGAGAAGTAGTCGTGAATGACAGGAGTCCTAGGGGACTTGAGCACTCTGTATATGCAATAGGTTTTTGGAGGTGCATAGATTAACATAGCTTAAGTAGGATAGAAGTTAATTTTTAAAAGAGGCTTGGTCAGGGTGGGGTGGGGGGTTGGAACCAACAGTGCAGGTGGGAGCTCTTGGCAAAATACGATGATGTGAAAAGCTGAGGGAGTGGCCTAGAAGGAATGGAATAGAGCAGGCTGGGAGCATATTACTCTCCCGGGCTCCCCTCAGGGAGGAAAGCGCAGGGAGCTGGCCACACAGATGGGACCCCCAGGGAGGAGGGAAGGGGAAGAGCCCAGGTAGGTGACTGTTCTGATTGTGGCCTGGCTGACTTTTTGGCAGGCTGGGAGCATGACAAACAGACGTGCTTTTCTTGATGCTCAAGTTTCTGGTTGCGACAACCAAGGTTCCTCCCCACACCCATCCTGTTCTCCTTTAAAGCTGAAGATCTGTTTATCTTACTGCTTTGTCTTGATTACTA
Organism: Mustela nigripes; assembly: GCF_022355385.1. Taxonomy (NCBI): domain Eukaryota; kingdom Metazoa; phylum Chordata; class Mammalia; order Carnivora; family Mustelidae; genus Mustela; species Mustela nigripes. Next base: position 18,748,105 of record NC_081573.1, read on the forward strand.
TTGTGTAAGGACCCAGAATTAAAAATCAGTGCTCCTGCTGCTGGCCGCTGTGAAGACATCAGTCAGAGGAAGTGGATTCTGGTCCTGGGCATGCATTTGATGTCCAGCGCTTCCTGGCAGGGCAGAAGGGCCCACCTCTGCCCCAGGCCACGTGGGTGGGGAAACGGCCTCTGCTGGGTGATGCTGCAGGGTCCTCAGCTGCAGAACCTCAGGCTTACAGGTGATGGTGGTAGAGAGAGAGATGGTTCAGCAGCCACCCTGGGCTCAGCATCCATGCCCAGAGTCAGGCCAGCGAAATGTACAAGAAATAGTCAAATCAAACTTGTCTCCAAGACTCCTTGCAAGGCACGTTCGTGGGCTCTGGAATCCGGTCTGACTTCACATCCTTGCTGTGCCCCATGAGTAGTGTGTTTAACTGTACGCGACCTCAGATTTGCTGGGAACTAAGCAAAATAAATGTGTAGAGTCCTCAGCTCCATGGATGGCACCCAGGAAGTGATGGAGGTGGTGGATGAGAATCACGCTAATAACCCATCTCCTCTTGTCTTTTTAAGGCCTTCATCGGAACACAAACCTTCACACGCTATGTGGTTTCTGATAATGGATTCTAGTGTCACGGACAAGAAAAGATCTATTTTAATTCAGTAATTCTTCCCCATCCTGGATTTCTTAAAGTTGAAAGTTGTGTTGTTTAGGAAATCTTTAGGAAGGGATGAGGGCTAAGATGAGAGAGTGCAGTGAGCCTGGATGGAGAAAGACGGGTCGAGAAATTGCTTCCAGCCCTCTCGGGTGGGGCATTGGGAGAAATGACCGCTCTTCCGCCATGTTGGCCGCCATGAATCCTCCAGGCAGGAGTCCGCTGGGCTGGTGGGGCTAGGATCAGAGAGAGGTGGGGCAAGTCACTTGTCTTTGGAAAAATTTTAAGAAAATGCCAAAATACTCCATAATCAAGATATATATTTTAATGCAAATTTTAAAAAATTAGAATTAATGAAAAAAATCTACTATGAGCAAAATGTCAACACTTTATACACTGGCTTCTAGCCCCATCTTACTGACCCATCAGCAACTCTTGGGCTCCTAGCATCCTTCCTTTCTGGGCTCTCTGGGGCAGCTCCAGGTCTGGGAAAGGAGCTAGGAGCTGGGAGCTGGGCAATTTAAACTCACCCTCCGTCAGCATAGGCAGGAGCTGGGAACCCCCCCCCTTTTTTTTTTTTAAGATTTTATTTATTTATTTGACAGACCACAAGTAGGCAGAGAGGCAGGCAGAGAGAGAGAGAGGAGGAAGCAGGCCCCCCACCGAGCAGAGAGCCCAATGTGGGGGGCCGATCCCAGGACCCTGGGATCATGACCTGAGCTGAAGGCAATGTTCTAACCCATTGAGCCACCCAGGTACCCCGAGCTGGGAACCCTTCTTGGACAAGTATCTTTTGAGTGTGTGTGTGTGTGTGTGTGTGTGTATGATGTTTACAAAAATTATTTTTTTGGTGACCCTATTGAGGAAATGAGAGATTTAAACAAAGCGAAGCATGGAAACAAGGGATAGGACCATGAGCGTTTACAGTAGAAAAAGCAGATTTGCAAACTGTTCTGAGAAAGCCTTCTACTTTCTACTCTCTGATCTTTCAGAAAATACCCAAGGGTTTGCAAAACCGAGAGCAATTTTTCAGTTTTAAGTGCCTTCCCATCCCCCCAACAATACTGTTGCAATAAATAAAGACAAGTTCAAGTGTATATCATGTCTGCCCCTGTAGGAGCTGAGCATTCTGTACACCTGGGTTGAAAGCCCTGGTGATTAGCTCTCAGACACACACCATTATCAATCGTAGGCACAACCCTCCATCCCTGGCTGACAGGGCCAGGTGTCCAGCTGGCGACGATGTCTATTTCCATCCAGGAAGAGACAGGAAACACCACAATCTAGATGTTCATTTGATGAGACACTCCACTCATTATTAAACCTCTCCCCAAAAGGATGGAACTGGGGGGGAAACCCGACAAAACTATTTCTGCAAGTTAGACGACATCATGTAACAGAAAGCATTTCCATTGCAATAAAATATATTTAAACCAAACTAAATGAATGATGATACTATACCGCATGCATTTCTCCTGCTGTTCTTACATATATATTTTTTAAAGATTTTATTTATTTATTTGACAGACAGAAATCACCAATAGGCAGAGAGGCAAGCAAAGAGAGAGGGGGAAGTAGGATCCCCGCTGAGCAGAGAGCCCAATGCGGGGCTTGATCCCAGGACCCTGGGATCATGACCTGAGCCGAAGGTATAGGCTTTAACCCACTGAGCCACCCAGGCGCCCCTTACATATTTTTTTTAAACCGAACTTGAGAATATTTAGAAATCAGGTAAACTGTTTGTGGCCAATTACTTGTGTATTTGTAGTATGTATCTCAACGCAGGGCCAAGAGGCCTCTAGTTCTTTCATCAAGGGGAGGCAGCTGGGTCAGGGGGAGGTAGAGGGGTCTAGGGGAAAGGACCTCACTTCCAAAAGAAAAGGTAGTTGCAGGCTGGGAGGTTGGTTTTGTTTCAAGCTATCAGGCAGATGCTGCTTTTGAAACACGGATTCTGCAATTTGTTATATTAATGATATTCTTTAAATTATTACCTAACGATGCCATACAGGCGACCGGTAAGGTAGAATCCGTTTTGTCCTTCCCTTTATCTGTGGACTTCACTGTAGACTCCCTCCCTCTATTTTCAGCACCTTGGTTTTGTTGTTTTGCCAGAAAGTAACTTTTCTGTTCCACAGTATATTAATGCAGAATAGAAATAAAGATGCTTTAAAAAATTCTTTCAAGCACAAAAGGAGATGGTTTTCAACAGATAATTTTCCATATTTACATATTTTACCTTAAGCATTTTGTAGTCTCAGCCTACTGGTGAATGGATCAGATTTTTACACTCTTTCAAAATGAACCAGTTTGGCTTCTAAACCATTGCAAAGGACAGAAATGAATTCTAACTTTTTTTTTTTCCACTTCATTTTCGCATCTTCACATTTCCTTATTTCACATGGTTTAAAATAAAGCGCCTCCAGCATTATTTTTCCTTTCTCAAGAGCAAAGTGAATGTGACTTTTCGGAGGGGTCACAGGATGCCCGGGAGGCCTGTGGGTGTTGTTGGACCGCTGCCTGCTTTCAGCTTGACTGAAGGGCTTGTCAGAGTTTTCATCTCCTAAGAAACGAGCCCCCGGCACTGGCCAGAAGCGGGAGAAGGCAGCAGTGTGAGTCCCACGCTGGTTCTTTCCCACTGACATCAAATCCTGAGGTTTTAAAATTAATCCCACACAAAGACAGTCCTTCACTGTGGTGCCTATTTGAAATCAGACCAGCAATAATGACCTTTCTAAGATGTCTTGTTGTTAAGATAGCCCCCTGGTGAAGCTGAAAAGCCCCCCAGCGTGGGTGAGAGATGCCCCGGCAGCCCGGTCAAGGTGACCCGCCTGGCCTGGCCTGGGCTGCTGCGGGCAGCGGGAAGTGGCCTCTAGCCCAGATGGTCAGGCTGCCTCGGGCCCCTGTGACCTGGAGCCACCTTGGCTTCCTAGATCTGAGCCGCTGACTGACCCCTCTCTCTCCCCCCCCCCAACCTGAGACCCACTCTTCACATCCCAGCCAAACAGATTCCTTGAGTTCTAACCAGTATCTTTGTTAAAGGGAACTAGAGACATCAAGGGACTAATACTGAACCTTAAGCAGAAAAGCAAAGAAAGTAGTCATCTCTCCAAGGATGTGAAGCCCCCCAAGGGGCACAGAAGGGGAACCGGGTGGTCCTGTGCAGAACCCCCACCGAACCGCACCACCCGCCTTGTCACGCTCATTTTGCATGCTGAGTTTTCTTCCCCACGGCACACTGCCTTGCCTGGAACGTGGCTGCGGTTGGGTGTGGCCAAACGGGCCAGCCGGGATTCCAGCTGCCGACGCTCACTCGGGGGGCTGCGTGGCCCCCTCTTGTCTGGGCACTGGGCACTCAGCCGCAGTCTCTGTGGTACCCGTGGGCTGGCTGTTCACATGGGGACTAAGAAAACATTTCTTGGGGGGAACAAACATTAACGGCAATGTCCTCGCACATTAATAGTAACCGAGGAGAATTTAGAGCTTATGTGGTTTGAATGTGACCTTCTTCCCAGACTAGACCGGAATAACAATTTAGTTATTCTCTATAACTGCCATGCTACTAAATAATTAGATATCGTAATCACTTCCACCAGTGACTCCGTTCGAAGCCCTGTTTCTGTTAAGATGGTCCCTGTGCCACCATGGCCTGCATGGGGGTCACGGTCTTTAGAAACAGAAAGTGCCCATTAAGCATTCTCTGATTTGTGCTATACACTGGGAGAGGCTGCTCTATTTTCTTCCTGTTCTTATCTGTGGGGTTGGATTTTGAGATTCCAAGTAGAGCGTCCTCTGCAAAGGTTTTTATCTCATTTCAGTTTGCTCCTTTTAACCCTTGGCTGTGGTTTTCAAGGGAAGAGGCATGTGAAGAACAGTCTGAGAATTTTGTAAACAAGAAGAGCTGCTGTTTTTCGAGGGAACACTCTTTTTTTTTTTTTTTTTTTTTTTTTTTTTTTTTTTCACAGCACCGTGGTCTCTGTCAAACTCCTTTCTCTTTTCTGGGCGCGGGAGAATGTGTCGGGTCTGGTCTTTGCGTTGGGACAGTTAGAATGACGCCTCCTTCTCCGTTTTAATATATTTCACCTCTCTGAGGCAGGCGGATCAGAAGCTCACAAGGAAAACCGATGCCCTTTCCCCCCCCCGCAGTGAAATTAACCAGAATCACGTGGAAAACAATCCAAGCCTTGTAGGAAAGAGGAGCCATTAAAATGTGCCCTGAGCGATGGGCTGCACCCAATCTTGTAGCCTGGTTCTCCGTGGCAGCAGACAGGAGGCTGCTCCCCGGGATGGAGGGAGCCTTGTTGTAGCGCCACAATTAAAATCAGCTCCTCTGCCAAAAAATAAAAGGGAGGAGGGAAGAAGGAGAACATCAAAGACAGATTGAAATGTGTAGTTAGTAATAAGAGTGGTCTCCTCTTGAACCAAAGCCTGCAGCGATTCACGGCCCCCTTGTTAATGAGAAATTTTGACCTCTGGTTTGTAAGTTAAACTTGTAATCCCAGCTAATGAAGTAAATCACTTCCAACTTGAGTCTGTTGTTCCCCGGCTGCTTTGCACAGTGGGTCTGAGAGTGAGGATCCGGGTCTGCTCGCACGCGTGGAGGGGAACTATAATTATTCGGCGGCTTATAGTTCCTTGCTTGGTGAGGCTGTGCTGGGGTTGGGCTGCAAAGGCACGTATTGTAGACCCGTGCCTTGTTTTCCTGGAAGCTGGGTATGGAGAAGAGACAGGGCCCCTGACACTCTGGGTTAACAGCAGGGCTGAATGGCCTTGTGCAGGGAAGTGAGCTGGAGATCCTCCGCGCCGCGCTCCTTCGTTTCTTTAGCCAATAGATGCTCGTTTGTCTCAGCTCCGCACCAGCATCCGAGCGCCCCAGTCCAGTAGAAGTCAATGCTCCTGTAGAGCTCCTGCTGCAGGAAGGAAAAACTGGTTGGGGGGCTTGAGGGGAAAAAACAGTGGACAAGGCACCGGAGTCCAAGAAAGCCAGGGCTGCGGAGTCTGTGAGCTGCCTGACTTCGGGCTGCTCGGGAAGACTCGGTAGAAGGAAAGCCATTGTGGGAAACTGAATACAGCTGGGATGCTAAGGGCCTTTCTTCTTCAAGTGACAGATTACAGCTCAGAGAAACAAGCTAAAAAATTACCCCGTTTTAATTGCGTGAGGGCAAAAGGAGGCATCGGGCGATTGTTTCGTCTGAAAGGGATTTCGTTCAGAGAACTGTTGACATTCTGGTGAACACTCGGAGGGCCCTATTTTTATTAGATTCCATGACAGATCACGTTCTGTTCCTCCTGGCTAGTCTAAATTCTCTCTCCAAATTTTCCAGATTATTTTGTAAATTATCTTAGCTCCCGATTGGGCGACAATCATAGTAATTCTCTGCCAGGAGAGGACTCAGCATCACAGCATGATGCCATCCTGGAGGAAGTGAGCTCCAGGCACGGGCTGTTTCCAGGGGATCTTCTGGTCTCTGGGGAATAGTAGCCCTCCCCCCCAAGTAGAGGATGCCTCTTCAAGAGCTCAGGCCACCATCCTCCAACGGAGGCTGACCTTACCTGTGGCAGAAAGGAGGCAGCCACTGCAACCTGCCTGGTCCCAGAGGAATTGGCGGGAGTCCCCCTGGGGCACGAATGGGCACTACTCACCCTTTCTGCATGCAAGATTTGTGGCAAAATCTGACAGTGGAAAATGGCTCTTGCTCAGAAAATGGGGAGAAGCTGGCCCTATGTTTCCTTCTCTTCTGTACTGGACACCCTGTCCCTCTCGTGTTCCTTGGCAGGTATTAGCCTAAAACTTTCTGGAATTCTCTTCAAGCTCTGTCTGCCTAAGGAGAGAATTTGGGAGGGAGGATGTTTTTAAAGCAGCGACTTTTGCTATTTCTGTTAGAGGACACTCAGCCTGGGTCTCCTTGTGTCTCTCTGGTTTTTCATTAGCCAAAGCAACACATCTCAGCATTTGTCCTGTTTGTATGACCCCGCGGAGAGCTCTGGGGCAACTCCCGAGGTAGGAACGGTCGCTGACCAGTGTCTGAAATCTGAGGCCGTCTGGGGCCGGAGGCTGGGCCTTCAGATTGACTGGAAAAAAAACAGCACATTATATGTAAAGTGATTTGAATAATTTAATTTTTCCTCCAAATGCGAGCATGAATAAAATGTCAATTCCGTCAACAAGTGGAGAAAATGCTGCAGTGAGTCCGTTCTCAGACAGTATACCTGGTACGTGGAAAAGCCTGTTGAGAGGGGCCGTGAAAATAATCATGGTTTATTAGTGGCACTGGCTTTTTCCTTTGTTTCTTTTCATTTAATTCAAAGTGAAACAACTCAGCATGCAAAACTAAAATTAGCTGGAAAAAAAGGTGTAAGTGAATAAACAGGCAGATCCATTAGAGTCGATGGGTTATGGGATGCCTTCCCACTCCTCAGACAGCGGCCCTATTAAAAGTGGTAATGTCTGCTGCCGGCGAGGCCCCCGGCAAAGAGAGAAGGCGAGGTAGGGCCTATTTCCCATGCATCAGACACAAGAATTAAATAGACCAATGTTCCCTAAAAGACTGAAGTACATCTCTTTCTGACGTTCATCTCAGGCAAAAATTCATTGATCTCAGTATGTCCCTTGGCAATTATAAAATATTAAACCCAAGTCACACTTTTCTAGTTGGCTTAATTTTTTTTCTCTTTTCACAGCTTTCTATTTGATCAATTTTAACAAGTTAGGAATAGCATCTAATAATAAAAAGTGCAGAGTTTAAAAGTTTGTTCTTTTGACATTCTCTCCTTTTTATTTTGTTTTGGATTCTCGTTAACTTTGTGTGACACGAGATGACTTGAATGGGATGTTAACCAGCAGAAAGAACGTCGGCAAGCCAGAAGGTTCTTTACTGATAATGATATTCCATAGGAGGCACCCAATGATAAGAACAGCCTGATTTAAAGACTTATTTTAGGGGCGCCTGGGTGGCTCAGTTGGTTAAGCGGCTGCCTTCTGCTCAGGTCATAATCTCGGGGTCCTGGGATCGAGCTCCACATCAGGCTCTCTGCTCAGTGGAGAACCTGCTTCTCTCTTTCCCTCTGCCTGCTGCTCTGCCTACTTGTGCTCTTTATCACTGTGTCAAAAAAAAAAAAAAAAAAAAAAAGATTTATTTTATTTTTTTTTAGCACATGCCCAAACCGCCTTCTTATTGTTTTGTACTCATTAATGCTCCTTATTCCAAAATTACCATGTGGTTTGAGCTGGGAGTGTAATGGTAGGGCTAGAGGTTTGCGTGTGTTCCACTGAGATTTACAAAAGATGCATATCCCTTTCCCCATTTTTATGCATATGTAATTTTTTAGCGTTTGATGTTTGTTAATTCAGAATATAACATAAATGCTAGCACAGACACACATGATAAAAATGCAGAAATTTGGGAGCCCATTTTCATTTGAATATTAACACGGGAATTATTGGGGGGAAAACATTGCATAATAGTAATTTTGCTTTCCAGTTCGCCTTGCCATCAACCAGGAGAACATTCTCCCCAATTCCTAAGTTAATTTTTATAATATGTAGAATCGTTTTATGTGAAATCATGAACACTTTTGAAATAGTAAAATCTGTAATGATTTTTGTGTATGAAAAGTTATTCCTTAATAGTCCACCGTGTACCAATTCTTTTAGTAAATGTTTTGTTTATATTATTTCATTTAAGGCTTACCACTAACCCATAGAAGGTTGGATTAGGGGCCCAAGGGGCCCAGGAGCATCCAATAACTTTCTTCTCTGGCCAGCCAGGCCAGTCCATTGGAGGTTTTGAACAGCAAAGAAAGGGAAAGAGAGAGAAAGTCAGGGTCAAGAGGAAGAGGCCTGGGGGACTGTGGGAAAGTACTCCAGGGAAGAATCAGGAGAGAAGGGACGAATTTCAGAAGCAGTGCTGTGGCCTGCGTCCCTCCTTCTGACCATAGAAATGTCAGGACTGAAGTTGGCTAAGTTCGAAATGACAGCTGACCCTTGAACAGCCCAGGCTCGACCCACAAATATTCAGTTTTATATGGATTTTTTTTTTTTAGTAAATACAGTACTGTGCTGTAAATGTATTTTCTCTGCCTTATGATTTTCTTCATAGCACGTTCTTTCCTCTAGTTCCCGGGATTGTAAGAATATAGCATACAATACAAAAAGCACACAAAATATGGTTTACGGGATATTTATGTTATTGTCAGATTCGGGTCGATAGTAGACCATGAGGAGTTAAGGTTTGGGGGAGTCAAAAGATATGCCTAAATTTTGACTGTGTCCAGGGGTCAGCACCCTTGTTACTCCCATGTCCTTCAAGGTCAACTCTACATTTCAGTTGGTAGATTGTGTTTCTTTGTCTGAGATGCTGCCCTGAGCCTGGACTTTATAAGCACACAGTTGTTTTGAACAGCCAGTTACTAACACTGTTTCAAAGAGAATTTGGAAAGGGATGGAGCAGTGGGACAAGACAGCTCTGGGCCTGGTGGCATCTGTGCTCCTAATAGGCCTTGCCTGGGTCTCTAAAAGGCCTCGGATGCAGAATGTATGGGAGTCTCTTTGTGGCTTGTCACTGTCCTTTGATTCCTGTTTTCTCTCTCCCCATGCTATGATCATGAATTGCATTTTCCTCTCTGAAAGGAGAGGAGACTTGACTCCTTGAGGAAATGATTAATGCTCGAGGGACCCAAACCACGCTGTGAGCCGTCTGTCATAGCGGTCCAAGCAACATAGGGGCCAGCAGGGCATCCCAAAAGGGTGGCTTACCCACCTCTGGGTCTCCCAGAGCAACGTTCCCTTCTCTGAGTCTCCAGCAACACTCCCCCCACCCCCAAAGGTCTTCCTTCTATGCATGCTGGGACCTCTTATCTCTCCAGCACCTAGAACCTGGCCAGATGTGGAATAGGTGTCTGGGAAAGATCTGTTGAACAGAAGGACGAATTCATGGATGGAGGGATGGATGGAAGGAAGGATGGATGGATGGACGTGAGGACAGACAGACTAGAGGATGGTTGAGAGTATCTCGTGAACTCACATCAGGAACTGAACGTTACCCCTTCAAGGAGCATCAGCATTTTTGAGACCAAAGAAGGATGCCACATACAAAGAAACGTGACCCAAACTGGGGTGTCTCAGGGTGTGCTCGTCAGACCACTTGGGGCTGATCTGCTGGAGGTGTGTGTGTGTGTGTGTGTGTGTGTGTGTGTGTGTAAACTATTACCTAATTCTGCAGCTGAGACCTTCTTTCTGCTGTCTCCACCACCTCCTGTTAGCCGGGCTAACACAGTCACTGTCTCTAGCCCAGCCTCCTGGGTGCGAGGTACCCTCCCTGCCCCCAGGACTCACCTCCCTCAGGAGCGGGCATACGTACCCTGGGTTCAGAGTGGACTTTGCAGCTTTGCCCTGCCTCCCATACGGCCCCCGTTAAGCTCCTTGGGTCACAGACACCCTGTGGGGTGAGAGGCCCAGTTCCTATGGGCTAACTATAAGTGTGTCCAATTCCCTCAGAGGAAGGAGCCCAGACCTTCCTTCTGGGATTTCATCCCCTGTGGAAAGGGTTCCTGGAATACAGCAGCTGTTGGGGTGGGCTAACCAAGCTCTTTCGTCTCAGGCGAAGCCTCAGTTATATCATCTGTGAAATGGGAGTAAAAATAACCTCTTTGTCTCACTCAGAGGCTGCTTCACACCTTGTCAATGCAAGAGCCCTTTGCATGCCTTAAAATGTGCCCACATTAAGGCTCTGTGCACATTTTAACCTCGAATCGTGAAGTGTATTTGGGGTGATTTCCTTCTTCCATGAGTGGAGCTGGGGCAAGGTGTTCTTCCTCCCCAGAATTGAACCCCTGTATGCCTTGGGGGTAAGAAGTGCCTCTTGGAGATGAGTGTGTAGTGAAATGTGGCACAGGCTTTGCGGGCTCCCGTATCTCCCAACCCCCTGTTCTCTAGTTCCCATGTTTGGGTCTCTTGTTATATTAGGAATGTGATCTGGTTTATGGTCCTTGTTCCCAAGCACCTGTGAAAGACGGCAGGGGCCACTACAGATGAACTGACTCTTTTGGGGGTGTGTGTGTATCTGTGTGTGTGCGCGCACGCGTGTGTGTATGTGGTGTGTGTAACGTATAACCAAGGTGGCCAAATGGTTTACATATCCCCAGCCCATGTTAACATGATGTTCTTTCCCGAACTTAACATGTTTCTGAAAATCCCCAAATCCTTCCCTCGGAAACTCAATAATATCGTTCCTAACACGGTTCCGTTTAAAGAACGCTTTGGTGAACTTTATCTCCTCCTAACGATATCCTCATTTTAAAGGTCACGGTGTTGAGCTGCCAGAGCTGTGACCCTGGAGTAACCTCTGTGTGCTACCTGCATTTCTGATCCGTGGTCTCAGCATTCGGAAATGCTCCTTCCCTGCGAGTTTCAGCAGCTAAATAAGTTGCAGACCCTTCAGCTATACTCATAAAAATTTGCTTCCAGACAACAGGGTCTGTTTATTGTGTAATAATCGAAATGGCACTAAATTGCAGTGATTGCCGAACACTTAGGAATTGTATTAACCTCTTAAGTGCTAAGCGGTTTTCTGTCGTCTCCAGGCTCAGATGTGCGGGCGGACGTGTTCCTGTCACTTCGCTTCCCTCGGTCAGGGTCACAGGGGGACCTAAGTGTCCTCAGCAGGCCAGACCCTGCTCGCATGGCATGAACCAGAAGAAGACTGTCCTGCCTGCACCTGGGGCAAGAGGCCGCACGCTGTCCCTCCCGGGGATCCCAAGAGGCTGGCTTGGCCGGTGTTGGCTCACCAGGTCCCACTTCTGTCCCCTGGCTTCGGCTGTGTTGTGTGTCTGAGGATAGTTGCTTTATAGCTCGGTTTGAGAATAGATTCTTTAAAAAGCAGAGGGGGTCGCCAGCCTTCCTGCTTCCTGCCGGAGACAACACCCCAGGCCCGGCTTGTCCCTGCAGGAGGCGCCGCTGCCGCTGCCGTGTGCGGTGGCCTTGGCGTCCCTGGACCCTGCCTGCCGCCAGCCCCCTATCCGCACTGCTCCTGCGCGCGCGGCGGGCCCGGAAAGGAAGAGTTAACCAGAAATGGAGCGGCGCTGCTCCGGGGCAGGCAGCCTCGCTGCAGAACAGAGCAGCGTTCGTGCAAAGGCAAGTCATTTCCCGAAACACTGCAGACACACGGCCTCGGGCAGCCTAAAACCTTTGGAGACCAAAATGGCTCGCAGGGGTTGGAAGTAATAAGGTGTTTTTCCCTTCTTTCTCCTTCACTGAAATTCTGCGAGGTTGCTCTGCTTTGCTGGGGAACAATGGTGCTGTTTTTGTGTTTTCTATGGGTATTAAGATCCATTACGCGGTGACATTTTTAAGATTGGTTATCCTGTAGTTTGGTGTTAAATTGAAGTTGTTTGTTTTGAATTTAATTCTTTCATTTTTCAAATGGAAAAAGGCAGCTCTGGGGTGCGGTGAGGCTAGCTCACTGAAGTGTGCCTATCCTCGCTCCTGAGCCGGTCTTTTTTGCCATCCCCTGGACCTCAGCGGTTTTTGCCATGGAAGAACTTGACCTATTTCTCGATTGGAAAGTCTGAAAGAATCCTCGGGGACGACTTTCAGAACTGGGAACTAGGGGTCATCTCCATTGTATCTTGAGAGAAACAGGCTAGGAGCTGCTTTTTAACAGAATGTTCTACATTCAATCTGTTATGCCTAATGCAGCCCGCATATAATTATTACTACTCTCTGTTGACAACAGCAGCAAAATCAGCTTCCATCCCACAAATGACCCAGCAGCAGTGGGCCGGCAGCCTCTAAGATGACATCTGTTAACTCTTTGTCAAATGTCCTCTTGTTGTCTCCTTCTCTGAAGCGCTCTGTGGTTAATTACGACCTGAGCATATGACACAGTCTTTCGAGGGGGAGAGAACAGTTTAGGGCTGGGAGAAATCTAGCTCCAAGAAAAAAAATTTTTTTTTTTTAAAATTAAAAAAGAAGAAAAAAAGCCATAGCAAATTGTTTTAAAATAAACATTCATTTGTAGCACCAGCATGAGTTGTTGGAATATGTTTTGATTAAATCCCAAGATTACAGGGTTACTGTATAGCCTTGTGTCCAGAGGCCCAGCCCATCGTGGAAAAAAAGAATCACATCAAATTCTTGTCAAACTATAAAAAAGTTTCCATCAGAGGCACATGGGCGGCCTCGGTGACCATGAGTGGGGGGCCTGGCACTCGTCTGCACAGCAGTTATCAACTGTGTTAATGGTGGGAGACAGTTTCATCTTAACTGGTCACCAGAACTTGGAAAGGCCAATGGGATAAACCAAAATTTAGGCCCAGCCCCAACTTAAGAAGGTAGCCTCTAAGCCCCGCCACCTGAGGTTTTGTGTGCTGGATTTCCTCCCTAGAGCTCACGTGCAGTGACTGGTCTTCAGCACTGAACCTGGTCTTGAACCTGGGGCTTCCTTGCCTTCGCCTCCCAGGAAATGAGCACAAAGGAGCAGGGTCCTCAGCCCTCACTTCGGGATCCATGTGTTGGGACCGGGCTGAATGTGTGTGGTTTTAGCATTCTGGATCTCTGGGTTCTCTGCCTGCTCATGGCCCTGGGTTCTTGCAAAGTGTCTCTGCTGTGACAGTTCAGCAGTCTCTTGGCGTGGAGGTCCATCAAAGGATTGGCCAGGGAATGGGCTGAGCCATCCCCCCACCCCACCCCCGACAGAACTAGAGCAGCTCAAGCCTGGCCTGGACACCTGTCCTTGCCAACTCCAGAATGCTCTTCCTCCGTCTGCTCCTCTGGGAAGGGCGCTAAGGGAAGGCTGCCATGCCCCCGGGTGGCTCCCCCAGGGCCTCCCAGCCTTCGGGAAGCTCCTGAGAGCTGCATTCTGGCTGTCAGCTGAGCCCCTGTCTGGAGATTGAGATGGGTTGCTGGTAGCCTGGGAGAATTCAAAGCTATCAAAGCAAGACCCCAGGGAGCCCTGCTCTTCTTTGTCAAAGGGGATCCCGCGAAGACTGCCTGGCCACAGACATGAACAGGGGTGGTCATGGTCATGAGTAAGACCTGTTCTCCAGTCTCTGGGCAGTTAAACGCAAACCCAGTCCATGCTGACATTCTGAGAGATCACGTCCATTTCTTTTGCTGTTTCTGCCAGAAATACACGTTCGTCTGTTTTGGAAACCCTATAATCAGCCCCAATCCCTTCTATCCAGCAGTTCCCTTTGAAAGGCCATCCAGGTGTGCTCTGATGGCTGCTCCTGGCCCTTCCTTGCCACCAAAGCATATGGGGGCTCAACTCTTGGAAGCCACAAGGGTGAGAGGGGACCCCGAGGGTCACAGCTGTAAGTAGCTCGCGTGAACCCTCACTCTGGCACTGCCTCAGACACCCGGCTCTTCATTTAAAAGTGCTTTCGCGGGACGCCTGGGTGGCTCAATCATTAAGCGTCTGCCTTCGGCTCAGATCATGATTCCGGGGTCCTGGGATCGAGCCCCACATCGGGCTCACTGCTTGGTGGGAAGCCTGCTTTCCCTCTCCAGTTACTCTTCTCATGTTCCTACTCTCACTGTATCTCTCTCTGTCAAATAAACAAATAAATAAAAATAAAAAAAATAAAATAAATGTGCCTTCGCTTGGAAATCAAGGCCAGAGCAAGCAGACAGGGAGTTTTGTGGTAGACCGAGGTATCCGGGAAGCAGCAAGCTTGGGGAAGGTGGCTCAGTGTGTCCTTCTGAATTGATTCACCAAGAACTAGACTTGTAAGCCACCGAGAAGGCACAAGGCCTTGAATCAAAAGCGAGGCATTTCAGCCCTGCCCTTGGATGCCGTGTCTCCAGGCCCATCCTGAAAAAGCATCTGTGTGAGACTGGTTTTATTTTCTAAGTTTTGGCCATCCGTTCCTCCAAATAATATAATTACGTTCAAAATAGGTTATGGGACAGGAGCAGAATTGGTGGAGAGTATTGAAATGAGCACGCTGGCTTTGTTCCCTGCTGGCTCTCGGCCAGCGAAGGGAGGGCTGCCAGACAGGTTTCCAAAACCGAGCCGATCACGCGCACCAGACGCTCAGGCCGGATCTCTTGGGGTCTCGTGCCACATTGCTGAGCCCTGGACGTGGCTTCTCCCTGGTATGGGTCCTACAGGGAGCATCTCTGCCAAGTCAGCGGATAAGCCCCCTCCTGTCACCTCTGCTTACTTCAGAGTTAGGAGACCTGGGAAAAGGCGGTTGATGGTGCCTCCTGCTCTGGCCCCATCCCTGCCCCGTGCCTGCGGGCCTCCCCCGCTCTCCACCCCGCCGGCTCTGGGCAGCTGCAGGAAGCAGGCCTTGGCGGAGGGTACCTTGCCCGCCCCCTTTCTCAGGACACCCCCTCCTGCCTGCCCCCCGGCACACAGCTGGGGTGGGGACTCGCTTTAGGAGGGTCCCTGAAAGGAGGGTCAGGGCCCTTCCTGAGGCCAAGGCCCTTCCCTGCCACATCCACAAGGCTGAGGACTCAGGACCTGACATTTCCTCTTAGACTCCGGCCTGGGGATGCACATGTGGGTTAAATTAGAGCAATATGTTTTTCTAACAGCATCTTGGCTGAAAAGTCAAGCAGATAAATGGAAACAAACCCAGCTTTATGTGAATGAAAAGGGGATGTTGGGGGTGGTGCTTCTGCCTGGAGCACTCTAGCCAGAGGGCAGAGGGGCCCTTCCTCACCCCACCCCCACCCCGCCTCCCCCACCAGCCCTGACCTCTCAGCCTGCCCCAGGAAGCTCTCACCATGGGGCTTTCCCTGTCCCTCAACACCCCTCACCAGGCCTCTGTTCCAGCCCAGCTGACTTCCTGCCTCTTCCCAAACCTGCTCTGTGCTGCCCCACCCCTTGACACCCAGCGCTGTCCCCACGCGGTGCCCTCGTGCTCTCCAGTCCGTGTAGCAGCATGGTGCAAACACCCATTCCCTGGGGCCCCGAGGGTAGGTGGCTCCCTTTTACCTTTGGTTTCCTCCCCTGCAAGTGGGGATGGCGGTGTCTATCCCACAGGGCTCTGGGAGGACTGAGTGACAGGATTCAAGTGGGGCCCTTAGCACAGCACCTGGGACACCCTTAACACTCGCGGGGTATCCCCACCCTCATCATCACGGCCCCTCTTCAAACTCCGCTTAGCCTCAGGGCCTGAGCAGCTCCTCTGGATGGGACCATCCCCTCCCTATGGGGCTTTTTTTCTGCACTTTTCAGGCTGGTTTCAGGCTGGAGGCAGGCAGGGAGCCCTCAGGCAGGTCCTTGTCGGGCTAGCAGCAGGGGCAAAGGTGACACAGACGGAGCTCGCCCACAAAGGCACCAGGCAGCCTGCATCCTTCATTCCTGGGTCTGCTCACAGGTCCTTGGGATGGAGCTGCTCTCAAGCCTCCTGGGGAAACAGGTGGTGATTTCCCAGCAGCAGGACACCTTGTCAGGAACTGGTTATCACCAGATGACTCAGGTCCAGCAGTAGGGTATTGTGTTTTTTAAAGCCACTTTCATGGCCTTTCCCTAAAGGAGCCACTTACTGTATGCAAAGAGCATTCGTGAAATCTCTTCTCTGTAGCCAACCCTACTCTCTCCCTGGAAATCTCTCAGAAATCCTTCCCCACCAGATAGCCCCACTCCTCTGATGTCCCCCCAGTAGATGGCAACCTTCACGAAGCCAGGGAAGGGGTTGTCCCCCAAGTTGTACGCATGTTGCCACCCCGAGGTCCTTGTCACAGGTTTCGTGGGAGGCCAGTGCTCAGGAAATCCCGAGTGACTGGTATCACTCAAGAATGCCCAGGGATCGTAGGTGGCGTTTGTCATTTATTCCTTACTCTGCGATAGAGAAGGACGCAGAGGCCAGCGTTCAGATGCTCCAGCGGTCAGAAACCCTCCTCTCCTGGTGCACATGACTCTACAGGCCGCACATCACGCTGTCAAGGCCCCCCACTCCCCACACCCCCACCCTGCCTGGTGCATCATAGGGGCTGCGTAGACAGACTCTGTGAATGAACGAGCAGAGGCCGACAGAAAAAGTCAGATAATACTAGATACACACGGGTCTTTGGCCTCTCGGTTCCTGGTCCAGGGCTCTGGAAACCCTGGGACTCTTCCTGGGTGATGGGCTGTCTCCTGTTCTCACAAGGCAACGCCGGGTGATCTCCCAGATGAGGGCTGGTCATCAGGAAGACCAAGCATGGTCTTCCTGGTTTTTCAGTCTTCCTTTTCCAGGGTCCTGTCCCTCGAGCCCTCCAATTGGGGAACCCTGAGTCCCACGCCATGAGTCCACCTGCCACCCAAGCAGAAACGGTGCCTTTTGGAGCTGCGGAAAACCCTCAGAGCGAGGAAGCCTTCATGCCCCCACGGAGGCCATCCCCAACCTTCGGCACCACAATGGGCCGAAAAGTCAGAGGCTAACGCCTGGCCACAGCCCCTCCCTCAACTCTGCTCCTGGAAAGCTCCCCTGCACCAGGGCCCCTGGGTGGCCATCCCCAACCTTTGGCACCACAGCCCCCCTCCCCTCTGCCCCTTGAAGATGGTGTCAGTTACTGATCCATTATGCCTATGTGATGAAGCTTCCAGAAAAATCCCCAAAAGGACAGCGTTTGGAGAGCTTCAAGGTTGGGGAACATATCTGTGTATTGGGAGGGTGGTGTACCCCAACTCCAGGGGTGCAGAAGGTCCTGCGCTGGGGGCCCTCACAGACCGCAGCCCATGTAACTTCATCTGGCTGTTCATTGGTGTCCTTTGTCATATCAATGTTTCATAAACGTGATTGTAAGGAACCGTTCTTCTGCGTTCTGTGAACCGTTCTTGTCAATTAATTCTGATTTACAGCAGATCGGTCCATGCAGAGGTAGCTCGCTGGACTTGTGATTAACCCCCAAAGTGGGGGGCAGCCTTGTGGAACTGAGCCCTTCCCCTCTGGGATCGGGTGCTCTCTCCAGGTAGAAAGTGCCAGAATGGGGTTGAACTGTAGAACACCCAGCAGGTGTTGTGGGACTACTAGGTGTGGGAAGCCCCGCCTCCTGCACCCCCCCCACACACACATTTGTGTAGTGTCAGCAGTGAAGTATTCTGTGCCCAGGAGAGAGACACCAGAGGGAGAAGGACTAAGGTTTTTTCCCCACAATACAGAGAAAGAGAGGGGGAGAGATTGTTAAAAACATTGCCATGCATGTTTATTTCACTTTTAGGATGTTGTCACAAGAGTCTGGTGTGAGCGTGCAGGAAAACAAGGGCTGTGTGGGAGCCTGTCTGGGCAGTGACCTTCAACGAGGGTGGCCCCGGAGGGAAGAAATGCCCTCCGCATTCTCCTCTCTCATTCCAGTCTTGAGCGGGAGGATCCCAGGGGCCGGCCCCAACAGGAAACCAGAGGCAAAGGAGCCCATTCCTGGGGCGCCCCCCCCACCCTCCCCCCCACACACAGGGCAGCCCCCAGGGCAGGGAGCCGGGTGGAGGGGGGCCGGGGCCGGAAGGAGCATCTTTGGCTCTTCCGTGAGGGCAGGGAAGGGGTGTCTCTCGCAGTGTTCTCTAATTCATACAAGAGCCTTCCTCCGTTCTGCTGATCCTGTCCAGCTCAGATACTAATGTTTTTTAAATCCCCCACGGAAGACAGATAAAGACAGACTCAGGTAGGGTCGTGGTCAGAGACAAACCTCACACACATCCACCTCCCACCTTCCCACACCCCAGCCCCTCTCAGGCAGGGGACCCGGGAGTCCCAAGGTGAAAATCACAGGAGGGCTTTAGAAGCACAGGGGTTTGGGATTAAGGAGCTTGGCGTGCATGAGAAAGAGGAAGCAGGGTTCACTTTCTTCATTCGGGAAAGAGGTTACAACCAGCAACCCACAAGCTGCTCTTACACAGGTGTTGTTTTTTTTTGGAGGCAAAGGGTAGGTGGAAAATTAGGAAGTAGATTTTGGGAGTGTCTTTTTTTTTTTTTCCCCCCCGTTAAGGATTTGATGCTGCTGTCTTAAGCATCTGAGTTTATATTAAAAATGTGAAATTGCCAGACCTCAAAGCGAGTCCGTGGAGCCAAAATGAGCGGAATGGTAGTGGAGAAGAAAAACAAGGCAAGTTGTGATGTGGGCTGGTGCTGGGGGCGGAACGAGGGGGGGGGGGGGGGGGGGGGGGGGCGTTCATCTTGAATTCTACAGGCTCCGGTTATGGGATCACAATATTTTCCAGTGATTGTTCGTATCCTATCGCCAAGGGTGACGGGGACAGCCAGCAGCATCCCACACATTCAAAAGACCTGTACTGCTAATAGAAAGCATGTATTGGGTCTCTGTTTGGAGAGTTCTAGAGTCTGTGAGATGCCTTACCTATAAGCAGTTTGCAGCTCTTTACCCCAGCCCTGCCCCCTTCCATTTCCATAAAGTGGGGACCCCCTCCCTCAGGGTCCTGCTAAGCACCTCCCTTTCTGGGCAGTAGGTATCTTTTTGTAGCTTGCTTTCTTACTTTCTGTCTCTCTCTAAATATGGATATTTACTCTAAAGATATGTCTACTTTCTAGATCTTGCCCTGTTGATGTATATAGTTCTGGGTTCGTTATAATGACTGACTTTATTCCATTAGAGGATGATACTACATGTTATCTATCCATTGCTCAATTAAGGAAATCTATGACATTCCCATTTTGGGACTAAGAAACAATGCTGGGCTCAACAGATTTTTTTTTTTTTAAGATTTTATTTATTTATTTGACAGA
The DNA here is from genome assembly GCF_022355385.1 of Mustela nigripes. NCBI lineage: Eukaryota > Metazoa > Chordata > Mammalia > Carnivora > Mustelidae > Mustela > Mustela nigripes. The sequence goes on from NC_081573.1 coordinate 18,767,408, forward strand.
CAGAAATCACAAGTAGGCAGAGAGGCAGGCAGAGAGAAAGGGAGAAAGCAGGCTCCTTGCCGAGAAGAGAGCCCGTTGCAGGGCTCGATTCCAGGACTCTGGGATCATGACCTGGGCCGAAGGCAGAGGTTTTAACCCACTGAGCCACCCAGGCGCCCCACTACAGATTTTAATGTCTCCTTTAGCCCCTAGACTTGAAGGCTCTGGGGTATTCCGTGAAATGGGAAACTGGCCGTGATGGGAAGCACACCTTAAGCTTTCCTACTCTTGCTGGATTCATTTCCAAATTGCTCTAGGAAGACACACTCCCCCTGGGAACACAAAGGTGTTCCTGTTTCCCCATGTCCTTGCCCACAGTTGGTGCTATCGAGATGATCATATTCTGCCATTCTTACTTATATTTTCCTGTTTAATAGAGAGCTCTAATATCTCTTCACAGGTTTATGGACTATCCAGTGTTTCTCACCTATGATTCGCATGATATCCTGACCGTTTTTCCATTAGATTATTTGTAATTTTCTTATTGATTTGTAACAGTTTGTGAGATACTCTGGGTACTAATCTTTTTGCAATTATATGGGTTATAAATTTCTTCTCCTAGTCTGTGGACTGTCTTTTTTTTTTCTTTTTAAACATTGCTGGTGGTATCTTTTGATGTGCAGAGGTTTTGAATTTTAATGTAATAGACTTCTTTTCCTTTGTGGTTTATAATTTTTACATTTTATTCAAAAAATCTTTCTCTACTCTCAATGACATAAAAATATTTTCCTATTTTTTTCTTCTTAATTCAAATTGATTGAGGGATAATGTACACACAATAAAACGCACTATTCTATTTTTTAAGATTTTGTTTATTTATTTATTTGAGACGTGGGGTGAGCAGGAGGGAGAAGGAGAGGGAATTTGAAGCAGACTCTGCGTTGAGCACAGAGCCAAATGTGGGGCTTGCTCTCGCGACCCTGAGATCATGACCTGAGCTGAAAACCGAGAGTTGGACGCTTAACTGACTGAGCTACACAGGCGCCCCAGAATGCACCCATTCTAAATGTAGAATCTGATGCCTTTTGACATATGTATGCAACCTTGTAACCATGCCTCTCAGAATATATAGAATGTTCCCTCACCCCAGCCCAGATGTTCTGCTTTCCCACCCTTTGGCCCCAGGCAATGACTGATCTGCTTTTTGTCACCATAGATGAGATTTGCCTCTTCTAAATTTTATTTAAATGGAATAATATGGCATATTCCTCTGGCTTCTTTTGCCCAGTAGAATGCTTTTGAGATTCACCCACGCTATCCTATGTACTGGAGTTCATCTTTTTTACAGCTGAGTAGTATTCAATTGTATAGATAGACCGTGTGTGTGTGTGTGTGTGTGTGTGTGTGTGTGTTTCACTTATCTGTGGTTAGACACTTAGGTTATTTCCAGTTTTGGGGCTATTATGAATAAAGCTGCTATGAACATTTGTGTACAAATCTTGGTCACATATATATGTTTTTCTTTCTCTTCCTTCTTATTCTTCTTATTATTGAATCCTTTGTAAGAAATTATACAAGTCCTTTGTATGAAGTGTGTATTAAGAATATTTTCTTGGGGTGCCTGGGTGGCTCAGTGGGTTAAGCCGCTGCCTTCAACTCAGGTCATGATCTTGGGGTCCTGGGATCAAGCCTCGCATCAGGCTCTCTGCTCAGCGGGGAGCCTGCTTCCCCCTGTTTCTCTGCCTGCCTCTCTGCCTACTTGTGATCTTTCTCTCTGTCAAATAAATACATAAAATCTTAAAAAAAAAAAAAAAAAAAGAATATTTTCTTGGAGCACCCGGGTGGCTCAGTCAGGTGCCCGTCCAACTCTTGATCTCAGCTCATGTCTTGAAATGAGGGTTGTGAGTTCAAGCCCCACGCTGGGCTCCATGCTAGGCATGGAGCCTATTTAAAAAAAATAATAATAAATAAGATATTTTCTCTCAGTTTATGTCTTGGATTTTTGTTTTCTAAACAGTGTCTTTCAGAGAGCAGAAGTTTTTTTCATTTTGATAAAGTCTAATTTACCCAAATTTCTCTTTTTCTACAAAAAATGTGTCATATCTTGTCTAACACATCTCTGCCTACCCCAAGTTCACAAACATTTTCTCCTATAGTTACTTCTAGAAGTTTTATAACTTTGTAGTTTACATTTAGGTCTGTTAATCTGTTTCAAGTAAATTTTTATGTACGTTGTGAGGTAGGGGTTAAAGCTCTTATTTTTCATAGGGATGTCCAATTATTCTGGCACCATGTCTTACAAAGACTGTCATTTTCCCAATCAAATAACCTTAACCATTGTGTCAGAAATCAAGTAACCATATAAGTGAGGGTCTATTTCTGGACCTCTGTTGTGATGTACATTTCAGAATCTCTATCTACTGATCTGTCTTTACACCAGCACCCCATGGTCTTGATTACTATAGTTTTACGGAAAGTGTAGATATCACTTAGGAAAGTCCTACAACCTTTCTCATCTTCTTTTTCAAAGTCGTTTTGGGTATTCTAGGCTTTCATACTTCCATATAAATTTTAGAATCAGCTTGTCAACATCAACTGATGCAAAAAAGCTTATCAACATTTCTTTTGGGATTGTTTTAACTCTGTACATCCACCTGAAGAGAATTGACATTTTAGCAATATTGTTTTCAATTTATGAAGATGAAATACATCTCCACCTCCCCACTTACTTAGGTCTTCTTTAATTGTTCTCAACAACATTTTGCAGTTTTAAGTATAAGGTCTTGCAAATCTTTTGTTAAAGTTAGGCCTATGTAATTTCATGGGTTTAGGTGCTATTACCAATTAAAAATTTTTTTTCTTTTCAATTCTTTACTGCTAGTATTTTCTTTTCAATTCTTTACTGCTAGTATTTCAGTTCTTTATTGCTAGAATTTATGTATACACAGAAAACCTGTTTTTTTGTTGTTGTTGGTTTGTTTTGTTTTTATATTGAGGTTGAAATCTGAGGCTTTGTTAAATTTCCTTATTATTTCTAGAAGGCTTTTGAACATTATTTGGGATTTTTTAAATGTACACTCTTGTGTCATCTTTGAAGAAAGAAATATTTTCTTCTTCCTATAAAAGCTGTCTATTTTTTAAATTTCTTTTTCCCCAGAAGAGAAGGGGAAATAGGCAAAATGAATGAAGGGAAGTGGAAGACACAGACTTCCAGTTATGGAAAGAAAGGTGTGGCATAGGGAATATAGTGGGTGGTATCATAATAGCATTGCATGCTAACAGATAGTAGCTACACTTGTGATGAGCATAGCATAACATACAGAGGTTTGGAATCACTATGTTTTATACCTGAAACTAATGTAACACCATGTGTCAATGATACTCAAATTTTTAAAAAGAATGTATTTCATTTTCTTGCCCTATTGTATTGGCTAAGATATCCAATGCAATGTTGAAAAGAAGTGGTAAAAATGGACATCTTGTTATTCCTGATCTTAGGATGAAAGCTTCCTATCTTTCATGATTAAGTGATGTTGGCTACAGTTTCTTCAGATGTTCTTCACTGGGTTGAAGAAGTTTCTTTACAGTCCCAGTTTGCTGAGAATTTTTTTTCATGAAAGAACAATGAATTTTGTCAAAGCTTCTTTTTGGATCTATTAAGGTGGCCAGATGGATTTTTCTCTTCTATTCTGCTAATAAAATGAATTACATTCTTTAATTTTGAAATGATAAACCAACCTAACATTTCTGGGGTAAACCTCACTTGTTCATCTATTGTTGGAGTTACTTCGCTAATATTTTGTTGAAGACTTATAAATCTATGTTAATGAGTTATAGCAGTATAGAGTTTTCTTGTAATATCTTTATCTGGTTTCATTAACAAGTTAATATATTGGCCTCATAAAATGAGTTGGGAAGTATTCGTTCCTTCTCTATTTTCTGAAAGAATTTATGTATACTTATGAATGATTTCTTCCTTAAGTGTTTAATAGAAGGTTTCCAGTAAGGCCACTGTGGTATGGAATTTTCTCTATTAGAAGTTTTAAAAGTGGGCGCCTGGGTGGCTCAGTGGGTTGAGCCGCTGCCTTCGGCTCAGGTCATGATCTCGGGGTCCTGGGATCGAGTCCCGCGTCGGGCTCTCTGCTCAGTGGGGAGCCTGCTTCCCTATCTCTCTCTCTCTGGCTGCCTCTCAATCTACTTGTGATTTCTCTCTGTCAAGTTAATAAATAAAAAATCTTTAAAAAAAAAAAAAAAGAAGTTTAAAAAGTTATTAATTAATAAAAATTTCAAAAGCAGATGGAGGACTATTCAGAATTTCTATTTTTTCCTGGGTCAGTTTTGATGCTTTGTATTTTTCAATGAGTTTGTCCAGTTCATCTACATTTACAAATTTATTGACATCAAAGTTTTTACATTTCCTTATTATTCTTTTAATATCTATAGGATCTTAAATGATGGCTCCTCTTTTATACCTAACGTGGTAATTTTGTCATTCTTTTTTTTGTGATAGGTTTAACTATGAGTTTATAGGTTTTATTGAGGTTTTCAAAGAATCTGGTTTTGATTTCATTGACCTTCTCTATTATTTGTCCATTTTCATAGGTTTACTTATTATTATTATTATTATTTGTTAATCTCTACACCCAGCATGGGGTTTGAAATCATGACTCTGCTATCAAGAGTTGCATGCTCTCCTGACTGAGCCAGCCAGGTGAACCTATTTGTCCATTTTTAATTTTATTGATTTCCACTCTAATTATATTATTTCCTTCCTTCTTCGAGGTTTAATTTGCTCTTCTTTTTCCAGCTTCTTAAAGTGGTAGTCTAGATCACTAGCTTTAGATTTTTCTTCTTTTCCAAATATATGCATTGAAAGCTTTTAACTTTCTTCTAAGTGCTGTTTAGGTGCTCTCAACTCCTTATTAGCTGTCTACCAATAATTTAGTGATACATTTCCATTATTATTCAGTTCAACATATTTTCAAACTTTTTGTAATTTCTTCTTGACTCATGGATTATTTAAAACTGTATTATTTAATTTCCAAATATTTATAAATAGATATCATATTGATTTTTATTTTTAATTTTTAAAAAGATTTTATTTATTTATTAGAGAGAGAGAGTGCACACAAGCAGGGGGAACAACAGGCAGAGGGAGAGGGAGAAGCAGGCTCTCCTCTGAGCAGGGAGCCAGATGTAAGGCTTGATCTCAGAATCCTGGCATCATGACCTGAGCTGAAGGCAGATGCTTAACCAGCTAAGCCACCCAGGCACCATGTTATTTATTTTTAATTTAATATTTTGTAATTAGAAAACATCTATGATTTCAGTCCTTTAAAATTTACTGAGATTTGTGTTCTATAATAGAAAATAGTCTATTTTGGTAAATGATCCATATACACTTAAAAAGACTGTATATTCTGGAGCATTTGGGTGGCTCAGTTGGTTAAGCATTGGACTCCTTGTTTTGGCTCAGGTCATGGTCTCAGGGTCATGCTGGCTCCCCACTCAGCAGGGAGTCTGCTTGGGATTCTCTCCCTTCCCCTTACCCCCATCTCCTCCTCTTCCTGCTAATATATGCACATGCATACTCTGTCTCAAATAAATAAATGCTTTTTTTTTTAAAGAAAAGAATGTATATTTTTCTATTATTAAATGTAATGTTCTATGCAATTATGTCAAGATGGCTGATAATACTGTTCAAGTCCTCTGTATCCTTACTGATATTCTGTTTTCTTGTATTATTGATTATTGAGAGAAGAATATAGAAATCTCCAACTGACTGTAATTTACCTATTCCTCCTTTTAGTTCATTTTTGTTGCATGCATTTTGAATCTGTGGTATAAAGTGCATATAGTTTTTAGGTTTTCTTAATGGGATGCTCTTTTCAACATTATGTAATGTTCCTGTTTCTCTGCAATAATATTCTCTACATTATATGATATTAATGTAGATACTTCGGGTTTCTTACGTGTATTTGAATGATATACATATTTTTCTTTTCTCTTTTTTCACTTTTAACCTGTATGTGTTTTTATATTTGAAGTGTTTCTTAACCAGCATATAATTCTATCTTGCTTTTTTATCCAGTATGACAATCTCTGCCTTTTAATGTTTAGACCATTTATATTTAAAGTAATTATTGATATGATTGGGTTTAAGTCTACCATCTACTATTTGTTTTCTTTTTGCTCCATATTCATTGTTCTCTTATTCATCTCTCCTGTCTTCTTTTCGATTAAGTATCTTTATTACTCTACTCTATATTGGCTGGTTAACTACACTTATTCATTTTATTTTTTTGTCCTGTTCTAGGGTTTATTTTGTGCATCTTATACAGTCTGGCTTCAAGTGATATTAAACTATTTTGTGTACAATGTAAGAACTATGCATTGTGTATGCATAATACAAAGTACAATACCATACTTTCTTTTTACCACTTCCTGTGCTTTGTACAATTGTTTTCATATAATTTACTTCTGCATATGTTATATACCTCAAATTCTGCTTTAAATGTCAAATATCTTGGGCATCTCGATGGCTCAGTTGGCTAAGCCACTGCCTCTGGTTCAGGTCATGGTCCTTGAGTCCCAGGGTCTAGTCCCACATTGGGCACCCAGCCTTGCGGAGAGTCTGCTTCTCCCTCTGACCTTCTCCGCTCTCATGCTCTCTCTCACTCTCTCTCAAATAAATAAATAAAATCTTTAAAAAATGTCAAATATCTTTTTGCTTCCTCCTCTCTGCCTGCCTCTCTGCCTACTTGTGATCTCTGTCTGTCAAATAAATAAAATATTAAAAAAAAAAGGTGGGGGGCACCTGGGTGGCTCAGTGGGTAAAAGCATCTGCCTTTGACTCAGGTCATGATCTCAGGGTCATGGGATTGAGCCCCACATGGGGCTCTCTGCTCAGCGGGGAGCCTGCTTCCTCCTCTTTCTGCCTGCCTCTCTGCCTTCTTGTGATCTCTGTCTGTGAAAGAAATAAAATCTTTTTTAAAAAGTCAAATATCTTTTAAAGAAGTTTTTTAAAAAAACAAGAAAAAGGAGGGCATATATTTATCAACCTGTTTATCTTTTCTGCCTCTCTTCCCTCCTTTGTGTTAGTCAGATTTCCAATTAGTGTCATATTCCTCCAGCTGTTGAACTTCTTTTACCATTTCTTGAGATGAAGGTCTGCTAGTGACATATTCTCTGAAATGCGGAGAGAAAAAAAGATCAATGTGTAATTCTATATCCAGCAAGGTAACCTTCAAAATTAAAGTAAAATAAAGACAGATTCAGATGAACAGTTTTGAAGATTACCTTGTTGGATGTAGAATTAGAAACTGACATTTCTTTATTTCAGCATTCAAGGATGTTAATGCATTTTCTTCTTGATCACATTGTTTCTGACCAGAAGCCAGCATTAACTACTATCTTTGTAATCTCTATATGTAAAGTTATAGTGTGCCTTTAAATAAATAAATAAATAAACAAATAAAGAGTTACTGCATCACTTGTTTCAACTATTGAATTATGATTTATTTATGCTTATTCTGTTTGGGCTTTTTGAGATTCTTCTATGTAGAGGTGGACACTTTTCATCAAATCTGGGATTCAAGAGATCATTATTTCCCCCAAAAAAGTTCCTCCTCCTCTTCCTTATTTGTTTGCGTGTATAGATGTGTTAGACTGCTTGATATTGTTCCACAGGTCTCTAGGAGTCTGTTTTTTTTTTTTTTTAATGTTTTTTCTTTCTGCTTTTCTTTTCTGCTATTCTATGCATTCAAATCCTATGTCTTCATGTTTGCCTATTTTTATCTTCTTTGGTGTCTATTCTGATTTTAATCTCATCTAACGAAATCATTTAAAATGTCTATTGTTCATTTTCAGAAGTTGTATTTGGTTCTTCTTTTTATATATTCCATAGTCTCATTATATTCTCATCAAACTCTTGACTTTTAAAAAATAACTGTTTAAATTGTTCTATCTAATAGATTTATCATCTTTGTTGTTTCTGTTGTATTGACTCATTCCTCTCATGGTTGTAGATCACATTTTCACATGCCTAGTAATTTTTTTTTTTTTTTTTTGGATGCTAGACATCACTTAGTGACTGGATTTTGTTGTCTTCTTTTAAAGAGAGTTAAGTTTTGTTTTGCCATCCAACTAAGTAAATAATCATTTGAAGCATGTGTTTACAATTTATTAGAGTGGGTCTGTAGGAGTCTTTATGCTCAGGCTAGTTCAGCTTTAATATCACACCGTTTTCCTTCTGGGGTATCTACAGAATGGCCTCAGTGTTCAGTAAATTCTCTTCATTCTGCCTGTTAGAATGCCAACATCTCCAAGCTCTCTGGGAGAGAAGTGTTCCACTTATTGCTCTCTGTATGGAATTATTCCACTTAATGCTTCCTGGTAGTTGTTCTTTTCCTATTAGTTTTTCCTTACCCAGCCTCTTTGAGTCTCACTCTATGCATCAGTTAGTTGCAACTAAAAACTGAAGAGGATGCCTATGCATATTTCTAGAGTTTTTCTGTGCAAATCTCTTTCCTCTTCTGTGTTGTGCACTGCAAACTCCAGTACCCCTTAGCCTCTCAGAACTCTGTCTCTGTCTTCTGAATTGAATAGGAGTGCCATGCTCTGTTTGAATTCTTTCCCCTGTGGCAGAGTCCAGAGGGAGCCTCCAAGCAGGAAGCCAAAGTGATCATAAGACCCCACTTCATTTGTTTCCTTTCTTTCAGACACTACAGACCTTCACTGCTTGTTGTTCAATGTCAGAAAACAGTTGATTCATATATTTTGTCCAGTTTTCTCATTATTTATGATGTATAATGACCAGAAGCAGACATTCACCTATATCGTCTTTTGAAAAGATTTTACATTTTGCTTTTTACACTTAGGACTTCAGTCCTTCTGGAATTTATTTTTATATATAGCATGAAATGGTAGGGGGAGGTGATTTTATTTTTTTCTGTACGCGTAGCCAGTAGTCCCAATAACACTTACTGAATAATTCCTTTTCCCCACTCATTTTAAAGTCACTTCCGTCATACGCCAAGTTTTTATATTTACATTCATCAGTTCATTCAGTTTTTCTCCTTTGGTTCTTCTTTACCACCTTGTGCTAGTACTTATTGATTTAATTACCATAACTTTGTAATAAGCCTTGATTTCTGGTAGGGCAAGCCCTAGTTCTCTGTTGTTTTTGTTGTTGATAATTTTTTTGTCTATTGGTTACCTTTTGCTTTTCCACGTAACTTCTAAGATCAATGTTTCAAATTGCACACTAAAAATGTTGGCATTTTAATTGAAATACATTGTGTTTATATGGTTATATGGGAAAATTCAGTGTTTTCACGATACCGTCTTTTCCTCAATGATCACTGCATATATCTTTCCATTTTTAAAAGTATTTTATTATGTCCTTCTGTAAAATTTTTCTCCATAAATATCCTGCATGTGTTTGGTTGATTTTATCCCTATGTACTTTGAGGTTTTTGTTGTGGTTTTATTTTTTTTTTAATTTATTTTTTTTAAGATTTTATGTATTTATTTGACAGAGAGAAATCACAAGTAGATGGAGAAGCAGGCAGAGAGAGAGAGGGAAGCAGGCTCCCTGCTGAGAAGAGAGCCCGATGCGGGGCCCGATCCCAGGACCCTGAGATCATGACCTGAGCCGAAGGCAGCGGCTTAACCCACTGAGCCACCCAGGCGCCCCTTTGTTCTGGTTTTAAAAGGGATTTTTTAAAAGTTGCTTTTACTAATGGTGTGTTGCTGGCATCAAGTCTTGCCATCTTTGTATATCAAATAGGTTTACAGCAAGTTTGGTAAACTCTCTCATTAGTTCTGCTTGTTTCCAGCTTTTATCCCCATGTAGATAATTATAATATCTCCAGTCCTTTTACTTCTTTTCTCTTTTCTTACTGAGGTGGCTAAAACTGATAGTGCAGGGTTAAACAGGATCAGAGATAATAAGCATCCTCATCATGTTTCAGATTTTATTTTTTAATATTTTATTTATTTATTTATGAGAGAGAGAGAGAGAGAGAGAGAGAAAATGAGCAGGGGGAAGGAGAGAGAGATGCAGACTCCCCACTGAGCAGAGAGCTGGACGTGGGTCTCCATCCCAGAACCCTGGGATCATGACCTGAGCCAAAGGTAGATGCTCAACCGACTGAGCCACCCAGGTGCCCACATTTCTGACATTAAAGGAAAAATTTCTGGGATTTTACTGTTAGGTATAATGTTTGCTGTAGGTTTTTGCTATAGTTTCTTTTTTTAAAATATTTTATTTATTTATTTGACAGACAGAGATCACAAGTAGGCAGAGAGGCAGGCAGAAAGAGAGGAGGAAGCAGGCTCCCTGCTGAGAAGAGAGCCCGATGCGGGGCCCGATCCCAGGATCCTGGGATCATGACCTGAGCTGAAGACAGAGGCTTTAACCCACTGAGCCACCCAGGCGCCTCTGCTGTAGTTTCTTTTACCCTGATTTTTATAATAAGTGCATATAGAGTTTTATCCAATGCTTTTTCTGCATCTGTTGAAGTGATCATGTGTTTCTTTTTTTCTTTAATCTATTTTTAGTTAATTGCATCAATCTTTTAAAAGATTTTATTTATTTATGTGGGAGAGAGAGAGAGAGAGCATGAGAGGAAAGAGGTCAGAGGGAGACGCAGACTCCCTGCTGAGCAGTGAGCCTGATGTGGGACTCGATCCTGGGACTACGGAATCACGACCTGAGCAGAAGGCAGTCACTTAACCAACTGAGTCACCCAGGTGCCCCAATATTTTTATTTATTAAATTTTTATTCATTTATTTGTCAGAGAGAGAGAAAGAGAGAGCACAAGCAGGGAGAGTGGCAGGCAGACAGAGAAACAGGTTCCCTGCTGAGTAAGGAGACGGATGCGGGCAGGACTTGATCCCAGGACCCTGAGATCATGACCTGAGCTGAAGGCAGATGCTTAACTGACTGAGACAGCCAGGCATCCCGCATCAATATTTTTCTAATGATAAACCTCCCATATGTTATTGGGTTAAATCTCACTTGGTTATGATGGATTTTACACTGCTTCACTCAGTTTATAACATTTTATCAGTATTTTTATGTATATGTTCATGAATAGGATTGGCTTATAATTATGTTCTTTTTCAAACTTGCCTGTTCTCTTCTCATTGATTCATAGAAAAAAAGAATCTATTTTTCATTTCCAAGAATCCTTCTGTCTCCAGAGTATTCTATTTCCACGACGTCTTGCTTCCTTTTTAGGTGAAATCATCCCTCAAAATTATGAATATTAGTTAGATCTTTACCATTTTTTTCTGTTTCTTACCTATCTTCCTTGGACCACTGGGGGGCAGGGGGGAATCCTAAATCCTGAACTGGAGATTCCAAAGTCTGAATATATTTCTTAGAAGTTTTAATGACTGCCTCAAACTCACCCTCATCTTTCGTCTCTGAAATTCTGAGAAGGTATCATTAACATTGTCCCACTCAGTTCTGCTCCCTCTCCACTCCTCAGATGAGATTTCCCTTTGCAGGAACCTGAGGGCTGGTCTCACACCATCTCATACTGATGGGGAGTTTCCCCTATCATGTTAGGCAGTGGATGTGTTCCTGGAAATCCACATTTACATCATGTTTGGCTGGCTAAACGGGGCCCGTGACAATACTAGTGCAGATAATCCTTTTATCAGTCAGGACTCTATGTTGCAAGGCAAAAAAATAAACCCAGTTCCCCAGTTCAAACTGCCTTAAGACAGAACAGGAAATATGTTTGCTCAAATAACTGAAAAGCCCAGGGGCAGTGGGGCGGGCTGCTTCAGACAGGCTAGAGGCAGGAGGGGAGACCCTCCTCAGGTCTCAGACGCCTCCCCCAGCCCTCAGCTCTCTCTCCTGGGCATCTGTTTCCTTTGTAGGCTTTTCCAGAGGCGAGGAAGTTGCCAGCAGTTCCAGCAGAAGCAGATCTCCCATGCATATAGTAGAATTCCTTCTGCAGGCTCCTGGGTAGCATTTCCATCTCTAAAACAGTCACTGTGAGCAGAGAAGGTGAGGATATGCTCCCTGTCCCTGCCGGGGGGCCAGAGACAGGCCCTCCATGGGTGCCAAGGACTGAGATGCATGTGGAAGGTCCCCCAGAGCAGGTCTGTTTACAATTCAGGAGGTGCCGTGCGCTGAGCCCCTGTGAAAGGTCCGCTCAGATCCCCTACTCTCATTTCCTCCATGCCTGCTTGCATTTACTGCTACGTGTGTGCTGGAGATCTTGTTTTGTAACTGGAAGAAGAGAAAGAAGGTGGTGTGTGCCATGATGGGGAAGAGAGAAGATGGAGAGAATGCCAAAAAGGCTGCCCCTGGCCCCCCACAGCCTGGGCATGAGCCCCTGGGTTCACCGGATGGGGACCGGAAGCCAGAAGAACGCCCCTTTGGGGACGTTGCCCACGGCTAGAACCCGAAAATGGGTGTCTATGGGGAGCCTCCAGCTTCTCTCCAGGCTCCGTGGTGGCAAACCCCACCACCCCTTCTTGCCTCTCCAGACACGCTCATTGCCCACCCTGACTTTTCTGGGTCTTTGGCCTCACCTGGTGTCTGACGCAACCCCTCCTTCACCCGCCTTCTAGGAAAATGGATGATGAACCCGCTGCACCCCCAGCCCCTCAGCTCTGTGCTCCTGGCCCTTGCGGGCCTTTACTGGAAATGCCAAAGAGACAGACTCCGTTTGATGTTCTTTCCATGCTTGCATCATTGGAGTCACGTGAGTTTATTCAGGAGACATTTACGGAGCCCCTCCCAGGGGCTATGCCAGGGGCATGGATGAAACAGAGATCTCCTCCCGGATCAGGAGACAGAGCAGGGAGACAAGCCTCCCGAAGTCTGAGGAGAAGGCCCAGGCTATGCAGAATGGGCCCAAAGCCTCAAGTTTTCGTTTCTATTTTATTTTTTATTTTTATTTATTTATTTATTTATTTTTTAAGATTTTATTTATTTGACAGGCAGAGATCACAAGTAGGCAGAGAGGCAGACAGAGAGAGGGGGGGGGGGGGAAGCAGGCTCCCTGCTGAGCAGAGAGCCCGATGCAGGGCTCGATCCCAGGACTCTGGGATCTGACCCGAGCGAAGGCAGAGGCTTTAACCCACTGAGCCACCCAGGCACCCCTCTATTTTATTTTTTAAAGAAATGTTTATTTTGAAATAATTACAGAGTCACAGGAAGTTGCAAGGAAGTGCATAGGGCAGGCCTGTCTATGCTTCCTTGAGTTCCCCCAGAGGTGGGATCTTCCATGACTTTATTTAATGGAACCCTGGGAAACTGATGCTGGTACCATGCACAGAGTTGTTCAGACCTCACCGGTTATAAATGCACGTGTGTGTGTGTGTGTGTGTGTGTGTGTGTGTGTGTGTGTGTAGGCCATTTTATCGCATGAATGGCTCTGTGTGAACATCATCTATCATCATCACTGGAACTATCCCTTGATAGACATGCCCACCTTTCTTCCCCATTCCCTTCATCCCTTCTGGCAGCCACTAATCTATTTTTGGTCTTTATAATTATGTTATTGTATAAAAATGTTATATAAGTGGGATCATGCGGGACCATCCTTTGGAGATTAACTCCTCTCCCCCCCCCCCCAAGGTAATTTCCTCAGTTTCATCCAAGTTGTTGCGTGTCTCAACAGAGCATTCTTTTTCATTGCTGAGTAGTATTTCATGAGATGGATGTATCTAAGTTTGTTTGACTATTTACCCACTGAAGGACATGTGGGCAGGTACCTGGGGCGGGGGAGCTCTTATGAACAAAGGTTTTATGAACACTTAGGTATGAATTTATTCATAAAAATAAGTTTTCATTTCTCTGGGATAAATGCCCAGGAGGGCAATTGCTGGGTTGTATGGCAAGTCCACTGCTAGTTTTATTTTTTTATTTGTTTTTAAGATTTTATTTATTTATTTGATAGAAATCACAAGTAGGCAGAGAAGCAGGCAGACAGAGAGGGAGAAGCAGACTCCCTGCCAAGCAGAGAGCCCGATGCGGGGCTCGATCCCAGGACCCTGGGATCATGACCTGAGCCAAAGGCAAAGGCTTTAACCCACTGAGCCACCCAGGCACCCCTCACTGCTAGTTTTAAAAAGGAATCGTCAAGCTACTTTTAAGAGTAGCTGACCATTTCATATTTTCCCACCAGCCATTGTAGGAGTCATTCAGTTTTGCGACATACTCACCAGTATTTTTATTTTAGCAATTCATACGATATAGGTGTGTAGTAATATCTCAGTGTTTTAAATTGGCATTTCTCTAACAGTGCATTGTGTTGAACATTTTTTAAAGTTTTCATTTTAATTCCAGTACAGTTAACATAGTGTTGTAGTAGTTAGAGTGATTCAATAATTCCATAGATCATCCAGTGCTGATTTTTTTTTAAAGATTTTTATTTATGTATTTATTTGACAGAGAGAGTTAGAGAGAGAGAGAGATCACAAGTAGGCAGAGAGGCGGGGAGTGGGTGGGGGAAGCAGGCTCCCCACTGAGCAGAGAGCCCAACACTGGACCCTGATATCATGACCTGAGCTGAAGACAGAGGCTTTAACCCATTGAGCCACCCAGGCGCCCCCTGATTTTTCTTTCAAGTGCTTATTTGCCATCTGTATGTCCTTTTCAGTGAAATGTCTGTATAAGCGTTTCCTCCAGTTTTAATTGTATTGTTTTGAGTTTTTTTTTTAACTGTTGAGTTTGGGGAGTTCTTTATATATTCTAGGTAGTAGTCCTTTGTTCAGGTTAGTAATTTGCAAATATTTTCTTTCAGTCTGTAGTTTGCCTTTTCCATCCTGAGTGTTATGTAGAGCAAAGGTTTTTCATTTTAATTTTGATGAGGTCCGTTTTATCAAATTTTATGGATCATGCTTCTAATTTCATTCTAAGAACTTTTTGCTTTGTCTGGGGTCCTAAACATTTCTTCCTGTGTTTTTTCTAAATGTTTCATAAGTTTACATTTTACATTTAAGTCCATGATCCATTTTGAGTTAATGTTTGTATAAGGAATGCTGTTTAAGTCAAGGTTTATTTATTTTTTTCTCTCTCTCCATTTTTGTCTATGAACATCCAATTGCTCCAACACTATTTATTGAAAAGGCAAACCCTCCAATGATTTGCTTTTTCTCCTGTGTCAAATATGAGTTGGGCATATTTGTGTGGGTCTAATTTTGTGTTTTCTACTCTGTTCTGCTATTTGTCTATCCCTCTGCCAATAGTTACACTATCTTAATTACTGTAGTTATGTAGTGAACCTTAACCTCAAGGAGAACATTTCCTCCCACTGTAATCTTTTTCCAATAGTTTTGGCCAAGCTAGGGCCTGTGTCTTCCCCTATGAATTTTCAAATAATTTTGTGTATTTCTCAAAAAAAACCTTGCTGAGAATTTAATAGGAGTTGCATTAAACTTATACATCATTATATTTTTTACATTCAACATTTTACTGGGATGAGTCTTCCAATCAATGAACATAGCACATCTCTCCACATATTTATATCTTTTGATTTCTTTTGTGAGCATTTTAAAATTTTCATTATACAGGCCATGTTTTGCTAGATTGATATCTGGGTATTTATTTTTTGGATCAATTTTAAGTGGCATTTCATTTTTAAATTTTGGTTTCCACTTGTTCACTGTTAGTATACAGAAATGCAATTGATTTTTATGTGTTGATCTTATCACCTGCAAACTTACTGAACTCTTTTATTAGTTCTAAAAGTTTATGGTTTTTTGGTTTTGTTTTGTTTTGTTTTTTGGTAGATTCTCTGGGATTTTACTCACCAGCAACATGTCATCTGCAAATAGAGAATGTCTTATTTCTGCCATTCCAACTTGTCTAATTTTAATTTTAATTTTTTTTAAGATTTTATTTATTTATTTGACAGAGAGAGATTACATGTAGGCAGAGAGGCAGGCAGAGAGAGAGAGGAGGAAGCAGGCTCCCTGCTGAGCAGAGAGCCCGATGTGGGACTCGATCCCAGAACTCTGGGATCATGACCTGAGCTGAAGGCAGCAGCTTAACCCACTGAGCCACCCAGGCGCCCCTAATTTTAATTTTTATCCTAGGTTCCTGAGATGGGAGCTTAGCTGGTTGGTTTAAGATGTCTCAAACCAAGAAGAGACATCTTCTATTTTTAAATGTAAGCATTTAGTGCTATAATTTTTCTTCTTATCATTTCTTTGGCTGGCTCTCACAAATTTTGAAATGTTGTGTTTTCATTTTCACGCAGTTATATGTATATTTTAAATTTCTTTGGGGAGTTCCCTTTTGGCCCATGGATTATTCAGAAGTATGTTGTTTAATTTCAAAGTGTTTGGAGATTTTCTTATTGGACTTTCTGTTATTGGTTGCTGGGTTGGTTCCATTATGGTCAGAGAACATACTCCGTATGATTTCAATTCTTTTAAATTTGTTAAGGTTTGTTTTATGACCCAAGATATCTATCTTGGTGAATGCTTCATGGGTACTTACAAATAACTGTTCTGCTGTTGTTGGGTGGAATGTTCTATACACAGCATTTAAATCCTGCTGGTTCATAGTTATCCTTGCTGATTTTCTGTCTAGGCTGTCAATTATGTGCAAAGAGTTGGGTGTTAAAGTCCCCAGCTATAATTGTGAATTTGTCTGTTTCTTCTTTTAGATCTGTCAGTTTTTGCTTCATATATTTTCAGGCTCTGTTGTTTGATGCGTATACATTAAGGATAGCTAGATCTTCCTGGTGGATTAAGTAATGTCCCTCTTTGTGCTTAGTAACTTTATTTGCTCTGAAGTCTACTTTATCAGGTATTAATATAGCTACTCATGGTTTTTTTTTTAAGTTAATGTTTGCATGATATATCTCTTCCATCGCTTTATTTAGTTTTTTTTTTTTTGAACTTTTATGTATTTATTTGACAGAGAGAGAGAGATCACAAGTAGGCAGAGAGACAGGTAGAGGGATGGGGGAAGTGGGCTCCCTCTTGAGCAGAGAGCCCGATGCGGAGCTCGATCCCAGGACCCTGAGACCATGACCTGAGCCGAAGGCAGAGGGTTAACCACTGAGCTACCCAGGTGCCCCCCATCACTTTATTTTTATTGAGATATAATTAACATTTAATATTATATTAGTTTCAGATGTATAACATAATAACTTGATATTCATGCATAGTGCAAAATGTTCTCCCAGAAAGTCTAATGAACATCCGTCACCACACATAGTCACAAATTATTTTTTATGATGAGAATTTTTAATATCTACTCTTTTAACAACTTTCAAACATACAGTACAGTATTACTAACTATAATCACCATGCTGCACATTACATCCTCAGGACTAATTTATTTTATAAGTAGACGTTTATACCTAGAAGGACCACCTTCACCCATTGTCTCCACCCCCGTGACTGCCTCTGACAGTCACGGATCTGTTCTTTGTATCTAGGAGTTTGGTGTGTTTTCTTTGCTTGCTTGTTTAGATTCCATATGTAAGCGAGATCATATTGTATTTGTGTTTCTCTGACTTATTTTGTTTAGCATAATGCCCTCAGGGGTGCCATCCATGTTGTCACAAATGACAAGATTTTATTCTTTTTTATGGCAGAATAATATTCCATCGGATAGCCACACCATATTTTCTTTATCCATCTATCCATCAGTGTACGCTTAGATTTCTTCCATGTCCTGGATAGTGTAAACAATGCTGCAATGAACATAGGGGTGCCTGTATCTTTTTGAGTTTGTGTTTTCATTTTCTGCAGATAAAGACTCAGAAGCAGAATTTCTGGATCATATGGTAGTTTTATTTTTTTTTTTTAAGATTTTATTTATTTATTTAACAGAGAGAGAGGCCACAAGTAGGCAGAGAGGCAGACAGAGAGAGGGGGAAACAGGCTTCCCACTGAGCAGAGAGCCTGATGCGGGGCTCGATCCCAGGACCCTGAGACCGTGACCTGAGCCAAAGGCAGATGCTTAACTCACTGAGCCACCCAGGTGCCCTGGTAGCTCTATTTTTAATTGTTTGAGGATCCTCCATACTGCTTTCCATAATGGCTGTACCAGTTTACAATCCTACCAACAGGGGAATAATTGTACGGGATTCTCTTTTCTTCGTACCCTCGCCAGCATTTGTTTTATCTTTTGATGATAGCCATTCTAACAGGTGTGAGGTGATAATCTCATTTTTTATTTTGATTTGCATTTCCCTGACAATTAGTCATGCTGAGGACCTTTTCACATACATGTTGGCCATTTGTATGTCATATGTCTTCTTTAGAAAATGTGTATTCAGATCCTTGGTCCAGTTTTTAATTGGATTATTTGTGGGTTGTTTTTTTTTTTTGTTTGTTCGTTTTTGAGTTATATGAGCTCTTTATATATTGTGGACATTAATTCCTTATCGGATATATAATTTGCAAATATTTTCTTCCAATCGCATAGGTTACATTTTCATTTTTGTTGGGTGGTTTCTTTTGGTGTGCAGAAGTTCTTAGTTTGATGCATTCCCACTTGCTTATTTTTGGTTTTGTTGCCTTGCTTTTGGTGTTAAATCCAAAAACCATCGCCAATGTAAAAAAAAAAAAAAATTAGTGTTTGCATGATATCTATTTTTTCACCCTTTTATTTATTATTTTTAAAGATTTATTTATTTATTTATTTGACAGAGAGAGAGAGAAAGATATCACAAGTAGGCAGAGAGGCAGGCAGAGAGAGAGAGGAAGGGAAACAGGCTCCCCGCTGAGCAGAGAGCCCAATGCGGGACTCGATCCCAGGAACCCGAGACCATGACCCGAGCCGACGGCAGCGGCTTAAACCACTGAGCCACCTAGGCGCCCCTCACCCTTTTATTTTTAACCTCCCTGTCCTTATGTTTGAAGTCAGTTTCTTATAGATAGCATATCCTTGGATTGTGGTTGTGTGTGTGTCTGTGTTTTCACATACTCTGTCAATCTCTGTCTTTTAATTTGTGAATTTAGAACATTTATTTTTAAAGTATTTATTGATATGTTAGAGCTTAAGTCTGTCATTTTATAATTTGTTTTCTGTTTGTTGCCTCTGATTCTCATCCTTCTGTTTCTTTGTTCTTACCTTCCTGTGGGCTATTTGAACATTTTTAGTTTCATTTTGATTTCTTTATGATTTTTTTGAGTATATTGCTTTGTATAGTTTCCTTTGTGGTTGCTGTAGGTATTACTATGTATATACATAACGTATCAGTCTACTGGTGTCGATGTTTGACCACTTCAAGTGAAGTGTAAAAACCATCTGTTTTACTGTCCTGGCTTTTTAAACATAGTGATGTTAAGCATTTCCTCTCTATATTGAACATCACCACATCAGATAGTATTATAACTTGTTCTTTAACCACAAAATATGATTAAAGAAACTCATGAGGCAATGGAGAGTTTATTGTATTTACCTTTAATTTTTACCCATTCCACTCTTTTTCTTTCTTTTCTGAATGTCTCAGCCTTCTTCTATTATCATCTTCTTTCTGGTTGGAGAGCTTCTTTCAAGGATACATCTGCAAGCAACAAGTTCTCTAAGCTTCCTTATCTAAGAATAACTTTCTTTTTCTTCATTTCTGAAGGATAGCTTTACTGGACGTAGGGATTTGAAGTTGACGGTTCTTTTCTTTCAGTACTTTAAAAATATTATGCCACTTACTTTTGGCCCCATGGTTTCAGATGAAAAAAAAAAAATTCTCGTTCTAGTTGATGTTCCTTGGCAGGTAATGTGTCATTTCTTTCCAGCGTTTTTTTCTTTGTTTTTAGTTTTAGAAGTTTGATTATGTTCTGTGTTTGTACAGGGTTGGCTTATTATTTATTAAGGGTTTTCTATTGATTCACTTAAGAGAGAGAGAGAGAGCACACATGAGAGACCACAAGCAAGGGGGAGGGTCAGAGAGAGAAGCAGACTCCCTGCTGAGCAGGGTACCAGAGGAAGGGTTCCATCCTAGGACCCCAGGATCAGGACCCGAACTGAAGGCAGATACTCAACAGCCCAAGCCATCCAGGTGCCCCTATTTTTTTTTTTATTTTTTTATTTTTATAGTATTTCTTCAAATATTTTTTCAGTACCACACCCTTTCTCTTCCTTTCTGGGATTCTAATTGTATGAATGTTATATCTTTAGTTATTGTCCCACAGAACTCTGAGGCTCTGTTGTTATCTTTTTCAGTCTGTTTTCTTTCTGTTGTTTTGACTGAGTAAATTCTATTGATCTGTCTTCAAGCTTATTGTTTGTGTCCTCTGTCATCTCCATTCTACTATGGAGTCCATCTAGCGGGTTTTTCTTTTCAGTTGTATATTCCAGTTTTGTAATTTTCATTTGGTTCTCTTCAATTACTGCTATTTTTTGCTAAGATTTTTTCCCCCTTTGTTTCAAGAGAATTTGCAAATGTTATTTGAAGCATTTTTATGATAATGCTTTAAAATTCTTGTTGGGTAAATAAAATTTTTAAAATGAAATGAAATGAAATGAAAGGGGTGCCTGGGTGGCTCGGTTGTTGGGCATCTGCCTTTGGCTCAGGTCATGATCCCAATGTCCTGGGATCGAGCCCTGAATCAGGATCCCTGCTCAGCAGGAAGCCTGCTTCTCCCTCTCTCACTGTGTCTCTCTGTCAAATAAATAAATAAAATCTTAAAAATAAAATAAAATTCCTGTTAGGTATTTCCAACATTTATTGATCTAGGTATTGGAGTCAGTTGTCTTTTCTTACTCAAATTGTGATTCTTTGGAAAGATGAGTGATTTTCTTTTTTTTTTTTTTTTTTTTAATTTATAAGATAAGTGATTTTTAATTGTATCCTGGACATTTTGGTTATTATGTTATGGCACTCTTGACCTATTTAAATCTATTTTAGGGGGCAGTCACTCTGTTTAGATTAAGTATGCAGGTTCTCATATATATATTTTTGACAGTTTGGTTATCAGAAATCTTCCATTGTGATTCTTGTCTTCTAGATTAATTCTTCTAGAACTTCTAGGGCCACTGCTCAGTCTCTGATGACACAGTTGGTGTCATCTGTTGGGGTCATTTCCAGGGCTACCTGGTGGCGTAGGGCCACTCTCTTCAGCTGGAGACTTGGAGATGGGGACAGAAGCTGCTGGGCCTGGGTCTTTTTCTGCCACTGGGTGGAGGGTAAGTGGATGCAGGGCTCAGATGAGGCTGCTTCTTCAGGTGGACCAACTTCTACACCGATTTTTGATTGCTGCAGGTGGGTTGGACCTCCCGCCGGCGCCTCTGTCCCAGATCAGCCACTGGGGCTCCCCATTAGGTCTCTCTTGGGCTTTTCCTTTTCTTGTCCTTTGTCCCGTGAAAGCAGCTTTCCTGATTGTTTTTGGTTTTTTATGCCTCTTGGTGGTTCTGGATTGTAAGAATCTGTAGTGCCCAGTCGTTGGGGAACTGACTACATCCTTGTTCCTCAAGTCCTGAGGTCCCTGGCTAGTCCACCTTCTGCTTTCCAGCTTTAAGAGTCTTCTAATCATTGTCTGTTCCAGTAACTTCCAGAGGATATTTAGTTGTAATTAGAGGGCAGTGTTTGGATCACCTCTTCTTTACCCCTTTGGTGAGGGAGGGCTTCCCGCCCTAGGGTTGTGGGGATGGTTGAATACACAACCGCTGAGACTGGGCAAGTGAGATCAATAGCATTTTAATAGTCACATATACTCGTAGCCTGGAGGACACCACATGCCATACAGGGATACATGGGAGCTGCACTAGGGAACAGAATGAACAAGCAGGGGCTGTGGGAGGTGGGCTCCGGAGTATCAACAGAGCAGGGTACCCCCTGGTTCCTACAGGAGGTTGTGATCAGCTTGTTTGAAGAATTCCATGAGCTGGTAGAGCACTGACATCAGAGATGAACAGGAACTGTGTGGGATCACTTGGATAAGGAGGGTTATCTGGCTAAGGAAATTTATAGAAGCAGGGCAAGGAGGAAACTTACAGTAAGACCATTTGAGGTCCTCCTGATGTCAAGGCAGTACAAGATCTTGAAACTAACAACACAGGGAGAAGAAGGGAACAGTATCATTCCCCTCCTCCCAAATTGGAACTCGGGTCTTCTTTTTAAAATTCAGGAGAACTTTATATTCTGATCTCAGTTTGTTTTAACATAAAACAGCTCTTCTCCAGATCTTCTATTAAAATCGTGGGCATCTTCTTGGACCATTAGCATGCATGCTATATGCAGCTTGTGATGATTTAGAAAGTGCAATTTAAATGATGTTTTCCTTGAAATGCTTTAATTGAAAAGTAACATAACCATATTACAGATAATTTGGGAAGTCTGGAAAAGGGGGGAAAAAAGAGCCTTCATAATTTCAAGCCACAACCGTGCCAATTATAATTTTTGTATAATTTCTACAATCTTTTTTCCATGCAAAATGTAAAGCTGTAAATATAGAATAGATAAGGTCTGTTCATCTGCTTTTTATGCTTGATGTTTTATCGGAGTTCTCTCTTTCGTTCCTGAACACTTCAGGCTAAAATTTAGTAGGTGGAGCTGAGCAAGGGAGGAAACAGCAGTGGTCCAAAGAAGAGCTTGCACCCTGAGAGGTGAGAAGGACGTCTGCACAGGAGAGTAGCTCAGTGCAGGGAGGGGTTGGGTGTGAACCCATGCTGGATGAAGGAAGCATCTGTGCAGGGGTGTGACCTCGCACATGTGTCACAGCCCAAGCTGGATGAGGAAGGCTTCTGAGGATTTGTGGGGAGGGCAGGGACTGGAGACTCTAAGGCTATGGGACTGATGTTTCTCACTGCTAGAATAGAAAGTTTCAGATATGAACAGAACACTAGACCGAGACATGTGTTGGAAGACCGAGACATGGAGTTGGAAGTATCGGTAAGAACTCACAATTTTCTATATAAAGAGAAGTAATGTGCACAAAAGTATGAGTATACATGTGTACATGCACACATATATTCCCTAGCTTTGGCTACTGAGAAGGTCTGGGAAAACCACCACCCTGATAGCAGTGAGTATCCTAGCGGTGTATCTTGGTTTCTAAATACCATTCTCCATTAAAATGAACTAATTTTCTTTGCCAGAAGGATTGACTGTGGGACTGAAGCAGGGAAAATACAGGCCTGTTGTGCCAGTAAGCAAAAGTACTAAAAAAATGATGGGATATGTCCAAAGAATGCCCGAAACCAACATAAAGGAGCTCCCACTGGTGAGATCTGGAGCTAGAACACCAAAATAAGTAATGAATGTAACAGATTATAACCCCTTGAATAGAATAGAAATGAATGGCTAGGAAGTCACTGACCTACACAGATATATGAGCAGATGGAAAATTCTAGAAGTGACAGGCAATATCCAGTTTCAAAGTAGCTACCTGACAAGTGCTATTAATGGCAAAGAGAAAAGGAGTGACTCTTATGGAGAAGCCTAGTAGACACCCCCTTAATCTAGTGGCCAAAGTAAGCACCGTTGGTAATGGGACAAATAGAAAGCATATGTCACCTGTATGGACATCATGAGAAGAACAGAAATACCCTCCTTGCGTATTCCTGCCAAAGATGCATGACCTGAATTTTTTTTTAATTAAGATGAACTTTATATAGCATAAGTATAACCATTTTAAAGCAAGCACTCAGTATATTCACAATGTTGTACAACCACCACCTCTGTGTAGTTCCAAAATATTTTCCTTACTCCAGAATAAAGCCCCCATACTCATTATTATTCCCCATTACCCACCCTCCCTCCCCCATAACCACAAACCTGCTGTCTATCTCTATGGATTCACTGATTCCAGACATTTCCTACAAATGGGATCATACAGCGTGTGGTCTTCTGTGTCTGCCATCTTTTCCTCTACATATTGCTTGTGAAGTTCAACAATGCTGTAGCCTGTATCGGTACCATTTCCTCTTTGGGGCTGAATAACATTCCATCGTGTAGCTGTACCACTGTTTGTCTTCTCGCCCATTGATAGATATTTGGGTTCTTTCCACCTATTGGCTATTGTGAATAGTACAGAAAAGTATTTGCGTCGTCATCTGTTTTCTGATTCGCTGGACGTGTGTTCTAAGAGACGGATTGCTAGGTCATATAACCTGCTTTCACCCTGAAAAAAAAAACAAAAAACAGACAAGCTCAAACTGAGGGACATTCTACAAAATAACTGCCTTATGATCATCAAAAATGTTATGGATGTGAAAAGTCAGGAAAGGCAGAACTTTTCCAGACAAAGGAAAGAAAGAGACACGAATGCAAAGCACACACATGCATGAACGGGACGCCTTGCTAATAAGGGTGCTACCGGAACAATGGGTAAAACTTGAATGTGTCAGAGGAATATTGATGTACTTTCCTGGTGTTGGTGACTGTAAGTGGCCACCTAGAAGAAGGTCCTTGTTTGTGGAAAACACAGGATGAAGTATTTGGGGGAGACAGAGCATCGTGCCAGCAAGGCTACTATGAAATGCTTCATCAGAAAAATAGTTTGCATTATTTGGAATGATTATTTGGATGGTATTTGCAGATTGGGGCTGATTTCAAAATGAAACAAAATTAATTTAAAATACTTGATGACTTTTCCCTCGAGAGTCATCCATGTTTGTTTTGACTTTTCTCCTTTTTCTCCTGTTCTCTCTTGCATAATCTCCCTTTAGGTTCTTGCCTCCTGGTTCCACCTGCTAGAGCAGGGATTAAAGTCATTGTGAGCTCCATGCTGCTGGGTCCAACTGCCCCAGGCCTCCCCTTGCCTGCCTCATCAGCAGCATCTGGCAGGCTGACCCCTTCTTCCACACTCAGCCTCCTGGCCCATCTCCCCCACGGCTGGCTGCTCTTTCTGGACTCCTCTGCTGGTCCCCTCTTCTCTCTTCTGACTTCTGGATGTTCAGGGTCTGGAACTCAGTCCTGGAGTCTCAGCCCTTTCCTTTCCACATGCCTTCCCTTGGAGACCTCATCTGGTTGTATATCTAGATGACTCTGAACTTCAACCTACAACCTGGGCTCCTTCCTCTGCTCCCCACGTGTGTCCCTGCCCAGCAGCCTGCTTGGGCTCACATGTCTGACAGGCATCTCAGCTCAGCATATCCAAAACCAAGCTCCCTGCCTTCCTTGTTTTGCTCTCTACCAAACAATCTTCCTCATCCCCAATAAAAGACAACTCCATCCTTCCTGTGCTCAGGCCAAAAACCTTGAGATCACCCTAGACATCTTACTGTTCCTCGTATCCCACAGGTCACCAGGCAGCCAATGCCATTGGCTCTTCCAAGAATATCTAGAATGTATCCACTCCTGACCACCTGCATGGCTTCTTCCCTGCTCCAAGCCACCCTCATCACTCCTCTGAACTATCGCAGAAGCATCTAGCTGGTCTCCCTGCTTCTCTCTTGCCCCCATGTCACCCTCTGCCCCCTAATCTGCAGGGGCTGCTCACCTCATTCTTTAGAGGTCCAAGTCCAGATGATGGCTCACAGCATATCTCACATTGGAATGTTCTAGAAGCCGATGCTGAGGCAAGGGCTTGAGTCTAAGTAGTTCACTTGAGAGGTGATTTCTGCGAGCACGGGGAGATAAACAGAGAAGCGAGACAAGGAAAAGGAAGGAAGCCAATAGAGGGTGTGTTAATAAGCGAATTACTGCTGTGGGGACAGGAGCTCAACGTCCTGGCGATTTCTGAGAGTCTGTCTAAAGCATGCCTCACCACTGTCAAACCCAAGAGGCAAGGTACCTGGTTGTTTATTCACCAAACCACATAGGTTGGGGACCACTCCCAGGATCATTAACTCCCTGGCCTTCTCCCTGCACTAGGGTCTACTGTAGACCTGTGGCTAGCAAAGGCCCTCAGTCAGAGAGCTGCAGGGGCAGTAGGAAGCTATAGGGTCCATGTGCATCCATGGGGAACGCTGAGGGGATATAGGTAAAGCACTCCCAGCACCTTCTTCAAAGACCCGACATGATCTGACTTCTGTCCTATCCCAGGTATCCCAGTGACCTCACCTGCCATTCTGCGTTCTCTCACCCACTCCAACCATACACGCCTCCTTGCTTTTTCCCAAACACATCACGCATGCTTTTACCACAGGGCCTTTGCACTTACAGCTACCTTGCCCCAAATGCTCTCCCATCAGGTATCTGCCTGTCTTCCACCTCATCTCCTTTGGGGCTTTATCTAAATGTTACCAGCTCCTAGGAAAACAGATGGCAGCCTCCAGTTAGCACGATCTGAGGAGAGTTTAGTAAAGTACTATTTACAAAGGTTTTGACAGGGTATAGGGGAACTAGAAGCGTTAGTGAACCCCTCCTGCCAGGGGCTAGCAAAGGCAGCCATAGTTAGCATTGCTAGGTCAGAAGGAACAAGGAAAGGAAGGTATTCTTGGAACTGGGTGGGCTCTGTGGGAAAAACTTCCTAATAGGGACTGAGGCTTTTGGAGGAGGGCTGAGGGATCTGACCTCACTTGCATCCTTTTGGGCTCCTGAAGGAGTTTCCCACTAGCCATGCCCAACAGGAAGCGGGTGGTTCATGTTGTTTACAGATACCGGCTGCTAGGTGTAGGGCAGGGAAAGAGCAAATTATAGATGTCCAGCACACTGATCAAAATAGCAATATACAGACCCTGCCTATCCCCTTCCCCGCTTTTTCTTTCCTCTTAGCAGTTAGCACCATCTAACTTATGAAACATTGGCTTATTTATTTTGCTTATTGTCTATCTCCCTCCCCTGGAGTATAAACTCCAGAAGGTCAGGGATTTTTGTCTTCCTCATTCACTGCTGTCTCCCCAGCAGAACCTGGCACATACTTGTGTTCAATAAATAGGTTTGGACTGGCTAAAGTTGCTACCTAGCTGTGGTGGACAGGCTAAGGCCCCAGATATGTCTGCATCCTGAACCTGGGAATCTGTGGGTATGTCAGTTTCCATGGCAAGAGGGAATTACAGTTGCAAATGGAATTCAGGTTAATAGGCTGACCTTAAAATAGGGAGATTATCCCAGATTATCTGGGTGGGCCCAATGTAATCATGAGTCCAGAAGAGTCAGGATCAAAAAGATTTGATCTGACTTTGAAGATGGAGGAAGGGGCCGTGAGTCAAAGAATGTGGCAGCCTCTAGAGGGTGGAAAAGGCAAGGAGACACATTCTCTCCTAGAGTCGCCAGAAAGGAATGCAGCTCTGCTGACACCTTGGTTTTAGCCTGGCCCATTTCAGACTTTTGATCTCTAGGACTGTATGAGGATACGTGTGTGTTGTTTGAAGCCACTATGCTCGTGGCTTTGATAGTGGCTTTGATATCACAGTGGCAATACGAAGCGAACGCACTAGCCATTGTTTTTACTGGCAAGAGCACAGACTGGGGCTCCTTTTCTGGTCCTTGAAGGTGAGGGAACCCACCCCTTTCTTTTTCTGTGCAAATAACACTATCGATTGCTCCTTCCTCATGGGTGTGGTTTACAGATTTGGTAAATTTGCTGTGGGTGGCAAGGAGTGTGGTCTCCTGTAACCCCTCTTCTTGATCAGAGGTCCTACGAGTGTCTGGCAGACTATAGACACTATGTATTTGTGGAAGGATAAATCTGTTTCATCAAATGATGTTCCATAAGGGACTTCATTGTTCCTCTGACACTGGGGTTTCTCTCCAATGCTCTTTTTTTTTTTTTCTTTTACTATTGTAAACAAAATTTGAGAATCTTGGTGCATACAGCTTTTTGTTTTTTTTTTTCCCCAGAATTGGTCTTCTACTTCTCCCAAACCAGAGCTCCAGTCGGCTGCAAGGCTGGTGCTCCCACACAGACAAGATGTGCCGTGGACAGCCGCCTTCAGTGCAGGGTGGCTCAGCTCTCCCAGGAGCTGGACACCAAACCGGGCCGAGTTGAAGCCACGAGCATAGTGGCTTCAAACAACACACACGTATCCTCATACAGTCCAGAGATCAAAAGTCTGAAATGGGTCTCGCCAGGCTAAAACCAACCAGTGAGCCCAGATGTGGTCTGCCTGGCTGGGGCTGGAAGGTGGAGAAGGGAGAGGAGGCTGACTAGAAGCCGTGTCCCAAGGCATTTTGCTGAATTCCCTTCCTGGACTCCTCCACCAGGGCAAGGGACCCGGGGTAGGCCAAGGAAAGGGAGAACCAAAAGAGGGAGCGATGATACTGCAATGGTCTGAGCCAAGGAAGCCTCTTTCTGACGCAAGGGAAGTGTCAGAGGCCAGTTCAGCAGCTCCCCTTGGTGCCAACCAGAGTGAGCACCTCCCACCCACCCTCCCTCTTGGCACACATCCAGGCTGCACCACCTAGGCAGGGAGGTAGGGGCTGCTCCAGCCTCTGGGGCAGTGAGAGAGAGACCCGGAGCTTGGAGGGGGCAGGGACACAGGAAACGAGAAAGCAAGCTCCTAATCTCTGCACAGCCACCCCACTTTCCAGGTGGCATCCATTGGCCTACCCCTGTGCTGCTTACAGCCCGTGGGCCTAGAGCAGGCAGGACCTGAGTCTGCAAGGGAGAGGGGAGGAGAGGGTTGTGAAGTGAAGCCAGCCAGAGAACAAAGAAGGCTTTGCTGCAGAGGGAGGCACCTTCAATGAAGGCCTCGGGGGCTTGGGGAAGTGACTCACTGAGCCCCGGGGCAAGGACCCACCCATGGGGTTTCGAGAGAGACTGAGAATGCAGGCCAGCTGCTGGGCACAGGCCCCATTGGGTGGGGAAGGGGTTGTCAGTCTCAGCCTGAGTTGGGTGGAGCCTCCCCTGGGGTCCACCCTCCCCTACCAGGGGGCAGGTGTGGGTCCTACCTGGGGGCCTCACGGGCAACGCTGTGCTCGTTGGCCTGCCAGACCGGGCTGCTGCTACCACTGCTGCTGCAGCTTCGGGAGGGGGGGGTCTGCTGCAGTCATGGTCCCAGGTCTCCAACTCACGCTCCCATTGGCCTCGCTCCTAGAGACCTAGGCTTCCCAACTTCAAGCAGAACCTGCCGAAGCAAGGCCATCAGTGCCCCCCAAAGGTGGCTACGTTGGCATCTGGCCCTGTCCCAAGACTCATGGACACCTGTGATGAGAACCTGGAGCGCCCCGGCTTCTCGGGCAGTTGCACAACCTCCCCCAATTATGCTCCGTTGACTGTGTGGCAACCGGGCGAGAATTCCAGGACCTTGTATATACTCGTACAAATCTGCCTTCCTGCTGTTTGGCTGCAGGGCGAGGCGTGTCTCCGTGGGCCCCGGGAAATGGGGGTGTGTTCGCGTCCAAGAGGGCGTGGCCCGCGTCCGGAGTGGGAGCAGCCGCCCCGCCCCGCCTCGTCGGGCGACTCCTCGCCTGAACCGCAGCTTCCGCGGGAGCCCTGGATCTGGTCCAGAACACAGAGGAGGAAGCTCTGGTGACATTGTAGACACAGGCTGCGAGCAGCAAGCTTGGCCGGGAGCGGCTCGAGCAGTTGGCAGGTGGCGCACCTCCGGCTGTCCAGCCAGGGACGCGGGGGACCTCTGTTCCCCGGGGGTAGGGGGGGAGTGGTGGGGGACGAGGAGCAGGGCGGCATCCTCCCAGGCGCTTGGCTTGGGCTTCCCGGCCCCTCCCTGGCCCCGCCCCTGCCCTTTAAGACCGTCTGGGTCTGTGATGTCTGTGTGAGGAGGTCCTGGGAGTCAGGCACCGAAATGACCCAGCTGTTATCGTCCCCGAGCCATGGCTCCGGGGCGAGGAAGAGCATTGTCCAGTGTGACCACCAGGCCCAGAGACGGCTGTCAGGACCGGCTGTTCCATGTAGTAGAAATAAAAGACAAAAATCCAAGTGCGGCTGACCTCCAGCCCTCTCTCTTTGTGTTTTCTCTGGGAGTGTGCCTGCCTCTGTTTCTGGGTCTCTCATTAGAATTTCAGAGAAGGCTTGCTGGCCGCAGAGGGGCTGGCATAGGAGTTGTTCGCTCTATGTGCAAATCAAGGAATTTGGGGGTCATCTGTGTTTGATGCCGTGATAACCTGGAAAACTATAATATGGAAATTTCTCTTCCAGATAACTTCACGGAGCCTCAGGCAAACAATCCTTGTGGAAAAACAAATGTCCTCCCTCAGTCTCA
The DNA here is from genome assembly GCF_022355385.1 of Mustela nigripes. NCBI lineage: Eukaryota > Metazoa > Chordata > Mammalia > Carnivora > Mustelidae > Mustela > Mustela nigripes. The sequence continues at coordinate 18,797,371 of NC_081573.1, forward strand.
TGGGTTGTCTTGTCCCCAAGCACCCCCGGTGGCCAGCGCATGCTGGCCCTCCGCCAATGGCGCCCCTCAGGTGACTGGGAAGGTAAGGATCTTTGCAGTTAACAGGGACCCTTTTGCTAGCTGATGTGCGAAGCCCCAGCAACCTCATCAGCCTACTCTTCAAGTTGAAGTTATGTGACCCTAAAATAGCACAAATACTGTCCAAGACATCCTTCCGCTGTGGGTAGGACGGTCAGACTAGAAACACAGGTGGCCTCTGTCCCTTGTGAATAAACAGCTCCTGACAGGCAGCCACGCCTCCCTGCCCATCCCCAGCTGTGCTCCCCACTCTGCCGCAGCCATGAGGTTTGAGGAAACACCGAGGCTCCGGTAGTACTTGGGTTGTCTGGCTCTGGGGCTTGGGGGATGAGAGCTATCATTCAGTGTTCCCAGTACCGTCAGCGGGGATGGGTGGGAGTGGGGTTGGAGAGGCTGCCCAGGGGCTGGAGTCTCCCTTGCACTGACAGCTCTCCAGAAATGCCCTTGGACTTACAGGGCCTTGAGGGCAGGAACTGAAGCAGGGGCTATGAGGTCCAGAGAGAGTCCCTTGTTAACCTTCCTTTTCTGACCAACCTCACTGGGGTTGGGTTTTCCCTGGGATCATTTTACAACCTTGTGGACACCAGTCTTGCTCCTGGCCCCTTGCTGCCACTAATACCTTTTCGTTTCTCTTGGTCCAGAAAGGCCTACGTCATGGGTCCCAGTCTCCAGGCAGGGCAGACCTTCTCTCCACATGGAGCTACCTCCTTTAGATGGGGATGGTTAAGCAATGAGGACATGGGTGCACCATGTCCGCCATGTCCTCATCACATCTGAGCCAAGACCAGCATTATGTAGCTGTCTTGAGTTCGTGGCCCACCCGCCTTAAAGCCAGTGGAAGTGATGGCCATCACACTGTTGAAACATTAATTTCTACAACAGCCCACGTTGGCTAAGGTGTCAGGCTCGAGGCCAGCAGCTGCCCTGTCTGGCCAACAGTTGTCCCTCTCACTGTCCAGCTTGCGCATTGGGTTGAGCGGCAGATCCTCTGGCTTCTCCCATTTTTGTATGTCCGCCCCCCCCCCCCCCCCGCCTTGTCACTTACTTAGGAGAAGCTCCAATCTCGTATGTCTTAGTGTCCTCCAGGGTCACTCTAGCTATTTTCCTGTCTCTGGAGAGTCAAGAGGGAGGACAGGCCCAGTGGACTGGGGCCATCCTAGTGGATAGTCCATCCTTCCAGCAAACACAGATCTGCCTCCTGAATGGAGAAAAGGGAAGTTCCCCAACCTTATGGTCATTAGGCTCTCCTGGGCTCAGCCCAGTTAGTCTTCCTCTGGTCAGGGGCTCAATGGAGAGCCTGTCCCTCACTGCTCATATCTGTGCTTCTCTGCCCATTTCCCAAATGCACTGGTTTGGTACACACACACACATACACAATCAAGATAGTGCAAAAGGGCCACTGCACCCTGAACACAGGGATCAGGGCTGGGGGGTTGGGGTCTGGGGAACTGCCCCTGTTCTCAGGACTGCCAGCATGGTGCATGCCAGGTCGTGAGGGAGCTCCTCGGATCAGGTCTAGGATTTGGGATTTGGGCAGCTCAGAATCTGATTCACTGGCCAAGCCAGGTCCCAGGTGTGAGGAGCGGTGATTCCAGAATTATCTAGACCAGAGTACCTTCTTGTGGCTGCCTCCATGCGTGGATTAGAAACAAAACATTAGAGCTGCGTGCGTAATTTATAAAATAGCCTTTATTTATTCTAAGGAACACAGTCAACTGGTAGCTTAAAAAAAAAAAAAACAACTTTTTTCAAAGGTGCTTAGTGTTGGAACCTGGCTTCGAGCCCCATGTGCTGTGTGAGCCCCAGAAGCCATGTGCTGTGGCTTGTCCAGTTCTCCCCTGACCTGGGAGAGGTTGGGCAAGGTTGGCAGAGCTCCCTCTCCAGTTTTGCTTATCATAAATAATCAGTTTTGAGGCTCATGAAGAACCAAAGAAACATTTATGCGGCTGGGATTGGATCAAAAGCTTACGTGCAATGGAGTCATTCCAGAAGCAGAAAAACATGTTAAAGGAATCACTGATTTGTGCTGTTTCTGGGGCCTCTATAAGAATTTGAGCATTACTGTGGGAGCATAGGGTATCTCTACAGAGACATCTCCCAATTTACGTGAAATGGACTTCCTGATTTTACTTAATTAGTAAAGACATAGGGGTGACAGTCAGTGAAGGTAATTAACTCTTTCCTTTGTTGTTTTTCCAGCACAGTGGTCTATTCAAAAAGAGTTGGCATGAAAATGTGAGGGAGTCTCCAGCCACCAGTAACCATCCTCGGTGTCCGACCAGAAAAATCTAAAAATCGCACGCAGCAGCACTGAGCTGTACTCACAAGACTTCCTTTCTAGTAAACGCAACACTTTCTCCTGCTCTCAGACGTGAGCCTCAGATGCCAAAATGCGGATGTGTGGATGGTAGACGCGTTGCTAAGCAGAAAAGGCTAGCAAGTCTGTCCGGCAAATGAGATCGTACAGTGGAGGGCATCTGCTTTGTGGCCTCCACTGGGATGAGGCTGTCCTGTGCTCCCATGTCCTGTGTCCCCTGCTCCTTCGGGCGGGTGGAAGCTGGTGCCCCTCACCAGGCATGTGGAAAGGGTCTTCGTGGGTTAAAGCATAAAGGCTTTGAGGAAAAACACACAAAGACTCATTAAAATGGGAGGCCTACCCCTGGAAAGACGCATGCTGAGGCCTAGTTCCCGCCCCAGCGGCCTGCGGTTCTCATGCTGGGGGCTGCGAGGGCCTCCGGGCCGGCCTGAGCCACGCGTGACCACCTTCTACTGCTTTGCGGGGCGCTGAGGACCCCGACCTCAACGCAGAGCCAGGGAGGGAAAAATCTCAAACATTTAAGACTGGGTTCAAAAGCCCCCCGGGACATTTTCTGTCTGCCTTGCCCCCCACCCCCCACCCCATCGCATCTGGTTCGGGGCTATGAATCAGAATTCTGAATCTGTGCTGCCCAGAGGGGACAGGCACAGCAGGGAGGAAACACCCAAATGCAATAAATAACGGCGGCTCAGGACCTTGCCCCTTCCCCCACCCAGCTAGGGCTGCACTGGAGTGGGGGGGTCTGCAGGTTCTTCCCATTGGTTTGGGGGGGGGGGGGGGAGGAGACAACGCTTGAGTGTGAGTCATTCACTTTAGAGCATCATTTATGGCATGAACTGGGAACGTAATGTGTTTACACACACACACACACAATTGTACATCGGCATCTTTACAATATTAAAGGAGTCATATACAAGTCTACAGGCATCGTACACGGCAGGAGGCCGGCTGGGGGCCCCTCCAAGACTTCCCCACCCCGGGTGGAGCCAGCACGTGGGGAAGGGGGACCAGTCTAGGGGATGGGGGGTATCCATCTTTGCACCTGTTGTCTGGGAGGACCCCTAGGGGCTGGTCCTTGTTGCAATCTGGAACCCAGAGCCCCAGGTATGCCTTGTGTCCCAGTCTCATCGGCAGGCTAGGGTAACAGCTTGCTTCCAATTCAGTGTGCATATTAGTGTGGGACAACCGGAGCTGGGGACGGCTCTTCCTGAGCTGGGGACCCAGAGGATGCTGCTGACACACGGGCCCCTTCACCATGGGGCCCATTCCTGAGGTAAGGATGCGGTGTGGCCCTGTGGCTGGTCTGGATGGAGAGAGACTTCTGCGGAAGCCCAGGTGGGAGGACAAACAGGACTAGAAGCCCTCGGGGCATTAGTAGGTCAGGTGACTCACCAAGTGTGGCCTGCACCCTGGGTGGCAGCAAAGGGGGAGGGTCTCAGATGGTTCTGGAGCCTTCCACCCCCTCCAACCCCCACACAGCCCTCCTCCCAGCAGCCCTGCCCCCTGGAGACCCTGCCTCAGTTCCGAAGGCATTGCCGTTCCTGCGTCTGTCTTTGGAGCAGGGACCAGAAGTCTCCAAGCCCCACTCTGCAGGCACCCTGGCCCCAGCACCCAGGAGCTCCTCTGCCGGGGGTCCGGGGCGCTGCGCGTCCAGCTACGAACTGAGCACCAGATGAAGAAGCGTTGGTCCTTGGCGGCCTCTCTGGCTTGTGCAGTTAGTTCCTTCCATCTTTAAATACTGTAGAAAAATAAGCCATCTGTGACGCAAGGAGACCCAAAGGAGTTGCCAAGCGTGGAGAAGGATGAGTGGCTCCTCTGGCGTGGGCCCGGAAGCCTTTGCTGACCCCATCTCGGGGAAGGCCGCAAGGGGCTGGGGAACCCGAGCACCCGGAGTACTGTTCCCAGGGCAGCATCTCTGGGTCCCATCAACCGTCCTTCAGTGGGCGGGCCTCCGGCAGCCCACATTCTGTAGCCATGATATCTGGGGCTCCCTGGGCTGGTTCTGGACCCTCCAGCCCCGCCCCCAGTCTCATGGCCCGCAGCTGAGCAGGCAGAGGCGGCGCTCCCCAGCATTGTTTCCAGGTCCCTGGGGGTGTCCCCAGGGCCAGACGGCCTCAGGCGGGCACCGAGGCAGGGCCTAGTCCAGGGGCTCCTGCTTTATCCGGACCGCGGTGGGGGTGGGCTGCGGCCGCCGCTCCTCCCGGCAGAGCACGTACTCGCTGAACTGGGAGGAGTCCACACCACCCCCGCAGGACGCAGCCACACTGAAACCCCTCTGGAACAGCCTCTCCAGCACCTGCCCGGGAAGAAAGAAGGGTCAGCTGGGCCCCGCGGTAAGAGAGCAGGCCTGGTGGGCATTAGCCAGGGCAAGCTAGCGCTCCTGTTGCGATCTCGGGTCGGAGACCACCCTGCTTCTAGAACCACTCGCTGAGCAACCACAGGAGGGATGGGAGCAGCCAGACCCAGGGTCCCCCTGCGTGACCAAACCTGGGAAAGGCTACCCCAACCTGCCCCTCATAGGGGGTCCACAGCCTCCATCCAGAGGCAGAAAGAGACTTGGAGCCCCTTTTCTCTTGTCCAGAACCTAACCCTCTCTCTACGTACATGTGGTTCCTCCCCCCTCCCCCACCTCACTGAGGCCTGACTCAATAACAGAGACCCTGCCCCCGGCCTCTGGGCAGCCACCTGCTTCCCTGAGCTGTGAGTCCCAGATGGTTTGGGGCCCGAGGGCTCATCAGCTCAAGGGAACTCAGAGTGGAGAGGGGGAGGAGCAGTCTTGGCGTCTGAGTCTCTATAGGCCTCCGTGTCCACGTGGGTTTGTGCCTCTGTGAGGGGTGGGGGTTGGGGGTGTCTTGTCACTGTGTCTGACACCTGTGTCCCACGAGTAGCAAGTTCTGACTGACAGCCTGTGGAATGTGTGCGGGGAAAGGGGGGCAGACTTTCCCCCACCAGTGTCCACTCTGCCCTAAGCCTAAATTAGGAGCATGCTCTTGGGTCTGGAAGAGCCGGTGTGGAATAGGCCCCATCTATCTGGGGTTCCCCAAACCCAAGACCCATCTGAGGAAAGCCAGCTCTGCTGGCCTTGGGCTGGTTGCGGGGTGGGGGGCGGCTGTGGGTCAGCATTTCCAGGCCATTTTGCACAGCCTCTGACCTGCCCCCCACCCATGGCCCGGGTTTAATTTGAGTCGAAAGGCAGACTCTGGGTGTCAAATGAAGCACACTTTGTTGAAAATACTCTGGGCCATTTTTATAGAACATCCTTTTGGAAAAAAAAAAAAAAAAGCCCAGATCATTTTTTTTTAAGTCCATCCCCCAGGCGCCATCATTTAATTATGAGCGGGACATAAATTATGCATCGACACATTGTTGCCTTTTCTGTAAGATGGCACGGAGGGCTTCACCGATTCAGGGACGGCGCCTCCCTCCACCTATCCCCATCGCCCGCCTGCCAGAGGGCCAAGGGGGTGAAGGAGGGGCGAGGCGGGCGGAGCCCTCACCTGCACAGAGTTGAGCCGGCAGTAGCCGTTGAGCGGGAAGCGGATGACGTGCGTGGGGTCCTGGTTCCAGCCGGCGTTGACAGAGTTGCACATGACGTCCCCCGTCTCAGGGAAGACCTCCTCGATGAGGGCCTTCTCACCGCTGAGCGCGATGCGCTCCCCCAAGTCCGGCGTGACCCGCACCACCAGGCAGTCACAGGCGCGGCTGCGGCGCCGCTGCTCCTGCTCCTGCTGCCAGCGCTCCAGCTCCCGCACCATGGGCTGCAGCTGGTAATACCGGGCCTCCTCATACAGCAGGCTGAAGTCCTGTGGGTGCAGGCAGGTCGGAGGGCAGTGGGTGGGGGTTGCTCTTTCCGGCTCCAGCCCCGCCCCCCCCCACGTGCCCTGCCCCATATGCACTTCTGTGGATCTGCTACCCCTTGGCTCAGTGCGCACTGGGATGGTTGTGCCCATTGTATGGATGGGGAGAATGAGGCTCAGGTGAACGCGGACAAGCCTCAGGAGTCTAGCCTTAACCCAAAAGGCAGCAGCTGGTGTGGGCCTTTGCCGGGTAACACTCCTCCATCTGGCCTCAAGTCCCTGGAGCAGAGAGCCGCCTCTGCAAAGACCAGGGGGGCTGGACTAGTGGAGCCTGAGGCCGTGCCTATGCCTGGGGACCTGCTGCCTTCTTAGAATCCCAGAGAGGAGAGGCTGGGCCTGGCACAGCGCAGCAGCAGCCTCACCTGCTGGGGGCGGGGAGCGCGGAGGAGAAAGGGGGCGTGGTCACAGCCCCCAGGGAGGCAAAGCAGAGCTGCCTAGGGCGGATTTCTGGCACACTATTTACTAGACCTGAGACCTCTGATCCCAGTTACTGACCTTCTCAGAGCCTCAGTTTCCCTGTCTATAAAGTGGACATAAACACCCAGCTCAGAGAAGGAGGTGAAGTCTGAGGGAAGACGGAATTTGCCCAGCGCCGGGCCCATCCTACCCTAACAGGCAGGCCGAGGAGGAGGCGTCTGGGAGCCGGAAGGCCCCCTCCACGAAGCTCACTCCCAGTCTGGCAGGCTCACACCACCTGCCCCTCAAACACAGGCACACCCATGTCTGCCCTGGCCTTGAGCAGCTTTAGGACCCAGAACTTGGGCCACTCACTGGGGCTGAGCTCAAGGCTGGTGGATGAGCCTGAGGACCCCTGGGGGAGAGGGAAGGAGGCCCAACCCCCAGAGCAGGGCCACCCCACAGGCCCTCAGTCCTTTCCCCCTGCTGGCCCCAGCCTCTGCAGCTACTTGGAGGGAAGGTCAAGTATTAGCCCCCGACCCAGGTCTGTCTTGTCTGCCAGGGACCCGTCCTTTCCCTCTGCTGGGGTTCCTCAAGGCTCCCTCCCTGTCGTCTGCTCTCATCCACTCCCGAAGTTTTTAAATGATACCTGCACACATTTTCCCTCACAGCCCAGAACCTCTCCGCCTGATGCCCCGCCAGCTTGTCCCACCCTGGGGCCTCCACGCATCCCCTCGGGACCCAAGCCAAAGGCCAGGAGGCAGCCTCGAGAGTCCCCTTACCCCCGACCGATCCACGCCACGGCCTTCTGTGGCCAATTCCCAAACAGAAATCTAATCTGCCGCTTTGTTCTATCTTTGCTGCCTCCCACCTGGACCAAGGCCTTCAGGAAACCTCCCTCGGCCTCCTGCTCCCATGCCTGGCCCTCACGGCATCCTTCCCCACACAGCAGCCAGGGCTGTCCTTCTCACTTGCAAACCTGATGGTCATTCCCTGCTCACAACCCTTTACCCATTGCATTCCGGGTAAAATGCCAAATGCCAGAGCTGGTCACCTAGGTCCCGTCTCAAAGGGCAGCCTCCTTTCCCTGCCCCGGTTCATAGAGAGCCCCAGGCCGACCCCTTCTCTCTGGTTCTGGAAGGTACCAAGCTTCTTGCCACCCTGCCCCCTCATCAAGGCCCTCACATTTGTTTGGCCCCATTCCTCCTGCACTCAGAGAAGCATCCTTCCCTCCAAACCCCCTGGGGCCGGGTTCTCCATGGTTCTCCTACACTACACTCTCTACTTCTATGGAACATTTGTCCCGCAAGGGAATTCATGCACTTTTGTTAACACCTGTCTTCCCACTAGGTTGTAAATGCTATGGGGACAGGACCCAGGTCTGCCCCTATTTCCCGGGATCTCTGGCCTGATTTTGGTGGTTGGCACCCAGTATCAGTTGGATGGAGGACAAAACAGCCCCAGGGCCACTGGGCCTTTGGGTGCAGGAAGGAAGGAAGGACATCTGCTGGCTCGAGTCAGCCTGAACTCCCTTCCTCTGGGATCCCCAACACCGTGGAGTGGCCCAGTGCGGAGTCAGGCCTCTCGGAACCAGGTCCGCTGCCCTAGACAGGCTCGCCCCGGGACCTGGGGGTAACCTGTTGTTTAAGAGGTCTTTGGTTTGGAGCAGGGTTTCCCCTGCTCGCTGCCAACAAGGAACAGCTCCGACTTGGGCCCACGACCGTCCTTCAAGGCGACAAACAAAACGGGGTAAGTGCCGCTGCTTAATCATTGTTACACCCTGATAAATAAGCTAAAAATGTGAGAAAACAAAATTAGTTTAGAAAAACTGATGTAGCCCTCGGCTTCATCTGTTAACTTTTTATCGTTACCATGACGACCATGGGCCCATTCATGAAGTCCCAGCGTCCCCTGTGCAATGGCCCCATAGAGGCGACGCAGGGAGCAGGCGGCGGCAGACTCACCTTGAAGTCATCCGGGAGCAGCAGTTTGGACGTCCGCAGGAAGCTCAGGACGTAGCGGAAAATCTCCCCATCCCTGTCGATGAAATAGTGTTGCTTCAGACTGTCCAGGACGATGGGCTCGGTGCCATTGAAGAGGCGGCTTATTCTAGGAGAGAGGGAGAGTGGGGCGTCTGAGGCCGGGGTCAGGTCACCAGGCCAGGCCACCTGCAGGGGTGAGGGGGTCGCCATGTGGAACTCCGGGGCCATGCCAGGCATGCAGACGTCCACTGGGGCCACAGATGGACAGGACCCCAGCACATGTTCCATACCTGGCCCAGCCCTACAAGCCCCCAGCCAGAGATAGACAAACCTGGCCACTCGCACCTGCCCACCAACATGTTCCAGGCCTGGAAAAATAGCATGAGACCCAGACACAGCAGCCTCCTTGCCCCACGCACACAGACCCTTGCCAGGCAGACCCACCCAGAAAACTCATACTGGCCATCAGACACCCCGGCCCACGGCCCCATGCCCAGTGAGCACACGTAGGCTGGGCAAGGCGGTCTTGGGTCCCGCATACCCACTGCACCCGGCTCACGTGAATGAGCCTCAGATGGAACGCACTTGGGCACAGGGCCCGGGATCACATGGTCCCCTCCCTTGCAACACACGAGTCCCAGGCAGCCCCAGACACACCCAGGCAGAGGCCACACCAGCCCAACACCCACCACCCTGAGACACCAGTCTGTACGCCTGGCGGACTCACAGACAAACCATGCACACACACTCACTCAGGGGGCCCCTAGGGGAGGAAGAGAAACAGGTGTGGATGGCGGGGGGGGTCAGCATGCGTGCCACAGCACACGCTCACCAGAGTGCCTGCCCACAAGATGCAGTGTTAACATGTACACACGCACCACGATCTATACGCACACATGCGCTCAGTGTGTACCCACGCACCTGTGTGCGCAGGTGCAGAAACAGGCACGAACCCTGGCATAAGAGACACGTCCCATGCCAGCAGCCTGTCCTCTGGAGGGCAGGGGTTCTGATGGAAACCCAGGACCTGCGGGAAGCTCGAGGGAGACCCTGCTGGCCCCTGTCTGCTCCACAGAGGAGGGCTGGGGCCTCTCTAATGCCCAGGGCAGCTGGGCCCATCTGACTTAGGCCTGGCTGTGGACAGTTAGGAGCCCCTCCTTGGGGGGTGGGGTTGGCAGGGTCCCCTCAGGGGCAGCCCCTCCAAACTCCCTTCAATAGGTATGGCCACCCACCGGCAAAACCCCGGTGCAGCGAAAGTATGGCGTGCACAGCCCGGGAGCATAGCAGCCCGGGATGCACAGCCAGTGCCAGAGCCTCCTGACTCATGGCCTGCCCTGGTGAGGACCCTCCGGGGAGGCCCGCCTCTCCACCAATAGCCTGGTCCTCTGTGCGCTCCAAGCTCCAAGGGCTCCTAAGGCTCTACCCTGCCCTATTGTGCACCAGGGCATATGGGCTGGGCAGAAGCTGAGGCGTGAGAATTCCCAAAGCCGGGCTGTCCCAAAGCCTGTCCACATTTGAGGGCTGGCCCCTGTGTGCAGTGGCCACGCACTCACGTAGTCTTCCTCTGGGAACATGGCCGAGCCCCAGTCCCAGTGCGGGGCGTGTAGAGGGCAAGGTTGCCTCACGGATAGACGTGAGCAGCTCAGAGCCTTGGATGAGGTATAGAGAAGCCCGGGCCTGTGCAACCAGAGCTGTGGTCACCCAGACCCTGCTGGAAAGTGTCGTAGGCTCCAAGGCCTGTTCCAGCTGCTGAAGCCCCCAGGACCTGGCCTCAGCAGAGCATGGGCACGGAGATGTCAGAATGGGGACCATCCAGTGCCCCAGTCCCATGGGCAGTCATTGCCAGACAGGAGAGAGCCCACATGTGGCACTATCAGGAAGAAGCATGAACCACAGCCATAAGCAAGTCAGCTAGTCCAAAGCCTCAGCCTTCTTGTGGAAGCTTTGCCACTTTTCCTCACTGAGTTCGAACCCTCTGTGTGGCAAGCGCTGTTCTAAGCCTACCTAAGCCGCAGATCTCTCGGGAGACCCTGGCCACCCCACATTCCAGGTCTGGCTTGGTTCTAGATTAACTTATTGGTCCAAGACTAGAAGGTTCTCAGTCTGCCTCACTTTAAGACTGGTTCTAGATCTTACTGTCAGCGTCTCTTCAAAGAACAAAGGCCTCTCAGGCCCTCGGGATCTGAGGCTACCAAGGATGTGAGTAGGTTGATGGCAGGTTAGGACAATTGCCACAAAAGAAGCCCCCTTCTCCAGCCCCACCCCACCCCCAAACCACTGTCAGGGTCTTAAGAACCAGCTCCTTCTCTGGGTCTCTCTGTGAGGAGGCTGCAGGGTTTGGGGCTGCCAACATCAGAGGTCTTTCATGGAATAATCTGGCCAGTTCTGACCCCACCTGACAGAAGTCTTTTTTTTTTTTTTTTTTTTTTTTAAAGCTTTGGCTCCAATTCCCTGCATGTTTCAGTGGAAGGTTTTAAGTGGAAGTTCTGGAGCTCCTGGCTTAATTGGCTGCTTCCCAGAGCCAGCATGGACCCAGCTTGGGACTGTGAAGGTAGCAGGCCTGGGCAGCCGTGCTTTGCTTTTTCTGGCTGCAGGATAATGGCAACGCCTGGGCCGGCCAGTGGCCGTGCCGGATCCCTGCTCAGGGAGCCCCCCTGAGAAGCCCAGGCATCGTCCTGTGGGCTCAGGGACCCATGGCTGTGGGGCACCAGGCCCCCAGTCTCACAGCACCGCACGGGTGGGACTTGCCTGACATCCACAAGCTCCCTGAGGTGACCTTATCTCTCACTGCTCCCTCTCTTGCTGACTCACACATCAGTGCCACTGGGTGAGGGGCTGATCTTCGTTTCCAGATTGGGTGAAAAAACCTTTTTTAATTTTAATGATTCACTTAAAGAAGGACAAGGGGTTCTTGCCAGCACAGCTGTCCAACCCGCTTCCCAGGCCTGGCCTGACCCGCGGTGGCCTGACCCACTGTCCCCTGACTGTCCTACGGGTCATGCTACTCCTTGGCCTCTAGGCCAAAGCTTCAGGCCCAGGGAGCAGCTCTTCCCTGAGCCAGAAGCCATCCAGGCAAGAATGACAGATTCATCTCTGAGCCCCAGCCCCGGGGAAAGAATGCAGATCACCACCCCCTCTGGGCACGTCCTGCAGGCTGAGGGTCCCACACGCCAGATCATGGGATCACAGCAGGCCTCAGCCCCCCTCAGTGAGAGGGCCTGCCCCCTCTGCAGAGAAGGATGCTGGGCGAGGAGGAGCTCCGCTGTGGGTATGGGTATGGGGAGGGCTGCCCCCTACCCCTGCTGATCCCAGGCAGCAGCCTGAAGACAAGAACGAGGTAGCCCTTCCCTGAAGGCCTGAGCTGTGATTACTCTAGAAAGGCAAGTGCCTGATTTCAAGAAACACTCTTCAGAGAGGTTGTGGGCAAGGGTTTTATGAATTTCACTCACAAACGTCGTCAACCGATTAAGGGATGATCTATCTCGAACAACTCCGGAATGCCGCAGAAGGCAAAATTGAAATTAAATAAGCAGAATCCATCTCCCATCCTAGACAGAGCTCCGCAAGAGAGCGCGCCGGCCGGCACTGCCAGTGTGGCCTCGTGGCTGCTGCCCCTGCCAGGCCCCAAGTTCACAGGCACCCCAGGCCTGGCCGCCGTTGGGCCGAGGGTATGGCCCAACCGCCACCTGTACCCTGGACTCCCCAGATTCCCAACTGGATGCTATCTCCACCTCCAGCTCAGGCCCCTCGAGGGAGCCTTCCTGCCCCCATGGAGAGTTCCAGCCCTGCCTGCTCCAGAGGCCAGGTGTCCAGGTCTCTGCGCTGAGCCACAGCACTAGCGACAAGGCAGACCGATGAGAATCCTTCCCAGAAATGATCCCTCGGTGTCTGGGGGATTAATTAACTCCTTTTTTTTTTTTTTAAATGTATAAAACAAGGGCGATACCCTACAGCCTCAGCCCTCCTGCTGCTCTGCCCTCCATGGCGGCGGCCTCCCTGTGCCAGGAGCAAGCCGGCGTGGGCTCTGTGAACAGCACACTGCGTCACCCCCAGGAGATGCACGGAGACCCATCCCAGCTCCAGTCAGCCCTGCTGCCATGCCGACAGGAAACCAGGGCTGCCCCTGGGAGGGTCATGCCCCAGCGGCAGGAGCTGGGGAGCCTGCAGCGCCTAGCGCCTCCCACCAGCAGGCCCAGGAGCCAGGAGCCCCAGGATGCTGGGCAGAGCGCACAAGGGGCCCTGTTGGGAGGCTCCAGGTCAGAGATACTTGGTGTGCTGATGGGGGTATGAGGCTCCTGCTGGCCCACAGCCCTGGAGGCGCCTGAACATCCTGGAGCTCCTAGATGCTCCCCACCCCTCTGCCTGGCCCAGGGGAGCCAGCTGCTACCTCTCAGGGTCTCACAGGAGCTTCTGCCAGTGGGTCAGGAGCTCTACCTGGCACTTTCGATGCCACACACACAGGGTCCCAAGTCCCTGTTATAAAGCATCTTTCGAGAGGCAGCCTAGGCCTCCCAAACGCTAGCGCTCTGGGTCTGGGAGAGCAGGTGGGTCCTGGGGAGCCCACCTGTTGGCCGGTGGAGGGGATGGACTCCACTGGCAGCAGGCGGCCGATACTGCCAGGAGCCACGGCGCGCTTGGAGCTTACCTGGAGTCGGGGTACTTGGTGAGCGTGGCCAGGCTGCTGGTGTACATGTGGCCGCCCACGTCGATGTGCACAGGTGCGTTGGACTTGGTGAGCTGGGCGGGCAGTGGGATGCCCTGGGCGGCCAGGGGAGACACGGGCGACCGGGTAAGAGATAACCGGGACATGCTTCCTCCCTCCTGGAGATGGGGACAAGGCGAGAACAAGAGTGTCTCCACCACAGAGCCGTGCACTCCCTTTTCTGCCAATGTGATCACAGATCTAATCAGATCATTTCTGCCTGTGCCTGATCACATATTCAGCTGACAAATTACGGCCACCACTGTAATTAAGTGTATTTGCATCATTTTCTTCAAAGTACCAGAGGGAAAAAAGGAAAGATGCTTATTAGCAATAAGAAATCAAGAAAAAAAATTTTTCAAGGTGTCAGCCTCCAGGGGCATAAAACAAACTGCAAAATTCTAATTAAAGGTCGCGGGCTTATGTGTTAGATGTGAAATATCCCCTGACAAACGAATCACCAATTTGTGAATTGGGATTCAGGGGTTTTTGCAAGTTTGTCTCAGTAACGAGACACCTCTAAATTAGTGACTTCCTCAGCACCTAAGGCGTTGGGTTTTTATACATGTAGTAAATTTCACATCAAATTAAGAGCATTTTGGCTTCAAAAAATACATAATCATACAGCCAGTCAACAGCCATCTCTGGAAGGTGGCGGCTGAGTGGACCGGTGGCCGGTGAGCAGGCAGACGCTGGGGAAAACGGTAGGGAGGGGGCCACCGGCCGCTGCCCCAGCCCACCCTGCTGGCTCTCACCGCAGTGCCGGCGCTGCTGTGGGTGTGAAGCGAGGACCCGCTCGGCCGCTCCTTGCGGTGAGGCATCTAGGCTTCCATCGCTGCCCAGAGTATCTGTGGGGAGCACCGACAAAACCACAGGGCTTTTACCACTCAGTAGTCGTGGCTGCCCGGGTTCCCAGAGTCAGAGATGCTCCGACTCATCCTTTCTGCCTGTGCTCCCGGGGAGCCCCGCACCACACAGCCCTCTCCAGATTCCACCCGCCACTACCCTGTCCCCACGCTCCAAAGCCAGAGCAGCTTACACACACACACGCACATGCACATGTGCACACACACATACACACACTCACACACGTGTTTTCTGGGCAGCTCCACGTCTGCTAATTCAGTTAATGACAGCGCTGAAGCATATGCTCACCATTATTGCCCCACAATGTCTCAGAACAAATCTGATTTTCCTGGTATTTTGGTTCAGAGCCACATTACCAAGCGTGTCTCCTCTTGCATCAGCAGAGAGCCCCGTGGACCACAGCTCAGGGAGGATCCCCCACCCTCCAGGAGCTGGGGAGCCCGGGACCTCTCCGAACACAGTCTCCACCGTGGTTAAGATGCAGTTTGTGAATGGCCGGACCCAGGGCAGCCTCCCTTGGCAGAAGCCAGGGGGAGAGCGAAAGTCACGGAGGAAGCCACCTCTTCCCTAGGGCGCCTGAGAGAGGAAACTTGCCTTTGTTTGCCTAGCCCGAACCTCTGCCATTGCTCCCCAGACCCACAGAACAGTCTAATGTATTCCAGACCCCCTCAGGATCACACACCACCCCCCCAAGGCATTAGAGAGCTGGCCAAAAGGAAACAGACAGCAGCTCAGCAAATGGACCCTGTCTCCTGCTCCTCCCCAGTCACTTAGCGATCTTCCTCTGTGCTACGACCACCTGAAATAAGACTGTCGCTCAGTCGCTGGAAGCCACTCTCGGACACTGTAGGAGGGGTACGGGTCTACGCAGTCCTTTGCGTGGACTTGAGGCTGTCTCCTGGGGGAGGGTGCACAGTGAACACCCACACCCACCCACTGACCTCTCACACGCTGGTGCCCCCACAAGCCTAACCTGGACTTATCTGTCTTGAAATCCTAACCTTGACTTGTGTCTTGAAATCCAACTTCCAATTTTAAAACCTGGACCAAGGTCCAATGAGCATTACCAATCCTGTCAATTTAAGTAAGGTTCCTCTCCCAGGATTTGTCCTGCCCTCGGTGTTCTGGCACGTTCCCTGACACGAAACTGGGGTGGGGGTGGGGGTTGGTAATAGACAGCAAGGTCTAATTTAGACTCTCACTGGGGGCTACTCAGGGTCTGCTGTTGTGGCATTCCTGACTTCTGGCCAGCTCCGAAAAGAAAAGCAGGTCGCTTATCTCAAGGAAGTTCTGAGAGACCAAAACAGACCTCAGGATGGGTTATCCTGCCCTGGGAGGCTCTGCTGGGGGAGGAGTCAGAAGGAAAGCCACACTGGGGATAAACTGCTGGAAGGAATTCCGATGGAAATTCTATCAAAGCGGACTGCGCAATGTTTTCCCAACTACCAGGAACACGACTCAAAGTGACATTTAACACCAACTACCCCTTACAAAAGCTCTTCAGTCCAGTTCTCACCCAAGCCTCTTCTCCATCACAAGCACAACCTGATGTTCACGGCAAACCAGAAACTCACCATTGGAAGCCCCAGGCTTTACGCCTCGACCAGAACCTCTCGTGCTGCCTCGGGCAAACGCATCTGTGCTGGACAACGACCTTTCCCCGACACCAATGCTGCGGTCAGAAGCACAAAAGTGGGTGCAGTAAGAGACACAAGTTCAGTCCCTCAACACCACCAGCTAACCCACAACCCCACGACCCAGCCCCAGCGCGCCGGGGGCCCTCCAGAGGCTCGCCCAGACCGCCTGTTGCAGGGGCCTCCGCGGTGTGGTGTATGCTCCGGGGCCTGCGGGATGCCAAACTGGCTAGGTATTGACCCGCTTCTCGGAGCTGCGGTGGGAGCCCCGGGTCCCGCGCCCGCCCGCCGCCGCCGCCGCCGAGCCCCGCCCGCCCGAGCAGAGGGAAGCGAGCAGAATGCCACGCTCATTTACACACAAAATGATTTTGTGTCCCATTGTGCTCGCAGTTGTTCAGCTCTCTGGGGGTGATTAAACTGGCTGAGCTGCGGCAGCTTGAGACGATTTCACTAAATCGCTTCTTCGTGAAGTCGCTTCTTTGCTAAGCTGTTATTTTAACCATAAAAGGTAAACAGAAGGCGCCTCGCGAGCTCCCTTCAGCTCTGAGCCCTGGGCGCCAGCCGCGGGCAAGAGTGCCAGGGGCCTGCAGAATTGTCGGGGGTGGGGGTGGGGGTGTCCGGAGGGGGGCGGGCGTGCCACCTGGTGCGCGCTAGCCCCGCCACAGAGCCCGCCGGCCGGAGTTAACTTCGGGGCGTCCAGAGCCGGCTGGGCCAAGGCCGCCGGCGCCGCGGGGCGGGGGTGGCCTTGGAACCCGAAGTGCCCGGCAGGGCGGGGAGGGGCTGTGCGGCGGGGGCGGGGCGGAGGACAAAGTTAAATCAAGAGGCAGACACTTAGAGACCACAGATGGGAAGCTCGCCTAATTAAGGACGTAAAAGCGCTTTTGTTCTCAAAGTTTATTGTTGCCGGGATTTAAAAAAAATTAATTGAAACTAATGCTGTTATTCACTCGTGCAGTTAAATTCCTTCATGCACATTTGAGACACGGAGTGAAAACTTGAAGCTTATCTTTCTGCACTCGAGGTGGGGGGCGCGGGAGGACGGGAAGGCGTTTCGGCTACGGGAGAGGGGCGTTTGCGAGTGTGTGCCCCGTGCGCGCGTCCAGGTCAGGGAGTACCCGCGGGCAGCCAGAGCCGAAGGCGGCCACCGCGTCTCCGTGCGGCCCGCGTTCGGCCTCCGACCCCCGCGCACCTGGGACCACCACCGGCTCGCCTGCCCCTCCCGCCCCGTCTCGCACTCGCGGGGTGGGTGTTAGAGGACGCACATCTGTCCCGTTAGAGACTTTTTCTGATTTGGGCGCCAAGCCGGGCCCTGTGCGCCCCGAAGCCCCAGCTGCATGAGCTCGTTTCTGACCCCGGAAACTCGCTGGCCCCGCAGGGCGCTCGGCCCTGCACTGAGGCCCGAGGGCCAGGACCTGCAACATCCACCCCCCCCACCTCCCGCCCCGCGCGGCCGGAAGCTCGGCGCCCGCCCGCGTGGGGAGGGTCCACCCGGGGCCAGGGCCAGCCCACGTGGGCAATCCCCCCCTCCCGCGCCAGGCCTTTGTGCTGGGTGCCCCCGCGCCGCCAGCCCCCGCCGCCCGGCACCGGGACAAAGCAGCCGCCCCCACCCAGGTCCGACCCCCAGGCGAGCGACTTTCTCGTATCGCCGCCACTTTGGGGACAGGGGTGCGCGGCGCTGAGCGGCGGCCGGCCGCGCGGGGCTTACCTCGGAGCCGGAGCGGCGGATCCGGCTCGGGCGCAGCCCCCGCCCCCCGCAGCCGCCGGTCTCGGGCGCCGGGCACAGCCTCGCCGCCTATGCTCGCTGCGCGGGTCGCTCCGGTCTCGTCCTGGAGTTACTTTCTCTCTCGCCCCCAACCCTCCCCCCACCCACCCCTCCCGCCCCGGCCCCCGCTTCGCGCGGCCCCTCGCGGCGCGGCGCGCCGGGGCCTCCCCTCCCCGCCCTCCCCTCGCCTCCTCCCCTCCTCGCGGCCGCCGCCGCCGCCGCCGCCACCTCCTCTTCGTGCCGCTCTCCGGCTGCCCTCCCGCCGCTCCCACCTCCTCTCCTCCCTCCTCTCTCTCCAGCGGCCTTCCCTGACTGCTGGCGAGAAAATCAGCCCCCCACCCCAGTCTGTAGCCCGCGCCCCGTCGCGGCCGAGCCCGGACGCAAAGGGCAGCGATCCGGCTCCAAATTACCCAGCGCGGCGAGCGCGAGCGGGAGCGCGCGGCGACTCCTGGCTCGGGGCTCGGCTGCGCCGCGGGGCAGAGGATTAGAGTCGCAATTAGCTCCGCGCGCCCGCGCCTGCCGCGCTCGGCGACAAAAATGCGCTGTTTCCCCTCCTTTCGCCGGGCGATCCCCACCCGCCTCTCCCGGAGCCCGCGCCTTCCCGCCGGGGCCTCCGCCAGGACCCTCCCGGGAGCGGTGCGCCCGGGCCCCCGCGCCCTCCGCCGCCCAGCCCCCCGCCCCCCGCCGGCCGGCCACGCGGCGCCCGGGCCTCCTCCGGGCTCGGGAGGGGGCGGGGGAGAAGCTGATTTTAATCATTGTCATTTCATCTGATGTAATATTTCCCCAGGCGCTTTCAGCTGGGCATAAATTTTCGGCTCCCAAATAAGTAACACAGGGCACGTTTCTCACATTTCTTGACTCTTCGGTTACAAAGAGGAGAGCAGCCGCCGCCGCGGCGCCCGGGGGTAGGGGCGGGACTTGGGAAGAAACTGGGCTGCGAGTCGGCCCGGGCTGGAGCGGAGCTGGGTGCCAGGGCGCCCCTCCCCCTCCACGGCCTCCTCCCCGGGTCTCGGCCCCGACTGCCCCTCTGCCGGGTAGCAGCGCCGCCCGTGACGTCTGCGGACACGCGGTCGGCCACCGCGGGGGAGGGGCGCGCGGGGGGCACCGGGCCGGCACCCGCCCGCGGCCAGACGCGCCATTTCCTTTCCGCGCGCGGCGCGGTAGAGACGTCTGCGGCTCAGACTCCCCCGGGCGCGCCGAGACCAGGGCCCCGGGCGTCCCTTCCAGGTCTCCGGGTCGGCTGCCCCTTCCTCCTCCTCTCCTACCTCCCCCCCACCCCCGCCCCGCTTCTTCTTTCTCCTCTTTCCCGTGCGCCCCGCCCGCTCCACCCCCTCCCCAACTCCATTTCCCGACTCCTAGGAAACGGAGCGCGGAGTCTCCCGTGCGCCAGGCCCGCACTGCGCCCCCATCCGGCTCCGGGGACGCCCGGGCCAGAGGCAGACCCGGGCTGGAGGGCGGGTGCGCTCCCGCCCGGAGCTGCGCGGGAGCCCCCACCCCGAGCTCCAGCCGGACCTAGACGCCCTCTAGCGGCTTCGATCACGCGGGGTTGGGGGCGCTCCGGGCAGGCCCGGGGCTGGGAGGGGGTGGAGGGGGTGGAGGATTTGGTGATGAGGGGCGCTGGTGGCAGAAGGACCAAGTCAGGGCCTGCTTGCCTTCATTAGGGCACCTCGCACATGGAAAGAGCGCCTGGACAGCGCTTCTGTAACTTCTCCACGCGGGAATAAGCAGAAACTTTCCTCCTAAGGGAAGACTTTATTTATTTATTTATTTTAGAGCTCGAACTACAGGAGAAGGGGATAATTTTCTCATTAAAGTTACATCCCTGCAGTTAGTTCAATTACTTGATATATGCAGAAGATGTTGTAAATTTATAGATTTAAATAGCTTACAAAGATGCCGCAGGCCCCATCAGTTAATTTCCTTAATTTATGGATTTTTAGCTGCTCCTAGAACAGAAAGGGGGCCTGGAAGTAGGTCAGGGATCTGTGCAGCAGCTCCAGCGCGGCCCACAGGCTGCCCACTCGGCTCCCCAACGCCCTGGCGCCTCCGGGCTTCTGGCTCCGAGCTCTGACTTGACAGCACGGCTCTCCGCTCTCTACACTGTGGCTAGGCCAGTCCAGGTCCAGGAGGTCTGCTCTGCTAGGTGACCGACTGCCCCAGTCACTCCGGGCGCTGTGAGGGGCTAGGAAAAAGCAAAGCCCCCATCCACACTCACCCCAGGTAGCACAGAAGGAACGCACCCAATTTAGAAGTGAAGCAAGTTTCCAAATACTTTGACCTCCTGATTCCTCCCTTAAAAACAGGGCTGGGACCCCAAACGGAGTAGGGTGTGGATACCGACCCCAAAGTTCTTCGGGGACTGAGCCTAACCCATTTCGAGGCCTTTGAGTGCTTGAGGGAAAGGGGAGCAGGAGGAAAAATGCATCAGGCTCCTGTTTGAAGAGAAGACCCACTGGAAACCTACTTGTCATGGCCGTTGGGGCCCCTAGCATCCCTCACTCCTCCCCCACCCTCCCCTAGGTGCCAGCGAGGATGGCTTTGTTTTGTGTTCAACATGGATGAATATATACATATAAATTCATACTTAAAAGATTGGTATAAACCAAACTGTTTTAGGAAGCCACATGGTGATGTGATTAGTATTGGTATTCATGATTTAACATTTCTTTTCCCACTAGATGAAGTTTCTAAGATTTGCAAGGTACATGTCAAGGACGGGTGTATAAATGGATTTTTATTTATTCACAACTCCAAGACTAATTGCTTCTCTTTGCCTCAAGGCCATGAGATGGGTTTTAATATGACACTTCAAAAGTATTCATGGAACTACAGAGATACTAAGTGTCATTGTTTAAGAGACAAAATCTCACTGTGGTGCTGGTGACCCTGAAAATAGGATGTTCCACTTTATTTTAAATTCCTACGTGTTTTTTTAAGGGTTTCACTTTATACCAACTATATTAAAAAGGCACAACTTAATCGAAACAAGAACTGACCATTTTGCAGGACCTTTATTTCCTTAATATTGCTGGGAACTTTGTTTTCGTATTCCTGAATCCTTTTATGAAAGAGCTGAACTTTATACGTGTCATTAAGAAGAGTAAGTTTGGGTCATAATTTATTCTCAAGTGTTTTAAAAGTTCCTGGTTAAATGTCAACCATCTTTTGCATTGAAAGACTTGGGCATGGCTGTGATAGGCATTTAATGATCTGTGCTATAACGTAAAATGGTGAGGCTTTTTTTTTAAATTGAAGATGTGTAATTAGGACTGAAAACATATTGAAACATCTTGTGAAACACATCTTGTTTTGTTGCTTTGGTCCGAGGAACAAAACTGGTTGTGAGTCTAACCAGAAATGTAACTGGCTTTATCAGTAGATTGGACTAAAGCTTAAGCTATTACGGTTCATATCTTAAAAAACAGGCGTGAACCTGTGTTTGCTCTGGGGCCCCTCTGCAGGTGCTCATGGTGTGGGCGCCGGGCCCTGCATCCAGGTGCTACAGACAAGACCTCAGTCTCCAGATGTTCCTGTCGCTGCCGTTTGCCGACAATGGTTAGCAATGAGGACCTCAGTAAGGAAAGTAAAATGAGCTCAAAATGAGATCCCAGAGTTGGCTAGACTATCTCAGCCTGCTCAGGAAAGCTGTGATCTGACAGACAGCAAATGAAAAGGCTGAGATACAGCAGCTGCCCGCTCCCTCCCCCAACCTGAGGAGGAGGGTGACAGGGCTGTCACCTCCCACAGCCCTTGGCCCCCTAGGTTGAAAGCCAGGCCCTCCTAGGTCTGTGCCCATGTGGAGGCTCAGAGATGGCCGGCCCCTGACCAGGATAGGATGGAGCCCACCTGGCTCACAGATCAGTCTCACATCCACGTGGCCCCCACCCCAGAAATCCCTACAGGTTAGGACCTCAGAGACCCTGGACAGATGAAATGTATGACTGTCATCTGGGGACCCACTCTCTGGAGAGCAGTGGTCCAAACCTGTCCTAGGGTGGTGGTTGAGGGGTGTGTGTGGCAGGGTGGGGGGGGGGGGGTTGCCCCCCCCCCCCCCGTGCCTGTCCTTGAAGTGAATAAAATGGGACCACCCAGCTCTCAGGGGACTGTGGCTAGTCCCCAGCACTATGCTCAGGGGCACTTACAGTTTCTGGTGGGACAGAGAGCAGGGATCGCCTCCGGGTACTACAGACCACCTCATCCTTCCTGCTTCCTGCAGTAGTCCTAGTGGTCTGCTCACCCCGGAACCAGCCTGCTTTCCCTCAGAGCTAGCATGGGTGCAGGGGCAGCGGGGAGGTGGGGGAAGGTCGGGAATGGGGGCGGTAACCAGGCAAGACTGAGATCTCCTGACTAGGCATTCTTGGGGGACCAGGAGACCCTCCCTCCCCCCCTCCAAGTTGCTCAACACTCTGAGCCTTTTTTCCAAGGGGGAGTTTCCGTGTTTTTACCAGATTTGTCTAGGTGAACATGAGTGCAAATAACGGAACCTTTGAGCTGGGGAAAACGGGTTCTTTCACATAATGGCAACTGGACTCTGAGTGGCTTAGCAGTGAATTCAAGGACCCAGGCTCCCTCCACTCTCCTCTGTGGTCCTCCACACTGTCTGCACACCCGTTCCTCTCCGGTCTCAAGGTCCCTGTAGCTCCAGGTTTGGCACCTGCTTGGGCACGCATGGAGGGCAGGGAAATGATCCCATTGGCTGACTTACAAGCCAGTCCCTGGGAAGGGGATTAGCTTGGACCAATCAGGTCTAGCCCTTGTCGGGTGGGGCCAGCAATGCTGCCCCGAGTCCTGGGGAGGAAGGTGGACCCTGGGCACAGTCCAGGGGCAAGGGGGAGAGAATGGACTTGGTTCTGGGGGCTGATGCCCACCGAACACTGAGCTGGAAGGAAGATAGAAGCTGAAGAGTGAAGAGAGGCCCCAAACACCGATTGCACTTTCAGGGGATCTGGAAACAGCCATGCCACTCCGGTTCTCCTTGGGTTCCAGGAGACACCAGGCCCAAACAGGGAGGTGGCCTGGCAGAGCAGGTGGACTGAGGCCAGCTTCATTAGTAAAGTCCCTACTCCCAGTAGGCCATTAGGACATGGGGGTGAGGCTGTCCCCACTCCCTGAGCTGCGCCGGCGGCTCAGTAGGGCAATGGATCTCCACACAGGCCCGGCACCAACGCTGGGAAGAAGCACAAAAGCAGCTCCACCTGCGCCACAGAGGGAAAAGGTTTCTAGAAAGCTGCTACCATCCTGGGGGCCAGCGAGAGCTTCTCCAGGCTTCTTCGGGTCTCTCAATCCACGTAAGTGTAGTCTGTAACCCTGAGAGAACAGCCTTAAATGCCAAGTGTTGCCCCTGAATGACTTTGTGTGGCTCCCAGTCTGGCTGGAGTGGCCTTGGGCTCACAACACAAAGGGCCTTACAGCAGCACTTGCACAGGTCCAAGGGTAAAACGGAGCTGAGACTGTGAGGAGAGCAGAGACCCTGCCCTGGGGCCCCTCCCTCCAGCCAAAGCTCGGTACACCCACCCTCTTCCTTGTCACAGTTGGTTCCTTCTCCTCGGGCCTGTCCTCTAGGGAGACAGTCTGTGTACCGCATGAACTTGGAAGTCTGAGTCCAACTGAGTGACCTTGGGCTTAACCTCTCTGAGTCTCAGTATCCTCAAGAGAGCAAGAACTTGGCCCAGCCCATTGCCAGTGCTCTTGGTTCGCTGCTTCTTCCTCCTGACTTTCCTCCTAAGAGCCTCCGGTCTGCACCGCAGACTGGGGTTACACCCTTCACCTTGACTCCAGTTGTAGCTGGCTAGGCACGCACACACAGGGGGGGTGCACACGACCTGGGGAAGGTGAGCCAGAGGGAGTCCCCTTGAATGGCTCCTGGACCCCAAGATTCAGGGGTTAAAACCTCGTGATTGTATAATTAAGATAAACATGTATATACATTGAAGTGGAGAATGTAGACGTTACCCAACATGCAAAGATAAGACACAAGACTTCAGAGAAATTTCATCTCGCTTTGGGCCATACCCCTGGGGTGGAGCTAGGAAGTGTCTTCAGGCTCTTCTGTCCTCGGGGGCCCTCAGGGAGAGATGGAATCCACCCCACCAGGTTGGGGCCCAGGGAGCAAAGAGGAACCCTGGAGGGCATCAGCGATCCACTGGTAAATTCTTTTCATTTTTCAAACTGTGAAAGTCTTCACTGCTTTTTTCAAAGTATTTTGAAATTTTAATAAAAAAATACATTATCATTAAAAAAACCTGCATGTGTGTGCATGCGTACCACACACACACACACACACACACACACACACACAGGAAAAATGTATGAAGGGGAAACGAAAATCCTATTTCCTTTTCCCAGAGAGGAATGTGTCAATGACTTGGTGTTTCATGTTCATCCAGCCAGCCTTTCTCCCATGTGTACACACAAAGATGGCACAAACACACACAGGCACACACAGTCACACAGACTCACACAGATATGCACACTCATAGACACACACAAACACAACCGCAGACATGACTGCACAGACACATGAGATCACAGAAACACAGGCGCATAGATACATAGACCCACACGCACTCAAACACAGTGGTGCACACAAAGGGCCACACACACACACACCTAATGTGCACAGATACAGAGTCCCGTAGAAGCACAGGCACAGGGACGCGTGCGCACGCATGCAAATGTACCCATGTGTACATAGTTTTCAAACTAGGGCATCAAACCATTCATGCTAATCCATAGCCTCTCTTTTCCATGCTGTGTATTTATTTCAAAATAGAGAAAATTTAACAGACACCCCTATAGCCACTACCCAGACACAATATATGTTAACATTTTGAATATTCGCTTCAGATTCCCCTTTTAAAAATCAAAGGAAATGATACAGACCAGTTGAAATCCCTCCCTTCTCTCCTCTTCTAAAATTGCCACCCAGGAGTTGCAACATTCCTGAACACATTTTTATACTTTTTGCAACATATGAATGTATTTATAAACAATGATACCGTTGGCGTTGGTTTTAAACTTTTATACAAATGATATCCAACATGTGTGTCTTCTTGCATTTTGTTTTTGCCACTCACTTTTGTCACATTACTGGGTGTGGTGGGTGCCCCTCCCTTGTCACTCCTTTGATCCACACTGGGCCTCCGCCTCCTTCCCCACCCCCTCCCTCAGCCCGCTCTTCTGCAGCTTATAAGCCAAGGGCCCCAAGGGGCCTCTCCTGCTGGAATTGGGTCTTTGATGCATTTGCTGCAAACAGTAGTTTCTGACCACCTCAATGTCGATGGATGTCGGAGGGAAGGAAATACTCCACCTCCCACCTCCCACCTCCTACCTCCCACCAGCCTGCTTTTGGACAAGGGCATTGCCTGGCAGGTGTTTGTGTGGATGATGTCCACTCTCCCTCCTCCCTCCCACCTTTTCCCTCCTTCCTGTCCTTTCTCCTTTCCTGTCTTCCCTCTTTCCCCTTCCCCCCCTCCTCCCTCTTCCCAGCTCCTTCCTCCTTTTCCTCCCCCTCAACCCTCCCTCCTTTCCTCCCTTTCCCCTCCCCGCCCCCCTTCCCCTCTCCCTTCTTCCATCCTCCTGCTTAGAGCCTAGAGGCGATGCAAGCCTCTGGCTGAAAAGCTGGAAGGTCACCCAAGGAGCTGCAAAAAGAAAAGCCGTCTTGATATCTTTCAAAATATGATCTCCCTATGTTTTCCACGTCTTTTTTTTTTTTTTTTTTTTTTTTTTTTTTTTATATTTGGGTCCCTTAACCTTTTATAATTAACTTTTGCTTATAGTTTGAGGTCTGGATCTAAAACAGAATTTGCTGTTTAAAGACGGCTAGCCAGTCTTCCAAGTGAATCAGCTAGTAAAAATTTCCTATTGGGATTTTGCTTAGAATTGGAGAGAATTGAGGTCTTCTTGTTTTTGCTTTATTATACCAGGAATATGGGAACACATGTAAGTTGTAAACAAATAAACAAACAAACAAAATGAAACATCTATTCTTTCAGTATTTAGAATTAATTACAAATTATCCACCCCCCTCCAGCAACTTCATTCTCCTCTAGGGAAATTCATTTTGGTATGTGATAGGTTAAATTATTGATTCCAATTTTTCCCTGCTCTGTAGTAGTTTCAGACATCTATACACTTGCTACGGCGTCAGGCTTGGCAGAACGGACTTTTCCGCTCTCTGATACTGGGCTTCACCAAAGGGAAGTTAGTTGATGTGGCATGAGCAGAGACTTGAAATAGACTCCCGTGGCTGAGCTTGCCTCTTACGCTCCCGCCATTGCAGTAGGAAGACATGCTGATCCTCCAGACTGAGCCCCAGAATGAGCTGTGTGGGATGGGGCTGCCCGAGTCACCACAGTTGCATGAGAAATAAATTCCTTTTGTTGTACACCACTGAGACTTCTGTGTTTCTTTGTCACACAGCAGAAGCTGACTGATACAAACTGTATCCTTGTATGTGTCTGTGTGTGCATATGCTCCCAATCTAATTTGTGTGGGAATGCCTATAGAGTTGACCTTGAATGACTTGAACAACGTGGGTTTGAACTGCATATGTCCACTGACAGTGGATTTTTTTTAAAGGTTATTTATTTATTTATTTATTTGACACAGAGAGAGAGAGAGAGAGAGGGATCACAAGTAGGCACAGAGGCAGGCAGAGAGAAAGGGGGAAGCAGGCTCCCCTCTGAGCAGAGAGCCCAGTGCAGGGCTAGATCCCAGGACCCTGAGATCATGACCCGAGTTGAAGGCAGAGGCTTAACACATTGAGCCACTCAGACACCCCGACAGCGGATTTTTTTTACAGTATAGTAAATGTGTTTTCTCTTTCTTATGATAGTCTTAGTATTTTCCTTTTTTATCAGCTGACTTTATTGTAAAAATACAGTATATTAATACAGATAACATGCACAATATGTATTAATTGTTTACGTCATTGGTAAGACCCCTGGTGAACAGTAGGTTATTTGCAGGGCAGAGTGATACATGGGTTTTTAACTGTGAGTTGGGGGGGGGGGGGTCGGTTGTCAGCACTCCTCCCCCCTATATTGTTCAAAGGCCAATGGTATATGTATACAGATACACTTGCATAATGACCTGCATAATGGGTTCAGTCTGGAGTTCTTGGATTCTCTGGAGTCCTGTGCTGGAATATGGCAGCTGGGAAGAGCTGGCCCAGGTCCACTGCTCCCCTCACCTTGCTTGGCTCCGCCCCAGACAATCGGCAGGCTTCATCCATACTGTATGCTTGGCCACCCCGTGTACCTGGGAGTACACACACCGGTGGGTGCTGTCCACCTTCAGGACAACGGACCTGAGGAAGACCCCCAGGCAGGCCCCGGCAGGAAGCTCAGGGCTGTTTGGGCAGAAAATCCAAGGGTCTCAGATGCATCGGCACATAGAGACCAATGACTTGGTGTTTCATGTTCATCCAGCCCGTCGTTCTCCCATGCCCTCTTACCCCTGCGCCAGCACATCCTGTCTTCCTCTTGCATAGCTAACCTCCCCCTTGCAAGGGATCCTTTCCATTGGCCTTAACACACGTTCAAGTTAAGTCCCATGAAACAAGCGAACAGAACTCTAACTGTTCGAGGCATCCCCTTCCAGCCCCTTCCCTGTCTCCCTCCACTCATCCCAGCGGACACGATGGAAAGGATGGTCGGCACTTCTTGTCCCCTCCACACCTTCAGTCCTGCCTCGACCAATCCCAGTCACCTTCCACCCTTTAATCCCTTCAAGTCTCCAAAGTCCCCTTTTTCTCAGGTCACCCAGCACCTGCATCCCCCTCATTCAGTTTCCCTGCCTCTGCAGCATCTGGTTCAACCACCACTCACTGTGTTGGACAGTAGTGGGACCAACAGCTCCCTGCTCTCTCCCTCAGGACCCCAGGGTGTCTCTGTCCTTCCCTGCCTCCTCTAAAGTTAGGCGGAGCCATGCAACTCACTTTGCCAGCTTTTATGAGTGACACAGACCTAAGGAGGCAGCATGCCTTTCCCCCACCCCTTCCCTGCCTGGGAAATCATGGAGGCTGGTTTAGAGACGGAGCCTCCTCCAACCTAGTGCCCAACTGACCATGATGAGCTGAGTCCTGCTGACCCATGCAGGACCTTTACGGTGAGGGAGAAATAGACTGTGGTCTTTCTAGGTCGTGGGGACTCTAGGGACAGTAGTGTCTGCCGCATGACCTTGCCCGCCCCCCCGGGGCACTTGACATCTACAGAGCAGCACTCACACCCGTTCCCTGTCCTCCAACTCAGCTCACTGCTTCTCAGTTTGGTTTGCTGGCTCATTCTCCTCTACCTGGCCCTTCCCAGGCCTCCTTCTCTTCTCACGCTTCCTCCCTGCATAATCTCGTTCAGCTTCCCAGCGTCAAAGACCCTCAGATCTACACCTGCCAGGTCCCGCCGCCTACCTGATGTCTCCCCTGGGATGTCTCACGGGTTCCTCAGACTCAGCATGTCCTGACTCCAGCTCCTGATCTTGCCCCCTTCCTTCCTGGATCTGCCGCCTTCCTTACCCTCTTGTTCATCGATCACCTCCAGCCCTTCACCCCGGTCTGTCCAGTCACTCCCCAGACCCACGCACGTTCCTCTGTTGCAGCCTCTGTCCAGCTACCATTGCCTCTCATCTGGATGCCCATAGCGGCGGTCCTCCTGGCTTCACACCGATGTCTGTGAAAGAGAGAGCAAGGGAGGAGTGGGCAGAGGGAGAAGCTGAGCTCTCACACAGTCTCAACAGTGGCCGTGTTTGACCTCACAAGGAGCACAGAATGGTCCCTCATTTGGAGTGAACGTCTGTGTCGCCATATTGGATGCGGGTGTTACCTTGAGCAAGGCGGCACTCTTTACCCAGGCCATCTCTGAAGGGAGCTGATGGCTGGATGCTCTCTGCAGATGACAGCCCCAAAGGTGGGGAGAGAAGCCCTTCATTACTGACGAGGGCCCCGGGTGGTGGACCACAGCGTCCAACACAGTCCATCACTTGTATGATCAGCCTCTACTTCTTCATGGATGTTCAGGAGGTATACGCCCCAGGATGCTGGCATACCTCTCTCTCAGGGAGAGAAGAGGAAGTTTAGTGGGATTAACGACAACCCCCATTGCTGCAGTGGGTCTGAGGCAACAGCTGATACCCATTCTCTCTCATTTTGGCTATCTATTCTGAATTTCACCCTCAGCTCATGATCATCTTGGCCTCAGGGGTTTATCTGGTGGATTAACTAGACCTTCATCCCTGAGGGGTCTGAGACCCTGGCCCACATGAGCTCAGGCCAGAGTTGCTGTACTTCTCCACTTACAGTCAAAATTGGGGAAGGTACCAAGAGGCACCCAAACAGATTAATTAACCAGACACCAAATATGTTTCTTCCTACCCCCTGTGTGTGTGTGTGTGTGTGTGTGTGTGTGTGTGTGTATCTCACAACTACCTCTTTCTGATGACCAGGGTCTTTAACCCCTGCCAAGATGGGGACTCTTATCGCTTGCTGGTCCCTTGGCCCAAGGGATCTTAAAGTGCCCAGACAGCGTCCACAGCTTCAAGAGCTCATGAAACTCTTCCCGTGTTCATTGGCAGAAGCATTCCTCATTGAAACCAGGATCTCTAAACCCTTAGAACCCAGGGTTGTGGGAATGAGTGGCCCAGATTCCCCACGTAGGTGACCAGGAGCAAACGGGACCCCCTTACTTCCGCTCCTTGGCTTCCAAGCCCATCCTGCCTTCAATTTAGTTTACTAGTTTCAGATTGCTATTGCAGCAAATTACGAGGAACTTGGTGAGTTTAGAACAACATAAATTTGTCGTCTTATGTGTAGTTTAGGATGTCAGATGTCGGAAATAGGTCCCACTGAGCTAAAAATCAAGGTCTAGGCTGGTCTGCATTTCTTCTGGAAGCTCTAGGAGAGAATCCATTTCCTTGCGTTTTCCATATCCTGGAGTCTGGTTGCTTTCCTTGTCTCATGGCTCCCTTCTATCTTTTTTTTTTTTTAATTTAATTTATTTTTTAAAATATTTTATTTAGTTATTTGACAGAGAGAGATCACGAGTAGACAGAGAGGCAGGCAGAGAGAGAGAGAGAGAAGCAGGCTCCCCGCTGAGCAGAGAGCCCGATTCAGGATTCGATCCCAGGTCCCTGAGATCATGAGCTGAGCTGAAGGCAGAGGCTTAAACCCCTGAGCCACCCAGGCGCCCCTCCCTTCTATCTTCTAAGCTGGCAATGGCTGGTCAAGTCTTTCTCACCCTGGACCACTCTGACACTCTTCTGCCTCCCTCTTTCACTTATAAGGACGTTGGACCCACCTAGATAATGCAGGATACTCACCTCATCGCAAGGTCAACTTAATCATGTCTGCAAAATCCCTTTTGCCATATAAGGGAATATACATACAGGCTCTTGGAATTAGGATGTGGACGGGTAGACCCATGTCAAACTATTGTTAATTTATTGTATATGCTTTGCTCTCAAGAGGGGGACCACATCTTAGTAAAATGGCCCATCTGATTTGGCATATTCCTCTATCTGATTGACACATTCAGGGTGCTGTCTTGAGTGATATGACCTATCCCATAGTTGTGGGCCCACCTTCTCACCTCCTTTGCTGACATGTTTTGTGGGGTCCTGTGCTGGTGCATCCGTAAGTCCTTGGAGAGTAGCCTGGCTCGGGCCCTGTGGGTAGGAAAAACAAGCTTGTACCCAGAATATGTGTTCATTCCTAACAAAATGAATTGCTGCTCCTTCCAGGAATGAAAGGGATCCACTGTGGGCAACTTGCCATGAGGTGACCGGTTGGTGTCCTCAAGGAATGGTGGCGGGTTTGGGACTTAGTGTTGGGCTCTGAAAGGCTGCACTTGGCAGCTACAGCTCGATCAGCTTTGTGAGTGGCTGTCAGTGTGTTAGACCTTCCGTAGCCTCCATCCCTGCCCCAAAGACTAGTTCTTTTCTGTACTCTTTGTGCCAGCAGAGAAGAGGCTAATGACCAAAGCTGGTTAATGTCCCTTGGTTAAGTCATTCTGTTGACTTAGTTGTTTGGTGCCCTTTCCATGATGGATGCTCTCCAATGAATGTCCACACATGAGAGAGCAAAGCTCACGCTTTGATCCAAGTCTCATTCCCGTGACTGCCTCCCAGGCCTGTCCTTCCTTCTAATTGGTTTCCTTCTGGGCACATGAGTCCTTTTTTTTTCCTACCAAAGTGGACAACCAAGTGCATTGCTCAGAGCTCTACCCACTGGGGGGATTTCACTTCACCCACCATGTCTCAAGGCCACCCCTGAGTGGGGCTGCCATGTAGACCTTACACGGTTTTTTGGTTTGTTTGTTTTGTTTTGTTTTTTTAAGAGAGATCACAGGTAGGCAGAGAGGCAGGCAGAGAGAGAGAGAGAAGGGGAAGCAGGTTCCCTGCCAAGCAGAGAGCCAGATGCGGGGCCTGATCCCAGAACCCTGAGATCATGACCTGAGCTGAAGGCAGAGACTTTAACACACTGAGCCACCCAGGCACCCTTTTTTTTTACTTGCTTCCACACACCAAACCAATACCCCCGTTGCTCTGGCTATTCCTTCTTTCATGAGCCGATCACATTCCCCACAATGTGGCTATAGGTGTGAGACAAAGAGAGGTGCTGGTGCAACAGGAATGAATAACCAGAGAGTCTGGGATATATGCTACACGTGTCTTGTGTGTGGTCTCTTGTCCTGTCCTCGTTTGATCCTAGACGCATTACTTCTGTCTTACGATGGCTGCTGCTGGGTCCATGTGACCTTGGGACTTGGTGGGTCTGACAGAACTCAGTTTATGATGGGCAGTGCTCTGTTCTGATGTTTGGTCCCCCAACCCCCAAACTTCATATATGGAAGTCCCAACCCCTGAGATCAGCCATATCTGGAGTTGAGACCTTGAGGAGACCTGCAAGTCGCAAGGATGAAGCCCCATGAAAGAGACCAGTGCTTTATAAAAGATGCTCAGGAGGCAACTAGCCCCTTCCATCATGTGGGGACACAGGGAGAGGGTGTCAGCTCTGAACCACAAAGAGGGTCCTCATCAACCTTGCTGGTGCCAAGATCTTGATCTAGGAAGTCTAGTTCAAGATCTAGACTTCCCAGCCTCCAGAACTGCGAGAAATACATATTTTTCTGTTTATAAACTATCCAGTTTACAATATTTGGTTATAGCAGCCTGTATGGACTGAGCTAGGTGGTCACAGCTGCATTTTCACAGTGTCCCATGGCCATTCAGGCCATCCGTCTCTACCAAAGCCCATACCTAGCATGCCAGGAAGTGCTTTTCAAAAGATTTGCAATTTTCCACATGGCATGGCCTGTGACAAAACCTTAAGGCTCTGCATTCTAATCCCTCTTTGGGGTTTGCCCAAAGCTCTACATGATGTCTTTTTCTTTTTTGCTTTTCTTTTCTTTTTTTATTTTTTAAGATTTTATTTATTTATTTGACAGAGATTACAAGTAGGCAGAGAGGCAGACAGAGAGAGAGAGAAGGAAGCAGGCTCCCCACTGAGCAGAGAGCCTGACATGGGCTCAATCCCAGGACTCCGGGATCATGAGCCAAGCCAAAGGCAGAGGCTTTATCCCACTGAGCCACCCAGGCGCCCCATGACATCTTTTTCTAATACCGATACTCCGATATCATAGGGTCTTGTGGGTCATAGAGCCCAAGCTAGCCCCTCTCCTACCACAGCTTGGACCTGCTGCAAAGCCCTTCCCTGGTCTGGATTCTCTTAAAGCTGACAGTATTTCATTTCTTCTGATATGTGGTTTGGGGTTTTCCTACATGGGAACTCTGCTTTCAGAACCCAAAGAGACCTACCAAGCACCGTGCTTCCTTCTTTGAGGTTGGAGGCCCAAGATACCACTATGTGTCCTTTACTTCAGTGGTCCTGGAATGCCCTAGAGCACAGCAGATCCCCCAATTTTTACCGATAGGAGAGGCCCTGAAACTTAATGGGGCTATCCTCCAACATGCCGGAGCTCATAGGTCTTCCTAAGACCGCAATGTACTTGCCACTTCTTGCCCATTCATTCTGATTGGCAGGAAGTTATTGATACAGCAGACCAGTGTGCTATTCTGTAGGATGTCCAGCCAATCCAGATCTTTTGGGCCTGTTTGGGGGCCGAGGGCTGGAGAGTTCTATTGCTGGGGCAAGACTGTCAATGAATACTCTTAACCATTCCAACTGAAGGCAAGCTAGTTTTGATTCTCTCTTCTGATGATGATGGAAAATAACGCATGTACTAGATCGCTGGCCAAAGACCATGCGCTGAGGTCATGACAGTTTGCACTAACAAGGATACCACGTTTGGCACGGCAGCTGTAATTTTGACCACCACCTGTTTGGGCTTGCAATAGTTCATGGTCTATGCTCTAGGATCTGTCTTGTTTTTGCAGGGTCCGAACTGGTCAGTTCAATGGAGCTATACTGAAGACCACTACCCTTGGAGCCTTCCTTTAGGTTTTAAAGGACAACTCCGGTATCTGCTGCCTCTCTGCCCCGCCCCCGGATGCAATACAGTTTTATGCTTACTGCCTTGGAAGGGGGCAGAGGGCACTTTCAGAGACTTCCTCTTGGCCTGCCACACTACTAAAAGCCCTGACCTGACAGGCCAAAGTGTCAATGAGGGAGTTGTGACAACTACTAAGTCTATTCCTCTAACACACTGGGGGAGTAGGGACATGACCCCTGGCTGAGTCTATGAACTGGCTGGGTCCACCGTGAGCCAGATGGGGGCCAGCGTTCCACTGATCAGACAGCCCTACATGCCCCCGCTCTAACGGAAGGCCACCATGATACATGAGATCTCAGCATATCAATATCAAGTCAGACCCTGTCCAATGGTCCTCGGTTTGCTTGGGTACCCTATTTCTCCAGTGTACCTTTTGGGGGAAGAACTAGGATGATAATTACTAGATATTCTTGCTTCGAGGTCATAGGCTCATCCTAGGGGCTGGATCCTCCTTTAGTCACTGGGTTCCTGGCCTGAAAGCTGGCTTACATCCAGAAACTGGGCAAAGAATCATGACTTTTTTTTTTTTTTTTTAATTGGGAGGATTACCCTCAGGCTCCTGATTATCCATTCTTGATTTCTTTGATTGTACCGATCGAGTAGCTCTGCTGCTGGCTGCCCATCCATTTTGGTCCCGGGGAACACCTTGTCCTGTGGACCAGCTCGTTGCCTCTCTGTGAGCCAGGACATGCGAGCTGTCATGCTGACCTGACACCACTCGCCGCCTTGCTTCTGATGGGGAAAGATCACACTTGACCTCTGTGGTTGGGTGCCCGGGCCCCATCGCTGCTGAGTGCCTCTCCTGCCAGCAGCCCTGGCCTATGGAGGCCAGCTGTCATCTGCTCTCAGTGACACCCAGTGCTCCTCTAACCAGCACATTCCCAAGCTCTGTCTCTGCTGGGGCCTCCCCCTGAGCATGGTCCTGTACTGTCCTTTGGCCCTTACACTCACTCCAGCATACCCATGGTGCAGAGCCTGTTCATACCCTTTTCTACCATCTAACGCGGAAGTCTGGGCATTTCTTTCTTTCTTCTTTCTTTTTTTTTTTTTTTTTTAAGATTTTATTTATTTATTTGACACACAGAGATCACAAGTAGGCAGAGAGAGGGGAGGAAGCAGGCTCCCTGCTGAGCAGAGAGCCCAGTGCAGGGCTCGATCCCAGAACCCTGGGACCATGACCTGAGCCGAAGGCAGAGGCTTTAACCCACTGAGCCACCCAGGCGCCCCAGTCTGGGCATTTCTAAGAGTACAACAGGGCATTCCTTTGTTCACACTTCTAGAACCCATCTCAGGAGCATTCTGCCCCATCTTTTGTAGCTCTTGCTAGGATACTGAATTCTATATTTATAAGTTAATCAACCCTATCCTAATCTACATGCTTCCCTCTGCCCCTCACCCCTCCCTGCCATGTGATCTTGGATGGAGCCCCTTCAGAATCCTGTCCCACCTGGGCTCGCTGGCACCTGCCAGTGCCTGCAGGCCACAGGTTCTGGACATCCTTTGGGCTAGAGTTCCTTTCCTTCCTTATCAAACGCACAACACTTCTCTGGCCCAGTTATGTTTTGACTTGACCCCTGACTACAAGTCTAGTGGCCGGAAGGGGAGGTAGGGGAGATCCTGGAGGGGTGGCACCCTGTCCTGCAGAGTAGAGACCTCTGCATTTCTTCAAAGAATAGGGGAGCTTTAGCCCTTAGTAGGGAAGACTGGACCACCTTCTGCAGGCTCAGAGAATTCAAGGCAATCTTGGGATTTAAGATATTGGGGGTGCTTCCGCTCAGATGCCCCATCTGAAATGTCTGTCCCAACCAGAGCATGACACTGGCGTAGGTCAAGGTCATGGAACTTGGCTGCTCTCAGGTCCTCAGCTTTCTCTACCCTCTTTCTATAGAAGACTGAGGATTCCCCTCATGTTCTCCAGGAGACTTCTGGCTCTCACACTCAGCTCTTAACAGCTCTGAGCCCTACCTTTTCTCAAAATGTCGGTCAAATTTAACTACAGCCATCTAATGCCACTGATTTCACTTTACCCTGAAATTGCTCAAGTACCAATGCATTCCCTCCCATGGGTAAACAGTCCCACTTGGCCAATGGTGAAAGTGTTGACAATTGCCTGGTCATTGTATGCTCTTACCAAGCCCTACTGGGTCCTGTTGCCATACAGGCAAGATGGTTGAATTGGCTCTGAAATCTCACCTAGCATCTGCTTTCTCAGACCACAGGGCACTCACTGCTGGGGGCGGTGGGGTGGGGGTGGGGGTTCCCTGGAGAAGCAGATCTCATTAGCATGCAAGAGGCTTATTAGGGAGGGTTCCTGGGATCAATATGCATGGAGTGGAGAGGAGGAAAGCAGGCTAAGGCAGAGGGAGAAATTGGGCTCTGATGCTGTGTTAGTCCCCCAGGACTGCTCTTAACACTTCGCCGCAAACTTAGTGGCTTAAAACAGTACATATTTATTACATAATTATTCTCTTACACTTCTGGAGCTGAGAAGTCTAAAATGGGTCAGCAGGGCTGTCTTCCTTCTGGAGGCTGTGGGAAGAATGTGTTTCTTTGCCCTTCCTGGTTTCTAAAGGCCCCTTGAATTCTTTGCTCATGGCTCTTGGAGTGATGGCTTTTAACCACTCCCATCTCAGTTTCTGTTGTCCAGTATCCTCCCTAACTCTGAGCCTTCTGCCTCCCTTTCATAAGGACCCTTGAGATTACACTGTGCCCGCTTGGGTAATCACGGATCATCTCCACATGCTCTGATCCTTTATTATAAAGAGAAAATTTCTTTAGATATGTAAGCCAACACATTCATGCATTCTGCGGATTAATACCCGGACATCTTTGGGAGGTCATTGTTCTATCTGTGCATGTAGAGCTTTGAAATTGGATGACCCTTCAGAATTGTTGGGTGGGGATACTGGGCCTTTCTCCTTCCATGCTGATTTGTCATTGGGTATGATGTGACCTTCGGCAGACAGTTGTCTTTAGCCAGGGCTGGCCCTTAAGAGGCTTGGCGCAGGTGGCCTGTCTGCTAGCAGCACTCTGGCTACTGGAAGTCTCTCTTTCCTGAAGGAGACCTGGGGTGCACATCATGGCATCTACCACAGCCCCTCTGTTCCAGTCCCAGCAACCCCCTTTTGTCCCTCACTAGGCCATGGAATCTTTTGCCGCAGGACATTTGCACATATTCTTCCCATCCTCTCCCACTTGTCCTGATCTTGGCTCCATTACCACTTCCTCCGGGAAGGCTTCCCTGACTTCTCTGTCTGGGTTGTCTTCATAGCTCTTTGAAGGTCATGATGCTACAGCCGTAGGTACTACTACTTCATTAGAGTCAGACCCCTATCCGTCCCCCACCCCAGGTAGACACAGCTGGGGTTTATTACTGCTCTACTAAGCACAGTGGGCCTGAGGTACTCAGAAGGTATCTGTGGAATAAATGAATGTACGGGATGACTGCTTTCTTAATCAAATGGGGGGACAATGTATTGGGCAGCATGAGTGGATCACACTTTGTCCACCATTTCCCTGTTCATGGATATTGAGGCTGTCTACAATCCTTTGATATTTCATGTCTTCTTCAGGGAACATTTTCCACGCACAGGCTTGTGCTCTTGCTGGAAGTTTCTGCAGGACAGATTTCTGCTGGGCCCAACAGTCTCCTGGGGTTGGGAATGAAGGGGTCAGGTCACCCCTGGGCAGCAGGGCTCAGAGCGAGCTCTCTGCCTGGGTTTTTGCCATGGGCACAGAAAGAGCAAAGGAAGTGGATTCCCAATGGGACAGAGAAGCACAAAACATCCCATAGAGGGAGTGGCAATGAGCCCGAGAGCAAAAGCCTTTGTGGCACTCAACGTCCCAGGTTCCGAGGCCCTGTAGTCCAGCTGTGTGTGTCCCCAAGTTACTGGAGCCCTCGTAAGGGCCTTCTTTATCTGAACTGGGTCCTCCTGATCTGTTATACTTGCTACCAAAAGGGTCCAGTTGTTACAAGTTCCAGTTCTTGTCATTGTTATCTAAACGTGCGGCTTTTATATTCTTTCCTTGAAAACGGAGATGTGTGTGCTTGTGGGTGTGTGTGTGTGTGTGTGAGAGAGAGAGAGGTCTGTGATAAGCTTCTGTATATATTCCAGACACTTCTGAAAAGGCATTGCATCCTCTCTGGGTTGCAAAATGATACTCATTCTAAATATAAGCATAATAGCACAAGCCCCGTGTTGACCCTCACGGGGGGCCAGGCTGGGTACACAGGCCTGGCTCTGGGTCACAGGTGGGAGGACAGCAGGTGAAACGGATAAGTGCATCTCACGCTCAGTCCTGGTGCCGAACAGGTGTTTGTGGACAGCACGGGGTGGCGTGGGAGGTGGGCACTGCTGCACAAAGGGGTCTGCGTTTTGGCTGAGTCCTGGACGCATCTAGGGCTTGTGGGAAGGGCTGGGAGCGGGCTGGGCTAGGAGAGTCCTTTGTGACCCCTTTCCCTCCCAGTATTCCTGTCGGAGTGGCCAAAGGCCATGCTGAGGAATCCCTGAGCCTCACTGTGGTCCCTGACGCTGGGCCCCGGTTCGGGCTGGGAGCGCATGCGCCGCATCACCGCGCTCCCAAAGTGCCTAGCGCAGACCTGACACGTGACCGCCCAGAGCAGGTGGCATGGACGCCTGCTGACGGCCTCCCGGCCTCACGATTCGTCTTTCCTGCTCTGCAAACGCGATCACCTTTCTCCCCTTCCAAAGCCCACCAGCTTTCAGCCCCACCCTGAGCCCCGCCCACCAGTTAGCTCCCACCTCGGTTCACCCCTGGGGACCCCATTAGACCTGCAGCCCTGGCCGCCAATTCTGGGAGAGCCCAACCCCTGAGAAATGATGGCGAGCCCTTGTCCTCGTGTCATTAATTCTCTTGTGACCGAGGCCTTTCCCCCGGGGTGGGCACGGGGCTGGGGTGACTGATTGCACCTGCTTGGCCTACGAGCACTTTGGCCAGTGGGAGGTGTCGACAGCGTTTCCCAAGTGAAATGCGGCGTGGAGATTAATGACCCCTGAGCTGTGGGCTCGCAGGGGCTGAGCGACGCCGGGCTGGGCCTGCGGGCCTGCGGACCCCCTGCTCCTCACCCCCACTCCCCAGCCCTAGAACCCAGGGCTGCGGGTTCTTCTCACCCCAGTTCCCAGGATCTCCCAGATATGGTTGCCTCAGCCTCATGCCTGAAACCTCAAACACAAATAATTTTCAATTTGCCTGGGAGTTTCAATCGTACAATCCAATGTTAAATAATAGATTAGGTGCCTCAGGGAGAGAAACAGGGTTTAAGAAGAAGAAATAAATAAAAGGAAAAGTAAAATTCAGCACATGGTCTTGCAGAGTAAGAATGTGTTTTCCCCTCCTGGTCTGTATTTGCCCGCTCTGCTCCCCCATGCCAACACACCGCGTCCCCTTTCCTAGGTCTGTTGGAGTCGCCCTTGGTGCACCGGGGTCTCCCTGCAAGCGTGTTCCAGGAGTCAGCCACTCAGGGTTCCTCCCATCACCCCTGGCTCCCAGCCTCTGCACCATGGAGAGGCCTGACTTGTGGCCCTGGCAACTGCTACCGACCCAGGCAGACAGGCTGACTCCCACCCTCAGGCCCCCACGGGCTGTCCCAGGAGTTAGACATGACCTGACCGGGTTGGGAGCCAACATGGGTGGAGGATGATGGTGTCTTCACCTGTGGAGGGTGAAGTGGGTAGGTCTGTGGGATGTGACTTGTCTACAAGCTTGGGAACTGAGGTCATCTCTGTGTGGCGACCTTTCCCTCTGCCCATCCTGGCCAGTCACTGACCCCCAACCTTGGCATAGTCTGCTCTCACTGCCACAGGAAGATGCATTGTCTCCAAGCTTACAGATTCCCCACCCCTACCCTCCCTCTGCCCAGTAGCCCTTCCCAGCCTGCTCTAGGTCCCTTGGGCCACCATCTCCCTGTTCCCTTTCCTCCAGTCACCGCATACGTCTAGGGGAGCCTAGCTCTGAACTCTATGCCATACAAAAAGCAGGATGACACACTGGTGGACCCCAGAGCCAAACTGCCAGGGTTTGAGTCCCGTGACATCCTCTTAATAGCTGTGTGAGCTTGGGAAAATTACTTACCCTCTCTGTGTCTGTTTCCTCAGCTGGGAAAATGAAGAGACAATGACAGTATCTCTCTTCCAGGTTTGTGCTGAGGATTAAATACCAGTCCCTGGTAAGCCAGTGAATACCAGGACTGTTACTTTTTGCTTCAGAAGGCCCAGGTGGGAGATGTTAGTGGCTGTGGTTAAGAAAAAGGTGCTGGAGAGGGAGGGGAACATGCAGTCTCAGCACTGGGGAGCGGGGACGGGTGGTGGTGGCAGAGACAATGAGTGTGAAAGGGAAAGTCCAGGCCGCTCCAGGGATGGAGGACTGAGATGGGAAGCCTGGGGCAGGGGAGGCCTGTAGGGGAGAAACTCAAGGCTCCCATGGATGTGCCCTCACCCCTGCTAACAGAGGTCAGGCTGCTAGGCTGCTGACCCCAGGGGTCCGCGGGGCAAGGATCATGAGGGTGTGAGTCCGTTGAGCTCATCTAGGGAGTGTGCGGACAGTGTCTGTGGAATTCAGAAGCTGGGGTAGTTGAAGACACGGAAGCAAGCTGTTTCCGTGGGGGATGGGACTGCAAGGCAGCAGGTTCAAGCGTCAAAGGCAAAGGCCGGTGGAGGTGAGGGACAAGAAGAGAGAGGAACAGGTCAAGTGCTGGAGGGGATACAAGGCTATGGCTTTTTGTTTTCAAAGATGAGGTGTTGACAGGGAAGCCCAGTGACCCAGGGAAGGAGGGGTGGGCGTGTGAGTGATGTCTCTGTGGGGGAGACAAAGAGCTTAGGGTTCCCAGAGCTTAGGGTTCCCAGGCTCTGAAAGGGCAGGAAGGAGAGATGGACAGAAGAGGCAGAGGGGCACCTGGGTAGCTCAGTCGTTTAAGTGTCTTGTCTTCAGCTCAAGTCCTAAACTGGGAGTCCTCAGGCTCCCTGCTCAGTGGGGAGTCTGCTTTTCCCTCTCCCTCACTGCTCCCCCTGCTTGTGCATGCACACACCCTCTCTCAAATAGATAAATAAAATCTTAAAAAAGGATCAGAAATAAATACGTCGGAAGACAGCCAAGACCTTTCTGGTCCTTCCTGTGGCTCTCGTTCCAGCGAGAGGCCCACCATTAGCTGTGTGCCTTTCTGTGTGTGTCTGCCGAAGCGTGTGGATATGTGTCTGTGTCCGTGTGTGGCTGGGTCTGTAGTTGCCTGTAGACATGCATGCACAAGCACGCGTGTGTATCCACATGTGTGTTTGCTTCTGTGTCTCCGCGTCTGCGTGTGTGTTCGTGAGGATGGGTCTGTGTGGGTCTGTGTAGGGGAGCATGTCTGCGTGAGTGTGTCATGTATACGCATGTTGAGGTCATAGAAGGTCTGAGCTCACCCTCATGGGGAGGGAAGGACAGACACAGCAGGTCGTTAATGGCCCTGCGGGGTTCATGATCATTTCCTCCTGCCATGGAGGGGGTGGGGGATGGGGGCTTGGCTGGCTTGGGGTTTGCCAGGACAAGGAGACTGAACAGTGTTCAAGGTCAAGCAGGTCAGGATCCACCCCCAGGTCTAAGCCTGCCGCCCAAACCAGGACTGGAGCCAGCAGGAGTGGTGGACACGTGGCCCTTCCTGGCTCTGTGTCCTCCTTGTGTCTGCACTTTGGAGAGAATCCTGGGATGGTACTGTCCCATTAGGCCCATGTGAGGAAGCGGAGGAGTGGGGACGGGGCCTGTTTTCCCGCTTGGGGTTATGGCTGGTGGGGCCCCTGGAGCTGGTATACTGGGAGTGAATTCTGCGTCTGCCCATAGGTATCTGAAAAGGTAGGAGCCCCAGGACTCCATGGAGGGAGAAAGGGCAGAAAACCGGCTGACTGTGGGGGCGGGGGTGGCAGGCTGGGGACCCAGTCTCCGGTGGGGCTGGGGGATTCCCTCACCTCTCTTGGAGCTGCAGGGTCGGAATCTCGCTGCAACCTTGCGGCCCCGGCTGCTCAAAAGCGAGGACTTGGCGCCCCCTGGTGGCCGAGGGCTGCCCTTGCCGAAGGAGTCCGGCGCCCGCCCAGCGCCCACACAGCCCCACGCAGACGTGGAGGGGGAGGGCGGGGGCGGCACCAGAGGGAGGGGTCCCAGCCCCACTGCTGGGGCGGGATCCCAGCTCCCCGTGCTGTCGCTGTGCAGCTCAGACAACCTCTCTGTGCTTCAGTTTCCCCACTTATAAAGTAGGGCTAGACGCACAGGGTCAGGGCTGCTGGGAGGGGTCTATCAGGGAGTCGCTTGGGAGGCCAGCGCGGCGTGGTAGACCCCACGCCCCACAGTTTGGAACGACTCGCTTCTGACCTCTGACTCCTGACCCTTGCCACCTGCCCTGGGTTTCATGTGCTGTGGGGAGCAGCCCTGCTCCCTTTGCTCCAGCCACCGCATATTCTCTCCCCATCCCCTTCAGGAGGTAGGTGCATCTGTTCCAGAATGGTCCCGGCCCAGCCAGACTCCTGGATACCGTCTTGCTGCCACCTCATAGCCGAGACTCTGGTGGCGAAAGGCCCTTCTGGGCAGCAGGAAGTCAGGGCACAGCACCAGCCTCATCTCCAGGGCAGTCCAAGCCGACAGGATGGACGGGAGCTCAGGGCTCCCCTGTGCTCTCCTCCCCTCCCCCTGCCTCTCCCTGCAAGCCCCCAGCCCCATAGCAGAAGCAGCGAGGGGAACACAGGCTATCCCCTCCCCCACTGGCCACCGAGGCCATCCCAGGGTGCCTGCTCATTCTTCATCCAGCATGACTGGGCCATCAGCATGGGTCCCCAGAGAAGGGGACAGCATGATTTCCGCCCTGTTCACCTAGTCCTTTCTGGGGCCCACGGTCTTCCCGGGCCCCTGGTGCCCAGCTCTGGGTGGGGTGGTGGGGAGACACCAGGAGGCAATCCCCTTCATCAGCCATGGCTGCTCCCCAGAGAGGAAGGGCAGGGAAAGGGAGTGAGGGCAGATCACCTCCTGGTCTCCGGGGTTCTCCTGGGGCTCCCAACCCCACCAATGGGCTGGACCTGGAGGCTGAAGTTGGCCAATGGGCTTTGCCTTGGAGGGGAAGTGGGTGCTGGAAACCTGTCTCTCTGCCTGCGGCCTGACCACGTCTGTCCTGGGCCCCTTTGTGAGCAGCCAGTGGAATGAGGGCAGAAGGAGGGTTGGTCACGTGTCCGAGGCCAGAGACCACCTGGCTCGACTTGACATCTCACCTCCGCCGGGCACTCCAGAGCTTCTGGGGCTCACAGGTCCCAGTGGGAACTCCAGGTTTGGGGGAAGTCTATGCTCTTCACCACTCAGAGAGCAAGGCTGACATCTGGGAAAGTGATGCAGCTGGAGAAGGGCACTGGGGGTAGGGGAGTTATTTCCCCAACTTCCTGAGCCTGCTTGAACCCTGGGAGGAGCCTGGGGCCCGCTCCAGACTATAGCCACAAAATGGTGAGCAGATGAAAAGGGGGCAGAGATGGACCAGGCAGGGAGCAGAACAAGAGGACCCCAGAGAAGAGGGAGGACCGTCCACGGTACCCTCCCCCACCCGACATAAACCCAGGCTCATACCACCATCACCCAGGATGCCCACCCCCAGAAGACAGACACCAACCACACACACACACACACACACACACACACACGCTCACACTGACCCCCGCCCCACCCATCCACACAGACACACTCACACCCACACATGTTCCTGTGTCGGCAGTTGAGTCCACAGTCCCCAAGCCCTGGGGCTCTATGAGGATGGAGTCTGGGGTTTGGGGGCTGGAGCTGGGTTCAGCATCCCCTCGGTGGATTCACGGTGAGGACTCAAGGCTGGGCCTCCTGCGGGCTGGTGGACGGCATGCTGGACGCCACCAAGCGGCCATCATGATCATTGCCTGGATTCTGTGTCTCCGCTCTCCATTTCCAGAAGGAAAGCCCCCTTTTTTATTTATTTTTTTTTTAAAGATTTATTTATTTGAGAGAGAGAGAGAGAAATGCAATTTGGGGGAGGGGCGGAGGGAAAGACTCCTCCAGCAGCCTTCCCTTGCTGACTGCTGGACCTAGACAGGACTCCATCCCATGATCCCGAGATCATGACCTGAGCTGAAACCAAGGGGTCGAGGCTTAACTCTCTGAACCACTCGGGTGCCCCAGGGAAGCCCCTCTTTGATGGATGTGTTATGTGTGTCCATGTGCCCAGCTCAGGTTGAGCTGTCTCTGAGGGATGACACGAGTTAAGATGTTTCTTCCCGGTACACCCCCGGCCCCTGCCTCACTACCTCCACACCCCGGAGCCCCTGGGGCCCTGACCACAGCCTCCTTCCTGCCCCTCCGAGCTCCTCCTGTCAGATGGCAGGGCCACTCCAATTGGAACCTGGGGAAGGGGGATTCCTGGACATACGTGACCCCAAGCAGGGGGATGCAGCCTCAGTTCTTTGTCCCACCTTTGTTAAGTTTCCAGAGCCCATGGTGGAGGCAGAAAGGGGGTGGAGCCACACAGGCCAGCATGAGGCTGGCTGGGAGCCAGCAGCACGGCCACCGTGGGACCAGCAGGGTCTCCTCCCAGGCCCCAGCAGCATCTCCCCAACATGTGGGAACAGACTGACAGCCATCTCTTGGCGAGATCCACGGAGACACCCTTGGAAAGATACAGAAGGCCGTGCAGCAGACAGGCTGACAGAGAGATGAGGCCTGATAGCAAACAGACAGACCGACCTTTAGAAACAGGCAGCATTTTGTATTACAAACGGGACCGGACATAATCACGGCCACAGCCACCCTTAAAGCTCCAACACAATTTTTCTGGGACCTTTTGAGAATCACTCTGGCTTTGGACAATTTCAGAGCCATTACTGTGTGTGGA
This sequence comes from Mustela nigripes, assembly GCF_022355385.1. Classification (NCBI taxonomy): domain Eukaryota; kingdom Metazoa; phylum Chordata; class Mammalia; order Carnivora; family Mustelidae; genus Mustela; species Mustela nigripes. The sequence continues at coordinate 18,841,348 of NC_081573.1, forward strand.
AAGTACACTGTTGGAGAAGTTCCCCCTGTGGGCGTCTCTTACTCCTCCCCCAAAGGTGGGCAGCCCTGAAAGCTTTAAGGGTTTCTGGTCAAGTGAAGAGAGCCAGGGGTCAAGGCCAGGTCAAGGGGCCTCCAGACAACAGCCTGTAAGTGCCATACCCACGGAGAACCCCCATGCTGGACCCCACAGATCCCCACATGGCAGCTTGCCCAGGGAACCCGGGCCAGGTCCCCAGAGGGTCTCCACAAAGTGACGAACAAGAAGAGACCCCAGTGGGCCTCCACGGGGACAGGTCAAGTGTCTCCTTTCAGGATAAATGGGCCGGAACTGAGACCAGAGGCCCCAGGTGCCCTGAATGGGAGTCTCAGATCCTCTACTCTCCCTGCCTCCTTTCCTGTAGCAGGACCTGCAGACGCCTGGCTCAGGCCCCTGGGGAGAGAGAAAGAGTCCCCAGAGCCCGGGGAAGGGGCCATGTGTTCCCATACCAACACCAAGTGTAGACACCTCTACTCTGGAAACCATGTGCTTTATTTGGAATCTCTTTCCGAGGGAATCTCCCCCCTGGCTCATAGAAAAGCTGCAAACCATGTGGTTTGGTACAAGGCAATGGCTAAGGGACCGCAGGAAGTCCCTCACCGCTGGGGCCCTCGTCTTCCGGGCCTCAGACTTCCCCGGCCATCCTGACTCTTCGCTGAGCTGGGTGTATGCAGCTGGGACTCCTGGGGTCCTGCTCAACCCCCGGGCGTCTTCCTCAGCGGAGGCATGAGGAAGTGGGGATGGGACAGGGGCCAGAGGCTCCCCTCCAAGGCCCGGGCCACAGTCCCCCACGTAGGGCCAGCGGCACCGAGCAGTCGCGGCTGCTCCGGTCTCCGGAGCGCGGACAGGTGCGGGAGCGCGCAAGGGCACGTGGGGTGGGGCTGCCAGCGGCCAGCCGGCCCTGCGCGTCAGTACAGGTCCGCAAAGGGCTTGGAGTAGTTGAAAACCAGGTAGTCCATGTAGTAGAAGTCGTAGGTGCGCTGCCGCTGCAGGGCTGAGAGCTGGGTGAAGTACTGGCGGGCGATCTGCGCCGTGGTCCGGGCCTCCTGCGAGTGCCGGTCTTTGAACCGCGGGAAGGTCAGGTTCCGCGGCGCCCGGATGAGGCTCAGGAAGAAGTTGGCGTCGTCCTCCATGCTCTCGAACTTGCCCACGAAGTCATAGTCGATGAGACAGGGGCTGCACAGCCGGCTGACGTGGTCCCAGTGGATGTCCATGCCCACGGGCCGGTGCACGTCCAGCAGGTACTGGACGAACTCGGGGAAGCGCACGCCAGAGCCCGTCCGCAGTGCCTCCCGGGACGCGTTGGCCCGGTAACGGGCCATGATGGCCTTGCCGAACACGGGGTGGTAGTAGCTATTGGGGTGCTCGAACTTGTCGCGGAAGGCGGAGACCAGCCTCTCGAAGGGCTCGCGGACGAAGAGCATCTTGGTGTAGGTGCTGAGGCGGTGAAGGATGCCCTGGCGATCAAAGGTGTCCAGCCGCTTGAGGGCGCCGCCGTAGTGGACAGTATTGTGCGGGATGTCAGCGGTGGACGAGGCCAGCCCCGCCAGCACCATGAGCACCCTCTTCCAGTTGGAGCAGCCCGCCTTGGGCACCTCGCAGTACAGCACGCGGTGGCGGTCCTCAACGAAGATGCGGGACACGTGGCGGGGGGTGACCGCCCGGCGGCTGCTGCTGGCCCGATACTTGGCACATGCCTCCCGCATCACCCGCTTGCGCTCCTGCTGGCTGCGATGCAGGGTGACCCAGTGGCCGTCGGGGGCCCAGGGTGCCGGCCGCGCAAACACGCCCACTGAGCCGTTGGCCGGGACAGCTGCCGCAGGGGGCATTTTCTTGATAAGTAGCCGCCGCCGGCGCTGCCGGGGCCGGGGCCGGGCCCCCGTGTTTAGGTGGGCTTGAGGCTGGTCTGGCACTGGCAGGTGGAAGTCCCTTGGGGCCCGGCTGGACAAGTCTCCGGGGACCTTCTCCGTCGGTGCCTTTGAATCACCATCCTGGGAGCTGCCTGGTGGGACGTCCTGGAGCAAGAAGAGAAATGGTTATCAGCGTGGACGGGCCACTTATCAGCAGGACACTGAGCATCACACAGGTCAGACCCTCACTATGGCTGGGGTCCCTGTCCACTCTGTGGCCTCAGTCTTTTTTTTTTTTTTCAGGGCGAGGGAGGAGACCAGCTGAGTCTGCCAGATGGGACCCCTCTGGCAGAGCCCACATCCAGTCCCTGAAGGCCCCACCCCTGGCTGGCCACGGTCTTGAGGCCAGAGTTGCAATTGTCTTTTCAGCCACGAGATGGCGCAGGCCTCCCAGGAACCTCTCAGAGCCGGGCGAGGGGAACGGGGCAGGGAGCTGGTGGCCGGAGGAGGCTGGCTCAGATTTACTGCCTCTATTAGCACAAGTCCAAAGCCGCCAGCTAACAGGAAGGGGAAATTCATTGGTCCAAAGCCCTGGGCTTTGTTCCCTAGGCTCCTGGGAATGACCGGTCACGTTTTTCTTTCCAAGAATGGATTTGATCTGAGCTCTGGATTTTCTTCCCTGCCCACCCCACCCCCTCCAACTCGCCCCAGGCTGTCGGTGCTCAGATTTATCCGACTCTCAGAACTCACGTTGTAGGGCTGCTGTGGCCTGATGCTGAACTTTATTCCTGAAAAGCAGAGAGGACAGTATTAGCAGAAGTAACATGTGGCTCCCAAGGACCTGTTCACGGGCCCTTAACAGTTGGGCCCCCAGGCTAGAGGGCACTTGGCGTGGGCTCCATGACAAAGCAGATCAGGGGGGCACGGCTCAGTGTGAGTGCCCCTCCACCCCCCTACCCATATGGAAAATGGGGGTGCAGTAAGATGTAGCCCCACTGGCTCCCAGCTGATGATGCCTTCTTAGTGTCTTACCTCCCGATGTGACCTGGAAGGTCTCAAAAGTTGGCCACCTGCTCAATGGAATAGCCAGGAAACCCACAGCACTGCCCCTCACCCCCATGCAACCTCACTGTCATTAAGTCACAGGGAAAGGACCCTCTGAAAGCTCTGTCCCTCCTCTCTCTCTGCTCCACTGGCTCAGCCCTTGCTCTAGTCAATGTGAGCTTTCTGTACCCCGAATATGACACAATAACACCCATACCTTTGCACACACAGGCCTGGGTGTGGAACACACGCCTTCCCTTGGACTGGGGCCTCCCCACTCGCTCTGGGAATTCCCCTAACCTAAGCACCTACTTTGAGATTTTGGCCAGCTCAGCTGGCCATGGGACTCTGGAGTGAGCTAGCCATCTCCTGTTCGCCCTGGTCTCCTACAAAGGGCTGAGCAGAGCCCAGACACAAAGTGACTGTCCGGCAAGCACTTGTCACTGGATGGGAGAGGAGACAGATGGATGCATTGCTGGCCACACTCCACAACGTTCCTTCTTTCCCCAAGGAGGCCCTTTAGCTGGGTTGGGGCTGAAGTGACCCAGGATAACAAGCTCTGGGGAAGGGAACCCCCACTGGGAGGGAAGGATTCTGCTTCATACTTTGTTTTGGGGGAGGTCCTAGGAAAACAAGATGATTTCCTTTGGGGAGACCTGTTTAGGAGTCTTGGCCTCCCTCCCCCATTCCTGACTGGCCACTGAGGCACCAGGGGCTCTCCCTGCTCTTGTGCCATATATATGGCTGCTTCGACCCTGAGGCTTTGGCGAAAGCCACAGTCACAATTAGCACCCGCTACCCTTTAAGGAAGAAAAGGCTTGAACTTCCAGCTGGCATGACACAGCACACCTGACCGAGTTCTGGCTGTTCCCGGGCTATGTGTGTGAGATGTTCTGGCAGCCCAGCAGGTCTCCTGTTGTCTCTGTGTACTTGGCATAGGTCCAGTGGCCAGAACCCAGCTGGTGAAAGAACATCCAGTCCCTGACTCAGGGGGCTCCACCAAGTTCTCCACAAGGTTGTTTTACAGGTTGGTTCTGCCATTGCTGTGACCCTGGCCTCAAGCTGGTCAGTCTGAGGATGTGCCTCTAAATCTTCTTCACTCACCAGCTACGAGGGGAGATGCAAGGTCACCGCTGGGATGGAAAGCCTACATTTCCTGAGCCTCCTGGGAACTTCTCCAAGCTCCAAAAGTGAAACAAAGGTGGAACTTGGGCCCGTTGCCTCTTTCGTCTGTTGCAATAGTGTTCTTGGATCCCTTTGGATTGGAAACAGGGGTGTGGCAGAGGACAGAGTGTACATATCTTCCTGGGCATTCCCAATATGTGTGTACCTATGGAGCAACTCTGAAACAAGGCTTCCAGACTCTTCTGCAGAGGCTGAAGGGAAGCTCCATGTAGAACCAGCTGCACCCTGGATACTGAGCGCAAGCAGGGGGTCCTTGGTTCCAAGACAAGAGTCTCTTAGAATTGAGCACCTTATCAGGGTCCCCCTCTGAGCCCAGAGCCTACTTCTCTCCTGCTGACCACCCCTCCCCTGCTCTGCCTCACCCCTGCATGGGCCTCTTGAGTCCATTTCTTTCTGGCATGTGAGGGTTTCCTCCTGCAGCCAGTGATCACAGGTCCCTTCAGCAGAAGGGACGGGCTGCGCACTCAGGTCTCCTCCACGCTGCTGGGTTTCCTTAATTATTTTCTTCTGGTGACGGCAGCTGCCTCTGCTAAACCACCTCTCCTCAGAGTCTCAGGTACAGGAATTTACTCTGCTTGTCAATCCTGTCAACTTGTCAAGGTACGGTGGCGCTTATTTACATTCCTTTTCGGGAGCAAATGAGTCATGCCAGATTTGGCCAAGAGTGGGACTCAGGAGCCACTCACAGAAGGCACCCTGCCAGCCGGTGGAGCTGGAGGAGGACGTGTTTATGGAGATGTCAGGCCCTACAGCTGTGACCTCCCACTAACACTGTCCTCACAGCCTGGAGGGTGGTGGGCTGTGCGGCCTGTCCCATTTTACCTGTGCAGCCTGTGCAGAAGGATGCTGAACCCCAAGGGTTTTCCAGGTTGGCCCACTTGAAGGCTGGAGAAAATATCCCTCCTCGACCGAACCCGGGCTTGGGGGCATCTCTGACCTCATGGCCACTTTTAACCAGTAAAGCCAAGCTGCAATTGCCCCCTTTGAAAAGAAAAATATTGTCTTGTGGAAAACTCAACAGGCCTTAGGCAGAGGCCAAATTTGCCACAAGCTGTACGTTCTTGACCTTTAAACTTATTATCATTCATTTGGCAAAGATGGATCCTATCCCGTATGGCATTTTGGAATAAAGACAGGAAGTTAATGAAGGAAATGTAACAGGCTCCCCTCCTTGCCAGGGGCCCACTGTCCCTACTTTTTCTGTGGAGGAAGGTAATCTTCCATGCACAGCTTGGATAAAAGCCAAAGCAAAGACCACGCCTAGTTCTGAGTAAGTGAAGGTGAGCAGCCTTGGGTGTCTTGAGGATGGGGTCTGGGTATCCCACAGTGGACTTCGCTTCAGCACTCTGGACAGCTCCATGGCGTGTGGGGGTGGAGGGCAGTTAAGGGCTGCTGCAGCTGCACCCACGAAAGTACCATGGGGCTAGGGAGAACTTGGCTTCAATATAACCACCACCAGCCCCTCCTAAGCCCTCGAATAAACATGCAATCTAGACAGAAACAGCGGGCTTGCTCAACAACATAAACCACAAGCCCCAGCCTCCTTTTCCATCTGATGGCACCCATGCCACCACACGCCTCTGCTGTCTCCCTCACCCCCACCCTGCGACAGGGGAATCCCAAAGTCAGTCGTGTCCATGCTCCACGTTCAGGGGCTGAGCTACCTGTCTTCTCCTTTCAACATCACATTAACAATCTGTGAGAGAGCTCCTTCCCCTGCACGGTAAGAAAAAGACAACCGCTTTCTCGTTCTGGACAGATGATATTTGCAGAGTGGTTGAAACACATGCTGTATGATAGGAGTGAGCGCTGGTGAGAATAAACAAAGCGTGACTCCTTGGGACTGCCAAATGGGCTCCACACTGTGAACTCTTCTCTGGCTCGGGGCTTTCTTCAGACTGTTGGGCTGAAAAGCTTACTGGTTACCTGCCAAGGGGAGGCAAAGGCTGATGATGGTGTATATGGCCAGTTTCTCTTTTCTTTTCCCTCCCTCCCTTCCTTATAAAGACAGAAAACTGACATATCACCTTTCTTTTTTTCTTTTTGAGATTTTTATCTATTCATTTGAGAGAGAGAGAGTGAGTACAAGCATGGGGGAGGGGCAGAGGGAGAAGAGGAAGCAGACTCCCCACTAAGCATGGAGCCTTACTTGGGGCTCCATCCCATGACCCTGAAACCATGACCTGAGCCAAAATAAAGGGTTGGATGTTCAAAAGACAGCCTCCCAGGCGCCCCTGTGTGGCCAGTTTCTTATAATTAGGCTGTGCAGTCTGGGTCTGGGGCAGAGTTACCAAGCGGGCTTTGCAGGCACATGGGCTGTTGGGGAGAGGATGCTGCCTACTCCTCTCCCAAGGAACAGGAGAGACACCTGCTGGGTTTAATCCAAAAGCCCCCATCTCTACTGTCCAGGACCCACTGAAGGTCAGGCTGTGTAGACCAACAACACTGGCATGGGCCGAAACAGGACCCAAGTTCCCAGAAAGGGTGGGAAGGTGCCATGTGAGCCCTTGGTTGACGATGTTTGAGCAGTGTGACTGTTACTCCAACTGCCCCAATCCCAGCCCCAGGCCCTGATCATGGTGAGAGGGTCCTGCTGCTCTGAACACTGCAGGCTGGGGAGCAGGCAGGGCTGTCCTGAAGGAGTCGGAACTGCAAAGAAAAAGAGGTGGGGGAGAACAGAAGGGGCCAGCATGGGCCACGGGGCATGGGTGTGAGTCCACAGTCCCTGCTCTGTGCAGAGTTTCAACCCATGGTCCCTGATCTCCAGAACTACCCCCAACAGCCTCTCCTTGGCTCCTTTTCTATGTCTTGGATCTCCTGGTGGCTGAGCCCATGTGTCCACAACCATCTGGGCTGTCTCACCACATGTCCTCTTATGCTGTCCATCAGGCCAGGAAACTTCCAGGGCTTTCAGGCTGGCCTGAGCCAGGGAAGACACTGGAAACAGAGCCCCCACTGCATCTTGGTGTCCAGCATGTGTGAGATACAGAGTCCAACTTTGGTCCTGGCCCAGATTCCCTGGCAGGTGTGTCTGGTGAGCAGCCTTGCCCTACTCTGCTGTGTCCCTTCCTCCTTAGAAAGCAGTAGCTCCTGAACCTCAGGTGTGTGCCAGGGGGCAGCCCGCATGGTGGGGTGGTGTACGGGTCCTTGCACAACGCTGGGGGGCTGCAAGGTGGGAATCTTGGATGCGGGCAGGAGAAAGGCAGCCAGGAGGTTGAGTGGCTCGCTGCGGTCAGGGGAGGAAGCCCTGAAGGAACAGCCAGGCCCCACTCCACAGGAAGCATGAAGGGTTCTGAAGGAAGGGCTCAATTAGCCCTCCACGACTAGGATCCATGTACAGGGAGGGGGGAATCTCTTAAGGAATTCGCTCATGCAAGTTGTGGAAGGAGCTGCCCGGGCTGAGGGGTCTGTCTACTCCCACCCAGGAGGTGAGATCAGATCTACGACAAACCCAACTGGCTGCCTCCTATTGCCATCTGTGGGGCACTAGAACGGGGCCTGTGGCCTCCATGTGGCCACACCAGCTCTGGCTCTACCCCCACCAGCAGCTCAGGCTCTGCCCTTTTGAGACCCACTACCCCCACATCGGCCTCTGATGCCTCGTTGTGAGCTGCTCCCTTCCTCTGGGCAGGTTAATTTATGCAAATGAGATGCAAAACTGAAGTTTAAACACACTCAGCAATTAGCGGGCAGCCTGGACTCCAGGCACAGAATTCAGACAGAAGGAGCCTCACCGAAGGGTCTTAAATTCTCACTTGTGATCACAGGAAAATCCAACTCATTAAATTCTCTGCTCGGGCTCATGCATGGCCTGGAGACCAGCCTCAGTCCCAGCGGTGCCCACCTCTGCTGTCCCAGGCCCAGGGCAGGGAGACAGGGTTCCCAGCAGGTCTGTGGCCAGAGTGTGGGCCTCGGGCAGAGGCAGGAGGTAGCTGGGCAAGCCACAGGCCCCTCTCCTCCTGCATCAGCCTCTGTGGGTAGGCTCGAACACAACCAAACTCATGGTGGGATGACACTGTAACCCCTGACCTTTGGGCCAGACCAGAGCAAGGGCTTGCCCTCCCTTCGCCTGGAGACTCTGAGTAATAGCTTTTAACAAGGGATCACATATTTTAAAAGAAACGAGAGCAAAAGCACAGCTGTGTGACCTTGGACAAATCCCTTGACTTCAGTGAACCTTAGTTCCCTCATCCGTAAAATGGGATAAAAATGCCCATCTTGCAGGTCCATAAATGTGCACAGTGCTTGGCAAAGAAGAGCTCATGGGAGGGAAGCTGTCGGCTCCTGGTGTTCCCATCACCAGGTCACCTTTGTAGCAGCTGAGTTTTCCCGAGCCCATTCTTCCAAGTCCAGCCCCAGCACCAGCGTGGGGACTCTGGGGTCTGTCTGCGGAGGAGGGAAGAGGGAATCTTCCCGTCTCAGCCTGATGGGCTCCTGACTGCTCTGACCACCACTTGTTTTGTTTAGCGATTCCATTCCCTCGCCTCCGTGATTAGGATCCACGATTCAGCTGGGTCGTTCCCTGTCAGCTCAGCCTTGGCTGTGAATTCCCTTGCAGCTGTCAGAGTGGAGCGCTGGAGCTGCCTGTCAGTCAGCCAGCCAGCCGGTGAGCCAGTCTGCAAACCCAGCAGCTGTCCTGCTGCTCCACACCCCGCATCTGTCCATCGCGTGGGGGGTGCGCTGTCCCTGTGCTTCCCCCCACCCCCGCAACATGCCTGCCTAGACACATGGGAGGGGTCCCTAGCTCCTGCTCCAAAGCTCTCCTATCAGAGCCTGGGGGTGGGGGGCGGCGGTGATTCCTATCATGTTCTGGGCCGGGGGCGGAGGAGGGGGGGTCCTGCACTGCACTGCACCGTACCTCCAAGTGTGCCTGTGTCCTGCCACGGGACATGGTGGGCTCGGGGTGGGGAGGTGTACTCTCACGTTCTGAGAGCTCATGGTATCTGGCTTAGAGCAAGTCATGCCTCTCCTCCCTTCATGTGTTCTTTCAACACCCATGAACCTGGAAGGATTATCAGGAGCCCAGGAATGCCCCTGCAGAAGACAAAGAACCAAGTCTGCGACGCTGGTCAGTGAAGGCACAGTGCCCCCTGGCGGCCATCCCTGCCGCCCCTGCAATGTGTGGGCAGCAAGACCAGGAGGAAGAACTCAGTGGCGCTGGCCAACGCCATTTGTCCTTTCGTTCCACAGATGGAGCAAAACACACCTGTGTGTGTGGCCGGCAGTGGCTTACACACTGGTGACAGGGTCTTGGCAATGAATGGGACCGTCGGGGCCTCTGCTCTCAAGGAGCTTATGGTCTAGCAGGGAAATGGCAGCAATGGGGTGAGCGACAGTCCACGTAGGGTAGAGATGTCAACAAGCCCAGGGCGCCAGGGGAGGTCTCCTCAAAGTAGGGGCCGTTAGTTGGCACCTGAGGGTAATGAGGGCATTCCTGGCAGAACTTGGTGGTCTTAGGGGATGAAGGGACATAGAGGCTGAAGGTGTCCAGAAATGATGGGACCACTGAGGGTGGCGGGGACAGCAAACGAGGGGTCCTCTGGGCCTGGCAAAGACACCCGATCTGATCTCCTAAGGCCCGAAGAAAGTCTACAAAGGCTTTTTGGAGCTGGGAGCTATTTTGAATTTAAGGACCATTCTGAGATGAAGAGCTGAAGATGGAAACAGAAAGGCTGGTCGGTCAGCGGTGGCTGCCACCATCTGGGGAGGAGACGTCTGAGGCCCGGACCCAGAGGCTGATGGGGGAATTCGGAGGACAATTTCAGGAAGAATAAAGGGGGAGGGGCTCATTTGCAGTGTTGGCGGATTCCTGCAGTGTAAACGCTTCCTCCCGGGCAGATTCCAAGCTACTGATGGGAAACGGGGTTGGGTCCTCATGGGCTGGTAACAGCCAGTTCCTGCACGCCACTGAGTCCGCACCACTTGGGGACTGATTGGGAACAGAACAAGGGAGATTTGGGTTTCTAGCGAGAGCATCGGGATGCTGGTGCCATTTCCTAGTAAGGGGAGCTGATCCTCATTGAGTCTGAGACGCCGTTGGGTCTCTGAGTGTAGATGTCCAGAGGTCAGATGGAGGATGGGGAGGAGCTAGGGCAGATGTATGTGTGTGCGAAAGCACAGTCCACAGCCCATGGTTGTCCAGAGCCTGCTGAGGGGGAAGGACCAGCCCTTCTCAGCGAAGGGAAGCAGACCTGCGGCAGCCCATCCCCAGTAGCCTTGGCTGCAGGCCCAGCAGAGTCTGCCTGAGTCTGCCTTTGTGCAGAGCCCACAGGGAGCCCCTCCCTGCCCATAGGGGCAGCCTCCTGACTGCTGCGGCCCAGGCCCAAGATAATGATCGGTTGAGCTCTAGCTGGCTTCAGGATGTGTCTTTCCGGCCGCAGCGTCAATTACCGAGCTGCTCTGTGGCGGCCAGACCTGCCACAGATGCTGCTTTCGATACTCTGAGAGCCACAAAAGTGAATCTGTTCTAGCTGATGCTTCCTTGAAGCACCCCGCTCCCTAGCAGATCTGTTCCTGCAGCCAGAGCCACTCCGTCCGCAGGGAGCTCTCCAGCCCCCATGGGGGAGTCAGGCTCCTAGAGGTAGGGCTGCAAAGGAGCTGCCCCGGGGCTAAGGTATAGAGACACCAATTCTCGGAAGAGTCCCCAGAGGCTGCATACGGGTAGTCACCGCTGTCCACGGATTGTACCCAGACGGGCCCCAAGACTGGGGCCCTCCCCACCCCCAGCCCAATGCGAGCTCCCTACACCAGAGCCGCAGCCCCAGGCTCTCCTCCTGTGCCATACAGACCTCTGAACAGCAACGGCATTTCAGGGAGCATCCCGCGTGCTCTGAGCAGAATGGAGCCTCTGTTTGCAAGGGGAAGCCCGGAGGTGCTTGGAGCACCGTGCAATGGGAGGGGGGCCCTGCCACGGGTCCAGGTAGCTGCAATCCACATCGGAGAAGAGAGGGGACTCCCTGTCCCCCTGAACATCAAGTTAGGTCCTGCCAAGGACTGGGCCAGCAGCACCTCAGGAAGCTTCTGGCCAGCTTCCCTGGGGGTAAGGCCTGGAGAACAGCATTCGTCTTGGCCTTGGTGGCTGCTGACTGTGGGGACACCACCGTCCCTGGACATCTAGCCAACACCCACCTTCTCTCCCTTCTGGCTGGCCAGCCATTGGCTCTGCCCAGCCTGGTGCCCTGGGTTCTGGACAGCAGATGGCCACACTGACCACAGCACCCCCAGGCCATCCTGGGGAGCAGACACCCTCTCCACTGACTGTCGCACCACAGCGGGCTGGGCTGGGCTCCACACCCCCATCACACATGCTTGCAAAGACTCTCAGATCTGTGCATCCAGGCCCCCGGGTAGAGGGGCCTTGTGTACACAGAGCTCCCTCTGGGGGCAAGTGGGGAATGGCCAAGAAAAGGGGAGGTCCCAAAGAAAGGGCAAACCTGGAGAGGGTTCTTACAACGTATTGCAGGTGAAGGATAGGGAGCCTGAGTTCAGGCAGCCCAAGAGAAGAAAGGGAGGCAGGGCTGCGGAGCTGGGTGAGTCAGGGCGGAAGGGGAGGGCAAGAAAATGTCTGTGCCCCACATGCTGTCAGAGGGTGGTCCGGGGGGACAGAGAGGCCGACAGAGGACAAGACCCAGCCCTGAATTGGGCCACGTGGACCCAGAGGCACAAGACTTGGGTAAGGCTTGCAGTGAGGAGCTCTCAGCTGGAGACAGAATAGCGTGGGCCAACACTGTCCAGACACAAGCCGCGCATCCCAGCCCTGTGACGACCAGCATCCTTGAAACACACGCAGCCGACATAACGCCGGGTAACAACACCCTCGTTAGCTCTGAGCACAGGAATATTAAGTAGAACTAAACCTGAGAAATGTCACCCAGAATTTTCACAATTACCATGTGCGCTGAGAATTTGCCCAAGTCTTTGAGGCGATCCCTCAGCCGAGACCCTCAGTCTCCTCCCCTCCCCAGCATTTTGGGGGTGCCTCCTTAACTGTGAGAGGCACCATCTTCCTGCTGGGAGCCCGATTCTGTTTGCCGGGGCGGGGTGGGGGTGCACAGTTCCCGGAAGGCACTGTCTGAGGTCCATGAACCTCCCCCTTCAAGCTCAGCAGGTGTCTTCTGGAAATTAGACCCTCCGGTCTTGCATATAAAATATGGTCCTCCGTAATGGATGCTCCAAGGTGGCGGGGGTCTCTGTGCAAGGAGAGCTGAAGACAGTTCTGAGCTGTTTGCCTGCTTCCTTTGAAGTCCCACCAGCGGCAGCTCTCAGGACGACGACGCGAGCCGTCACAGGCACAAAGACGGCCCCACCCGGATGCGTGATTCTCCTGCAGAATTAAGACTCCCGTCTGGATTCCCTGGCATGTGTTTGGGGTATCTCTTTGCGGTTGTGAACACGCTGTTCCAAGAAACAAAAGCAGCCCGGCGTGTGCCTCCGGCTCGCCATGCCCGTGTGCGGTGCCGACGAGGAGCTGCCGTGGAGGTGTGTATGAGCCCGTCCTCTCTAGAATGAATGATTTGCTTCCCAGGCAAGGGCTGCTCAGCCCACTGAGGCATCTTCTGCAGGATTAAACGTCATTCCTTCTAATGACTTGATTTATGTCTAGAGGTTTGGAGCTCCAAACAAAATATTGTGATGATGGCCATAAATCACGCCAGGGACGCTTACAACGGCAACGAGCTTGTTTTCTGTTTGTTGGGGAGGTGGCTGCAGAGCGAGGGGTGCTGTGTAATGGTCCGCGTGGGGCAGGGAGGGCACAGGACCCATGGAGGTGTGGGCGGTGGGTGGCATGGACACGGTGCAGCAGGCTTGAATGCCTGAGGCTTTTGTGAGAATTTGTGGTTGGAGATGGCAGGGATTTGGGAAGTCCTGGGTGCTGGGGACCACGCATGGGGGGCGGACTTCCTGGGAACGTTATTTCCAGCTCTCAACCACTGTCTGCCCGGCTGTACCCCTAACTAGGGGCGGGAAGTCAGGGCAAGGAATTCTCCCGAGGATTACACCTTTCCTCTGGGCTCAGGACAGCTTCTGGAATACGCTGAGGCCATTTTTCAGTCTGCAGCCCTGTCCAGGGTGGGGAGAGACCTGGATGGACCAGGTCTGCGGGGTTGAGCTCCGCAGGTGCAGGAGGACCCACCCGGCTCCAGACAGATGCCCCTGGGCTGGCATTTCTCACTCTGAGGATCAGATTTCCACCGAGACCTCGCCCTCCTCCTCCGAGAGGAGCTCAGAGGAACACTGCCATCAACGTCAAGGTTCGGGAAGAAACAGGCAGCTCTGTTTCCCCAGTGCCCACACTTGGCTGAAGTACTCTGTCAGAGATGCTGTCACCCATGCCCCCAGCATCTGGGACCGGCTGACCCCGTGAGGCAAGGGCAGAGGCTGGAGACGGCGTGGTGGGGGGGAGGGGACACATTTGGGGGACTGTCACAGCACAAGAGGACCATTTCCACCAACCCAACTACAGCTCTGTTCTGGCCAGAAGTCTGTTAAGAAGTGTGAGCTTAAAAAAAAAAAAAAAAGTGTGAGCTTTCTCTTTGGTGAAATTAATCTTGCCCCTGGCATCCAAGCTCTGGGAAAGATGATGGGAAGAGGTGGGCCTGGGGTCAAGTTTCAGGGAAGGTCAATTCATCCCAGGGCAACACAGCTACTCCCCCAGGTCTTCTCCCCTTCAGGCAGAGATATGTTTGCACAAGAGCCCATGGCTGAAAATACCACATCAGAGACACTTGGCCTCTAAGAAGTCATGATATAGGGTGACTTGGGGATGCTGGGCATCGTGGGGAAAGTGAGCCATTACCAGGCATATGGCCCCAGCCCCTGTTCATGGCACATTTAACTGGGAGTTGTGGGTGGGGAAATCAGGGTGTATGTGTGTGGGGGGTGGGCTTCCATGTCAGATGTGATGGGGAGAGGACCTGGGGGGGGGGGGGGCCACACTGATGGCAGCTGGGCTGGGGTGTGGGCGGATGGATGGATGGATGGATGGTGAGTGGGTGACAGGTGGATGGTGGATGGATAGTTTGAGGTCCAGAGGAAAGGACTTGAGATGCAGGCCAGGCAAGCTCTAGGGCTGGAGAGGTGGGTGACTGGAGGAGAGATGGATGGGGAAGCCGTGTGCCACAGACAGGCTCCAGTCCAGCCCCACCAGCTAAAGGTGCATCTGGCTCTTCCCTCCCTGTAGGCAAGAGGGACAAGACACTCAGGCTTTCCTGACCATCTTTGGTTTTCCTGAATCTGGCCCAGGTGACAGCTCCAAACTGAAGGTAAGCCAGGGTCCCTAGTGACCCCGCTTGAGCCCTGGGAGTACCCTTTCCCTTTCTACCCAATACTGGAAGCAATCTCCAGTGTCAGAAGACAAAGAGAGCTCTGTCCGTCTTTGATTAAAACAAGGGCAAAAAAAAAAAAAAAATGTTGTTTATCTTCTAAAGTCTGGCAAATTTTGATAATGAAATCTTTAGAATGTATAATATGGAAACCTTTCTAATTCCAGGCAGATAAGGAATAATGGTAACGTATTTCAACTTCAGAAGCAAGAAATAACCTTTTATCACCTAATTTAACAATGTTACTGGGAAAATATGGTAGGAGAATGTAAAATGCTATTTAAATGATAAAATATGCTGTCTTCGATGGCAAGGATTTTAATTGCCACAATCGGAGTCCAAACACACTTTCACGCCAGCGCTGACAGACACTGCTAATGACGGTGTCCATAACGAGGCACGGCGGAGAGGGTCAGCATTGACTTCCACCGTCTCCCCGGGGAAACTGCCAACACCCGACAGCTGTCGGGCTCTGCCGGGCTCATCAACATCACTGCCTTGTGAAGTAGGAATCGGTTCTGATATTAATATTAATCGGCCAACACATTAATATTAATCAGTTAATATATACTTCCCATGACAACAAGAGATAAAGGAATCTTATTATGTGGCGGATCCGGAACGTGGAGTATCTGAGTGTATTTCCTTGGGACACGAGGCACAAAGGAGCCTAAGCCTCTTAGGCGTGTCATCTCCGCAGAAAACGGACCTGGGCGCACGCGTGGGCCAAGTCACAAGCAGGGAGAGTGAATTCCTCTCCGCGGGGCAGGGAGAGGTTTCTCCCCCAGTCAGTGAGCAAGACGGTGGGATGGTGGTGGACATGGGCGACCCCGATTATCTTTTCCACTTGGGATACAGCAGGCTGCCCAGAACGGAGCCCCGACTTCCCACAACAGGATGACTCTGTCCTGACCCCCAACCCACCGGGCCCTAGAGGCGGGGGCTGGTGTGCCTACTCCATTCACATGGAAGCACTGAGTCTCAGAGAGGTTGGCTGTCTTGCCTTCGTCCACACTGCTGGCTGGGAGGGTGGCAGAGCAGGGGCCCGGGCCAGACGCGACCCCATGTGCCCTTGTTCTAACCATCAGTTCCTGGGGACCCCTGGGGTGGCCTGGGAGGCGGTCACGGCACGCCTCACACAGCCATCCCCTGTGAGAACAGGCACCGGGTTCTTGGTCTTGGGCGGCCCACCCTGGGGTTTCCTCAGAGGCCAGCCGGTTGGGTGGGGGTGGGGAGCAAGCAGGGGTGTAGAGGCAGAGCTCTCTCCGCACACGGTTCCGTTCTGCACGCTTCCTTGCAGACAGCCTCCACCGGCAAAGGCACATCTGAGCACAATTAACATTTTAAGCACTAATTATTTTACTTGGGTGTCTAAGTCTGAGGATCCTTCAATTTCAGTATAATTGGAGAAAAATGGTCATCAGTTACCGAACAGCAGGGGGGCGGCTCCATGCTTCCCCAACACCAAGCCAAGCCGAGAATCATCTGAACATATGGGTCCCCGAAGCAGCCGCCGGGCAGCCGTGCCAGGCGAGGGTGCGGTGGGTGGGCCTTGGGCACCCTGCCCTGCCGTCCCTGACATCTGCTGGGAAGGCTTTTGGGCCCAGTTAATTACTCGCCTTTTTATCTTTTCCATTTTGTTCCATTTTCTGCAAAAGCATCTGTTGCAAGAAAACCAAATGCAAGAGGAAATGGGATTCATTATTAAAAGGAGAGCTTATAACGTCCCCTTCACTCCCCCTTGTACTTGATAATAATCTGAGCTCATAATGAAATCCTCAGGCTCTCCGTGTCATGGCTAGAAGGCTGCAGGGACCAGTGCTGTCCTGGAAAGGAGGCTTTGGTTTGAGGGGCTTGGGCTGGCACCCACCGTCACCTCTCCTCTCCCTGGGTGGGTGGGCGCCCGGCGTCCAGGGTCTCATGGGAGAACTGTGAGGCTTTGGTGCCCAGACTTGTGGAAAACTACAAAGCATGTTTGGTTTTGCTTTGCCTTTTTTTTTTTTCTTTCCCCTTTGGTCTCCTATGAGCAACCAATTAAGAGAATCAATAGTTCTGAACTCCTGACAGGGAGACTGAGAAGGTGGGCCTTCAGGAGCCTGGCTGCTGGTGCAGTGGGGGTGTGGCGATCTCTTTGGGGAGCCTCTGGGGCTTGGCTGGCCCAGCTGGAGGCCTGGGGGCTGGGGGCAGGGGGCATGGAGAGAGGAGTGGCCCAGGACACAGGGAGATGCTAACTCAGGCCCGGATAACCCCAGAGGGGAATGACCAAGAGACCCTGAGGAGAAAGGGTCTGTCCCCTTTCGTGCCTTTGCTAGGGACCAGCGCGCCTGGTTAGAGCGTCTAATTTTGCAGACGGCTAGGAAAACTGAGTTTAGCTGTAACCCTCCCCGCACACTTGACAGGCCCCTGTTCAAGAATGCATTCTCCCAATCTTCCCTGACCCCTGGAACCTCACTCACGAACTCCAAGACGGTCTCCTAAGTGCCACCATCCCCCTCAGACACTCCCTTCTTGGGTCTTTCTCTCTCAGGTTCCAGACCTCTCTGCCTCTCCTCAGGGAGCAGTCCCACGTCTCAGGCAGGCCTGATGCAGTGCACCCTGACATGGAGTCTGGGTCCTTTCCGGCCTCACCCCATGGCCTCTCAGCCCTGTGGTCCCTCAGTCCCATCAGGGAACCTGGGGCCTGGGGCCACCGCTTGCTCCTGCTCCAGGCTCCACAGAGGCCCTCAGGCCCCACAGGACTGCCGCGAGGCAGCTGGTGAACAGATGGAGGTCAAGAACCACTCAGAGACCCAGAGGGCCTGCCACAGCCCCTTGCCTGACGGCTGCGATGCCCTTGACCCTTTTGTGAGCCACCGGCCCATACCCTCTACAAAGGGCCACACTCCCCTTCCTGGAAGTCTGAACCTGGACTAGAAGGCTGGGTGCCCCCGCAGCCTGGGGCCTCGGGGCAATGCACCCAACCACAGTGCCCCCCCTCCCCAGTGCCTCCAAGGCAAGATGTGGGTGGGCTGGCTTGTCGACGGAGGGGCCGCCCAGGGACGGGGTGAGCAGAGCCCGGCCTGGCTCTCCCCTCAGCTGTCTTCCTCAGCGAGGGCATGGATTCCAGGTCCCCACTAGCTGCAAAGAGCCTGCTGCACTGGGCCCTTACAGAGGCCCATGGGGTCAGGGCCATGTTGACCCAACTGGGCACATGAAGAAATGGAGATACACACAGGTTAAGCCACCGAAGGGTACACAGCTGGTCGTGGATAAACCAGGATTTGAACCCAGCTGTCCTTGGCCCCAGGGTCTGTTCTCTCCTCCACCTGCTGCTTTCTCATGGTGCTTTCTTCGCTGGTGGCAGCAAGGTGGGGATCCCACAGGGGCCTGCCGAGCATGGGACAGGGCATGCCTTTGCCTCCTCTCCTCAGGGCTCAGCATCCCTCCTCCCCAGGTGTGCTCCCCTCAGGGTGGGACTCTCCCTGTGGCTCTCCCTCCAGCCTCAGCCCAGGACTTATCAGAAACGGCTTCTGGAACTTCTCTGATGCCCTCAAGCGTCTGTGCGTACCTCTGGGACGTGAGCTTTCCCACCTGACTTCTTTCTTCAGACTCTCCTTGTTCTCCACCTTTAGTCCGAGGTGCTGTCGCCTGAGCTGGGGTCCCTCCTTCCTGGCACCAGCCCCCCCCCCCCCCCACAAGAAGATCTGTCTGCAGCCCTGGTTTTACCATCTCTACAATGAGCAACCAGGGATTTTGTACCCAAAGACCACTGAGTCTCCCAGACAGCAGGACAGTGCGAACCACAGGGCCCACAGGCATGGAGAAGGTGTAAGCAGAACCCCTCCCCACCCCCACCTTGGTATTCACGCAGTAAGAGCCTCTGGGTGACCGGGCGGGAGGGGGCGGCCCACGCTCTAGCTCCACCTCCCCGGCTGGGAGCCCCGCCCAGACTGCAAGCAGAAGCCGAACCTCAGGAAGGAAGGTTTTGCTGAAGGGGCAAAGAATTGCTTTGCGGGGAGTAGAGGGGAGGCTTGGCGTCAGGCCGAAGGACAGCTCTCACCTGTGCTCTTGGTGGGAGGGGATACCGCACAGGACAGTCTCCCCACGGCCCCGCATTCACTTCCTCCTGCTGCCCATCTGAGCAGACCAACCTCCATCCGGCGACCACAGTCCCCCCCTCTCCCCGACAACACTCCTTAGGACTGTGAACTTGGTCTAGGACTGCGAACAGTCTTCACTCTGCTTCCACCAAAAACCCGTACCCCGTATGCGCAGGGGACATCGAGCTCAAAGCTTTCCGTAGAATTGTTTCTGTCATGAAACATTTCATTCATGCAAAAGAAGATAGAATTCTCTGTTAATCGTTCTCTTGCCTTTTTTTAAAGATTTCATTTATTTGAGGGAGAGAGAGAGAACATGTGCGAGCGAGCACAAGCAGGTAGAGGGGCAGAGAGAGAGGGAGAAGAAGGCTTCCCGCTGAGCAGGGAGCCGGATGCGAGATTCCATCCCAGGACCCCAGGGTTACGACCTGAGCTGAGGGCAGACGCTTAACCAACTGAGCCACCCAAGCGCCCCCAATCGTTCTTTTGTCTTTTGAAATACTATTATCTGCACGTGCCTATACCCCTAAGCAACTTATCAACTACTTTGCAACATAGTTTACAATTGGCCACCATGGGAGTATTTACACCAGAGAAAGGAGTGAATGCGACCCATCAGGACTTTGTCCCTTGCGTCCAAAGCACGTTTGCCACCTTGTGTTTGGTGGTAGAACACCTCCAGGAGGAAGGCATTGCCTTCCAGGGGGGCCTCCCTGTCACTGGAAGTCAAGCTTCTGATGAAGGACTCGGCTGTGAGCCAGCAGCTGCCCAGCACGGCTGCGGGGCTGGGGGAGGGGGGCGGAGAGGGGCGGGGCAGAGGGGGCGGGGCGGATGGGGGGCACACCCACCTTGAAACAGGTCTGGGCGGGGCAACCGCAGCGCAGCAGCTCCTACAAAGGACTCGTATCAAGGTCCACACTCCAAGTGACCCCACAAATCTGTCCACTCATTTTTTATTCTGGGACTCACACAATTTACAGGCCACTCCCTGGAGTCAAGCACATACTTACCAGAGCTCTTCCCAACCTGAAATTATTTATGATTTGGCATTCAGGGGGGAAAAGCAATTTTCTCACAATGTCTGATGTCATGATATATTGTCCGTTTGACATGCATGTGCCAAAAACGATCGTTCTGCCGTTCTGCCCCTCAATTGCGATTACCCTGAATTAAAAAAGGAGAATTAATACTGTTTCGCAGGATGCTACCTCGAGTAGCATCCAAAGAAAATGCCTCAAGAATCTTCTAGAAAATAATACATGCCTTGGAAGAAATTATGAAATGCACCAGTGATCTGGCCGGATCCTTGTTTCCCAGGGTTCTTTTGTTAAGTGATGCTGGAGGAAGGGGTAGCTGTTGGCCCCAGCCTCACCTGGCTGCATGGCTGTTCACGGGTCCCCCTTTCTGCCTGCACTTCACTAAGGACAGCACTGCCCGAGTCCAGGTGTGCTGGGACAAG
The DNA here is from genome assembly GCF_022355385.1 of Mustela nigripes. Classification (NCBI taxonomy): domain Eukaryota; kingdom Metazoa; phylum Chordata; class Mammalia; order Carnivora; family Mustelidae; genus Mustela; species Mustela nigripes. Next base: position 18,861,323 of record NC_081573.1, read on the forward strand.
AAACTCTAAGAATGTGCCCACCCACGAAGAATAGATAAACCAAGGATGGCATTTCCATACAATGGAATGCTCCTGTCCACAAAAAAGAAACAAGTCACCAATACACATGACAATGGGGTTGAGGCTGACAAACACTCTGAACAAAAAGAAACCACAGTGTACATACTGTAGGGTCTCACTTATCAAATTCCACAATAGGTGAAACTAATCTCTAGTGACAGAATAAGATCACGGTTGCCTGGGGGACGGGGACAAAGGGGTGGGGGATGAGTGAGCAGGGGCATGAGGGAATGTTCTGGGGTGAGGGAAATGTTGTAGATCTCGACTGGGGTGATGGTATACATTTGTCAAAGCTCACCATGAATGTATTCTCCTGTATATACATTATACCTCAATTAAATCGCTAAAAAATTGTGTGAACATATTTTAGAACTCTAAAGTGCTATGTGGGAAAAAAAAATATGCTATTTCAGTTTTGCAGAGATCACGCTTATATCTCAAAAACCAAATGGCAATACCTGGAAGGAAAAAGCTTTTATCAAACTGAAAAAAGGACTGAATTCAATAGCATCAGCTATGGTTAACTTTCAATGATCCTGGAGTAAGCAAAGCAATTTGGAAAAACTGTCCCCTGCCCCCCAAACTAAGCCTCGGGCAATCCTTGTCATATGGGGCTGAGGAGATGGGGTGAGTGGGGGCTGGGAGCCAGAGGTGACTGGCTGCAATCAGATGAAATTTGGGGGATGATGGGGTGTTGTGACTGCCATGGAAGCACAGTGACACGGCTCACAGCCCAGTTTCCGTGCAGAGATCAACTCTGGGCTCTGGAAGGTCCCCTCATCGAAGGCTACATCTTCTTCCTGGAGGCTGCCCGTAACCTGCAGTGGGCTGATGTGAAGTAAACCGTCTCAGACCTCTTACATCGATTCAGGACAACCCAGCTCCAGACCTCTGGGCAGGAGTGGCCGGCTCAGTCACAGTCTGACTTCTCCCGGCTGCCTGATTACGCTTCCTTCCCTTCCCCATGGGTGTCAATCCTCTAGGACCTTTTCGCACCCCACCACACACTCCCTGCACCTCCTCTGAGTCTAATCCCCAGGAATGTGACAGTTGGTGCCAGTGGTCCAAGAAAGCAGATGCTAAGATGAAACGTTAGACTCGAATTGCCTGGCAACCAGCCACCAATGAGGACCCCAGAACTGGCTGTAGGTGGAGTGCAGAAAGCCCTTGGCAAGATGCAGTAATGCAACTGTTAAATTTTGTACTGGGGATCAACTAGGATGGCATACGGAAGGAAGTGCCCTGGGGTGTACCGAAATGTATCAAAAGGTTGAGAAATATGAGGCAAAAAGCAATTTAGGGACAAAGGGCTATCGCTCTTTGGCAGCCTATCAAGGGACAGAAGACGTGAGTCTTCTGCTCCAGGGGGACAGTTCCAGGTCCTTGTGGTAAACGTAGCAGAGCCGCAGAGAAGGTAAATTTCTGGCAGTGTCAGGCACCTGATGAAGAAGGAATGGGACCCTGAGAAATGGGATGGGGACATCTGGATTGATGCGCTTGAAGAGGAATGTGACCCTACTCAGAAAGAGGTGAAGGAACCAGGAACCAGGTCCTCGTGGGAGCCAGAAGTACACACCCAACTTGATTCTGAGGATCTTACATAAGACACCAGAATATAAAGCTGGGTAATGAGGAATAATTTATATGGAAGCATTCTCCTGGGATACAGGATTGAACAGTATGACAAGGACCCCAGATGATGATGCTAACATGCTGCTAGGATGCTCTCAGGAACACCAAGAAGGCCATGGCCCACACCAAATGAAGTAGAAATGACAGAGTTGTTGTGGCAGACACTGGAGGAAGAGATCAAAGGGCTCTCAGAGGTGATCGTGCCAGACTGATCAATGAAAGGCTGGAGGACCGACCACATGACTATGTTTTGTGGGAGGGCCTGGAGGGTACCTCCCTTGTCTAAAGCAATAGGGAATTTATTGGTAGAAGGGGCACCAGCATCAGTGAGAAGCTCAGACATGGCTCTCCTCTGTAGGACAGGGCTGAGTATGGGAGATGCCATTAGAGACCTGGATTTCCAGATACCAGTGGGGAACCATAGGATCTGGAAACAACAGAAGCCACATGGCAGTACTCAGCCATCACAAATGAATCTCAGTGAGCAGCACTGTCAGTGTGGCAGCCCAGAGAAGCTGACCAGGAGCGAGCTATGAGGATGGTTATTAGAATGTGACATCCCTACAGGCAGGAAAGATGGGCGGCCAACAAGGTATGCACCAATACATAAAACTAAAAGAAATCAGGGATGGAAAATCAGGAGGCTAAGGTCAGCTGTCCTAATAACAGGGCATAATCCCTTGGTTAGTTTTCAGATGCAGAAGTCAATGACTGATGGACAGGTTAGTTCCCCAAGAGGCAGAACTCTATCACACCATGGCAAGTGTATAGTAAAGTTTCCCTGGTCCTTCCCCAAGTGACCTGGAGTCATTTATTTGGTTAAATGTACATTGTGGCGGAAGGAAACACCAAATATGTCAGATTTTTGTCTGAGTTGACATTTACACACAGGGGTTTGATACTTGGCAATCTATAGAGTCACTGTAACCTCCTGGAGAGGACAAACAAAGGCCAGGTAATAAGTTGCCCAAATCTGGCTCAAGTTACGTTCAAAGACTCCCCCACCTCAGGGGATCCATTTTCCTCAGTCTCTGGGTATATAGTTGGCAAAAATGCCATGTCCTTGACCCCTGGGACAAGAACTACCATAATAAGGAATGCCTAGTGGAGACATTTGAAAGTTACCTTATCACCTGAACCAACATATTGAACAAGGGTAGTAATACTGGAAAAATAGCAGAGATTAGTGTTACCTTTAAAGACCTAAGCTTAGGACTAGTCATACCAACAAATGTCCATGAAATTCAACAGTCTTGTCCCTACAAAAGAAGAATGGGTTCTGGAGGATGACAGGAGATGGCCATGAACTCTATCAAGCTATAGTCTTAATTGTAACCACTGTGTCAGGTATGGTATTTTAACTAGAGAAGATTTACATGATCTCAGGTAGGCAACCAATGGTCCGATAAATAGGTTCTTTTCCATCCCTGTCAAAAAGGAGTGGCAGAAACAGTTCATGTTGACTTGGATGGACAACAGTAGACGTCCATAGTTTACTCCAAAGCTAATTTAACTCTCCTCTATTATATCATCCCAATAAACTTCCTGCACACAAATCCCTGTCTCAGAGTCTGCTTTCCCAATGAACCCAACAGGCAACAGGCTGAAATGGAGATATAGTTTTGTGGTCAGAGGCCAACCCTTGTTCAGGGGCCGGCAGCCCTGAGGTGACAGGCAGAATGGATTTGGATCTGTCAGGATCATGTCAGACTGAGAAGCATGATGGAAGCAAAAGGCCAGATTTGGGCTGGGATCTAAGGTGGACTAAGAAACAGAGCAATTATCAAGGAAGTGATGAAAACCAAACTGAGACCTGGCACCAGAGACATCTCTGAAAATGGGACCCTGTGGTGGCAGTTCAGCCAACTGGAAGAAGGGAGGTCACTTTCAGGACCACGGACAGCACCTAATGATCCTTGGCATGGATTTAGCCCTAGGCTCTGCTCTCCTGGATAACCTACGTGAGGTCCTGGCCATCAGCATGGCCACCAGCAAGTTTTAACACCACAGACAGTTCCTAAAGGTCCAAATCTAAGCTCAAAAGCCAAGATCTGTATATGTACAAGATATCGATCTGGGAGCTGATACCAAAGTAAATAATTTATCTCTAGAGAAGTCCACTATCCAAGATGGTGAACATGTAATGGCCTTTTAGGGTCTTTGAATCTTTTCAAATGGTGAACATCGTGTGTGTGTGTGTGTGTGTGTGTGTGTGTGTGTGTGTGTGTTTAAGAGAGAGGGTGGGGAGAAGAAAGAGGGAGGCCCCAAAATGTCAAGATCCACTTGTCTGGACCTTTGGCTGGGGTAGGAGTTAAAAAGTGTGTTTTAAACAAGTTTTGATCAGTTTCAGTGTGATTCTCTGCTTCCTGAGAAGGCTTTTCCACTAATTCTCTGAGCTGACCCGGTCTAGCAGCTTATGTTGGTCCCAGACCTAATGTCCCAAGGCACATGGCCACACAGGCTGAAAGCCCACGGAAACCCCGAGTCTTCTCAGCCTGGCAGGTACCCGGACTTTGAATTTGGTATGGCACATGGTTTCTGTGGGACAGTTCTGCAAATATACCGACAGAATTGAGAATGGTCCTGGGGGCCATTGGAGGGGGTCCCCTTGCCCTCAGGGATTGGGGATATCCACCAAGGAACTCTACCACCCACTGTGAGGCACTCTTGGAGGGAGCTGTGTGGGATTTGCTCCTATGAGTCAATCTGAGTTTCTCCATTTGCTGAAAGGTTCTAGCACAGCCTCCTATTGGCATCTAATCTGGGACAAGTTACAAGCATCTATTGCAAATTGATTTAGAAAACACAGAACACATACTTGCTCTTTAAAGGCAATACATAAGGACTTATTAAGAAAATGACAGGGTCCACATATGCACCCCTGCTTCTGAGAGTTGCCCTCCTCTAACCAGACTGCACCAGACCAAAGCCTTGAGCATGAGACGCCACTTGCCAGGATGAGGACATGTCTGGCTCTCTATGGCACCTTGTCCATCAGCCAAGACCTTATCAGATCCTTTGACCTTCTCTTTCTGAGAGATGCCCAGAGTGTGGATGTCAGAGAAGAGCGATCTCATTTTCGACTCTTCCCTAACCATTCAGGGAATATGAAAAGAGACAAAAATAGGCTTTTGTAAAAATCCATAAACACACGCAAACTCCTGGGAATGGTGCTTTAGGGCTAATGGAGTGAGTCTTGAGTTCCATTTAGCACACAAGCAGGTGCACAGTGTCACACCCGTGCACTCACAAACAGAAGTACCACTCGAGTCTCACACTGTGATCTGCAGCAAAAAGTAAATGAATGACTTAATTTCCATTGAATAACCAGTGCTAAGCACATGGGCTAAAACAACAGTGCTAATTAGGGATGAACAGCTACAGACACTGTGTGCAGTTTCTGAGGACGATATGATCCTCTGCGGAAGAAAGAGCTGGTCCCCCAGCCCTGATAGAAGGGGAGGGAGGGAGGGAAGATTTTCTGCTTCTGTGACTTCTGGGGGATGGCTGAAGTCAGGTGCGGTCACTTTTCTCTGCTTGATGGTCCTCCACCTTCTGGGTGAGGAGGAAGAGTTAGCTCGGGCAGCTAAAGGTCGAGCCTGGGGAAGAGATTGGGTGTTTGGAACTAAGCTGAAATGAGACTTTAAATCTCCATGAACTTACATTTGCCTTCGGCTCTAGTGCTCCCTCTCTCTCTCCATTCTGTCTCACACACACAGAGATGAAAATAGAGCGAGAAGCATCAAGGCAAACCCTGTAACTTTAAGTGGTAAATGGATTTCTGAAGCTGGACAGGGTTGGGGTGGAGAGCTTTGCCTGATCTCCTCGGACAGAGCCCCTATCAGGGAGCCATTCTGGAAGGCATAGGAGGCAGGATTCTTGTGGCCTTAATTAATCCTGCCAATTTCCTCTCTTCCTGCTGTCTCTCCAGCCAAGGACAGCTCTGTGCACCTGGTAAGGAACTTGCCTTCCATCTCTCTGGATGTCAAAGAGAACTAGTATTTACTCAGAATAGTAGTACAAGGCCTCCTTGCTGGCTTCCTAATTCATCTGCAGTCAATTACTCTTTGCTTCCGAGGCAACTGAAGGTTTTCTGAAGGAATATGGGAATGTGTTTCATTAATCTCACCATCTAACTGGTTTGTGGCATTTTGCTGAAAGCCCAGCCATGGGGGGCTCAGGATGACCACAGGCTCTTTGCAAAGGCTGGTCAGAGTCCTCCTGCTTCTGTAGTTGTCCCATTTTCCCAGTTAATGGCTCGGGGAAGGGTAGAGGTCAAACGCTGTCCAAATTTTTCAAACATTACTAGGGCCCGGGCCCTTTACTTGGCAGGTCCGTAACCTTAACCTCTCCCCCAGGCTGATGGTGACTGGCAAGGGTGGGGAGAACAGGGTCCCCAGATCAGCCCTGGAAGTTTTGAGCAGTCAGAGAATATGATATATTTATCTAGCAGAATGTTCTCTAGCTGCATGTCATATCCTCATCAAGAATGAGAAAAGGGTAATTGGATTTAAATGTCAAGATGTTCCCAGCGTAGGGTAGAAGGCACATATCTATTTTCTCAGCTTTTTTTTTTTTTTTTTTTTTTTTTTTGGTCTTATGATAATGAAAACTGCAACCATTGGTTGCTGAAGATGACATGAGAAATTCCCCAGGACTTGGAAATAAGCACAGAGTCACAATCCAGGGCCAGGTGCATGGCTCTCAAAGGCAGAAGGGCCACATTAACAGGTAGTCCCAGGGAGAGAGGGAAGCCCAGGATCAGGCGAGGGGACAGTCGGCAGAGAGCAAACCGGAGAAGGCCCAGGGGGAGCCCAAAGGAAGAGTCAACTGAGGCATCCATCCTGGGAGGGCAGCCATACTTCAGAGAGTGTGACCAGCTCAGGTACTGCCTGGGGACAATTTGCTCCCCAGAGCTCTGTCCTAAGGCTTCTTCCTGGGTTCTGGAAAGCTGACTGTGACGCCCGACAGCATGGGGAGGTGAACTGTCTCCTCCATTCGTCTTGGCTCTAATCATGCCCACAGTGAATCCTATCCCTGCCAATCCCCACTGCTAGGGACAGCTCTGAATGCATGACCCACTGGTCCTGCTTGTGGGCATGGAATGATAATGACACAGCACATATCCTTTCTTCTGTGTAGTGCTGGGGACTGGGCTGTGGGCTGTATCCTGCACGGCCACAGACCCATACCTTCTATGGAGTGGGGTTGGGGGCCGGGGTGGTGACTGGTGTGTCTGCTGGAGCTAGCCCATCTCTTAAAGCACAGGAAGGGAGGGGCGCCTGGGTGGCCCAGTTGGTGGAGTGTTGGCCTTCGGCTCAGGTCATGATCTCCAGGTCCTGGGATTGAGCTCTGCATCAGTGGGCTCCCAGCTCAGCGGGGAGTCTGCTTCTCCCTCTCCCTTTCTCCCTGCTTGTGCTCTGTCTCTCCCTAATGAATAAACTGAATCTTTAAAAAAAAAAAAAGCATCGGAAGGGAGTCTGAACAGGACATTCTCACAGCCCCAAGGACATGGGTCTCCCTGCAGTGCCTGATGTCCCCACAGTTGCCCCCATACATTCGTCTGCCAGGATAGTGGTCATCCCAGTTGGTCTGAGAGGCGCTGGCCTATGCATCCAGTCTGAGCTCAAGAAGACACCCGACAGCACCCCAGAAGGACCCTCAGAGGGGCCTTCTCTCTAAAAGGGAGGTCTCCCTCTCTGAAGACGGCGGTACCAGCTCATAGAAGCAGCCAGGCGCCAATCACAGGCAGGGTGCGCCACTCCACCCCAGCCTTCCATTCTGATTGGCAGGGTCTGGGAGAGCCCCGTGTGATCCTAACACAGCCTCCCCCCACTCCATCCGTGAGCACATTGTGAAGAAAGGTGGGCAGGATGGGAAAGACCGGGAGGGGTGACCCAGAGGACACTGGGGAAGGCACACAGGACCCCAGTTGGTACCTAGTTCCCAGCTAATTCTTCACTGCCAACTTCCAAAACACACCTCGACTTTGAAGCTCTCTCTAGGGGGTCCTCCAGCCTCCTTCTCTGTCCCTCAATGATGGGGACAAGAACAAAGCAAGTAAATCACGCAGCCTGAGGGCAGAGCCTGGGGTGCTGCCAGACTCCCCCAACTCAAGGGAGAATGAGCTCACACAAGGATTCCAGAAACAGCCTCTGAGGCTGTCCCCAGCTAAGGGTCCAGATCGGGGAGTGAGGCCAGAGAACCGCCCAGCCCACAGAGAGCCAGGCCCGCCATCCTAGCACACCCCCGGTGTCTTCCGGGGTCACACGTTCTTGGCTTTGTTGGGCGGAGACCACCTGTGGCCCCTCGGTAGGGAGCCGTCCTCTTTGTAGGTGGAGGGATGTGACCTGAGAAAACACTACCCTCATAGAAACAGGTGCAGAGGACCCTCTATTCCATTTATAGGTGTGAGTGATCCTTCTGGCGGATGTTCTATGGCTGCTGCGGAAAGTCAAGTGTCTGCATGTGTGTGTATGTGTACACCCCATGCTCCCGCGCAGGGCGGGTGGGGAGGGAGAGAATGCACTAGAACCAGCCCTCTGGCTGCCCATGGGCTGCGGAGTCAGAAGAGGAAGGGCTTGGCTGGAGGCAGGCACGGTCCCCTCTTCACATTCCAGCTCTGCTGCTGCCAGGGGCACATCTGATGCCTTTTCCCATCAATCTGTGAGTTCTCTTCTCCAGCTCAATTGCTTCCCCTGTGTCTGAGGCGTTTTAAGCCTCGTCTGGACGTGCCCCACGCTCCCCGCTGAGAAGCAAGGCAGCCTCTGCGGTGGGAGGCTGTGTGCCAGCAGGGGAGGGGGTCTGGAGCTATCTCCACCCCTCTCTTCCATCTTTCCTCAGCCAGGCTGTTTCCAGGGATTGTCTCGGTTTCTGCCAACAGCTGGCATTTTCTGATCCAAAGCCAGGCCTAGCGCCGCTCCCTGCCAGCAAGCTCATGCCTCTAAAGGATGCTGCCTTCTCCCCGGGGCCGGGGACTTCCGGGCCTGACATTTGGTATTGTCTCTGGCCTTGCTCGGCACATGGCATGGAGGACTCCGGCCCAGGGACCCCGCTCGCCCCCCTGCTGGGCTTGAAGCTGGGGGTTGGGGCGCCGCAGGAGATGTTTCAGGAACCCGCTGTGGAATATTCAGAATCTTCATGACCCTGAAGGGGACCTCAGCTTCAACTCACCCAGCAGGGTCTGCTGGGGTGTCCCAGTTCCCAGGGTGGTGCTCTGTGTGCTGCAGAAGAGGCAGGCGAGGCCCAGCCAGGGGCAGCTCTGGGAGCAGGAAGGTGAGTCCCCACTGCCAACCGATTGCACTGCTGGTGCCTCCCTCGCCTGGGCTCTGAGCCAGGCTGGTGCTCTTCCTCCTGCTTCCTGTCCCTTCACGGAGTTCCTGCATTTGGGGTGACAACGGAAAGGCATTTTCTCGGTAGTTAGGAGCCCGGGGTCTGGCCTAGCTAGCCACCACCCAGGCCCTTCATCTCTACGCCTGCGTCATGCAAAGCGGGTCCCGCCGCCATATATGCTCACAGAGAAAGGAACCTTGACCTGGAAGAAGCACTAGCTCAGCGGCTGAAGGGTCTGGCTCGGGCTGTGGCGGTGGAGCGGGGCCCCCCGCTGCACAGTGCTCCCCGCCGTTAGGTGACAGGCACCGGATGTCTCTGCTCTTAGGTCACACGCGCTTTTGAAGCTGAAGCTGGAACCACTGATAATTATCTACTCTACTCCACCTCGGCATACAAGAAATGAGAAGAGCATGTATTAAAAGCCGGTCTGACGGAAGAAGGAAAAACCCGGCGGGGAGAGAAATGGATCCGAAGCCGGCCTGAAAGTTGCATTTCACCGCAACCCATTCACCGGGGACTGGGCTGGAGTCTAACAAGGAGTAGAACCCGTCCTGGTCTCCAGACTCCCAGCTCTGGAGCTTCCAAACCCTTGGCATTTCTTGAGTGACAGGTGTCTTCGTTATGCTAATGAGGTGACTGGGGGGGGGGGCAGACAGTTTCGGGATGGGGGATGGTTACCAGAAAGGTCAACCGCTTGATTAGAGGATTTGAACTTTCAGCGCCTGACTGAGGAGGGGTGAGGGGCTGGAGACTGAGTTCCATTATGTCGCCAATAATTCGTCAATCATGCCTACCCACCGAAACCTCCAGAGAAACTCCAGACAGCAAGGTTCCCCTGATGCAGGCACGCTGCGGTGCTAGGAGAGGGATGTGCTCTGGCTTCATGAGGCAAGGGCCTGGAAACTCTGCGTTGAGGACCCTCCAGGACCTGGCCCTGTGTATCCTTTAAGGCTATTCTTGTGAATAGAGCGCGCCCTGGGTCTGTGAGTCCTTCCAGTGAATTTTCCAAACAGAAGGGGTCATGAGAACCCCCCAATCTGCGGCCTGCTGGTGAGCAGAGCGGGTGGCCTAGAGACCCCACTGGTGGCTGGGGTCTGCAGTGTGCACCCGTGGGGTGTGACGAGGCAGATACTCTGATACTTCTCTCTCTCTCTCTTTTTTTTTTTTTTTAAGATTTTATTTACTTGACAGACAGAGATCACAAGTAGGCAGAGAGAGAGGGGGAAGCAGGCTTCCTACTGAGCAGAGAGCCCGATGTGGGGCTCGATCCCAGGACTCTGGGATCATGACCTGAGCCGAAGGCAGAGGCTTAACCCACTGAGCCACCCAGGGGCCCCCTGTGATACTTCTGAGACTGTGTCAGGCATCAATATCAGAACCGCCGTGCAGTCAGTAACAGCCCATCTCGGGGAGAAACAGATCGTGGGTGCACACCTCAGGCGGGAGCTTCCCAAGTGTGCTTGACCTCATCCCTAAAGGGCAATCGGGAGTCTTAGGGGCTGTGTTTCAGACCTGGTCAGCAAAGAGGCAGCATCACAACAGGACACACTCAGCTCTCAGCTGAATTCACGCTAACGTGCTCAGTGTGACGACTGACCAGACCGGGCTGAAGGGGAGGCTGTCCCTGCAGGTGGATAAGGGACACCCTATGCCTGTGTCCCAGTCTCTGCCCATTGAGTGGAGGTGCTGGGCTGGCCCTTCTGTTTCCCTGAGGGGTGAGCTGCTTCGGTGGAAATGTGGCAAACTGGGGAACCTGGCTGTACCCTCATTCACGGAGCCTGCAGCTCCCCAGAAGGAACCCGAACCTGGTCTGCAATCACTATTCCCACTCACGTAGACACAGAAAGACACCCCCAGTGAACTGAAGGGGGCCACGGCCAATGCCAGACCCTAGAGGAGGGAATGGCTATTTCCAAAGAGAAAAGCCTACGTGGCCACTAGGCCCATGCCAAGCATGGTCCTGTTTTATCTTATTTATCTCTCGGAGGAAGGCTCTACTGTGAGCCCTATGCCAGCTTGCCCATAGCGAAGCTCCCAGTGAAGTAGGCTTTCCCCCGAATGGTCCCCCGGCTTCAACTTTCTCCACAGAGCAGCCGGAGAGGTCCTTTTGCAACCGTAAACCAGAACACGCAATTTCCCCCACGAAAGCCCCTCAGTCACAGCCCACCTCGGGGGGCAGCCTCCCAGCTCCCTGCCGGGTGAGCTGCCCTTGTTACCTACCCTCTCTAAGCGCAGGCCGGCCACAACTCACGGGACAGCATGTCACTTTGGAGGGCGAGTTACAAAGATGCCCAGTCTTCTCTTTGGTTTGCCCTCTCCTGCTTACTCACTCCGAAAGAAGCCAGCTCCCATGCTGTGAGCTGTTCCTGGGAGAGGCTCACATAGCAAGGAACTGAGGGAGTTCTCAGGCCAAGGCAGATAGAACAGAACCTGCCAGCAGCCATGGGGCTGAGCTTAAATATGGGTCCGCCCTCAGCTGAACCTTCAGATGGGACTGCTGCCCCAGATGCCTCAATGGAAGCCCGCTTCTCCTTGAGCTTCCACTGGTTTTCCCTCTAAGCGCCCCTGGACCCTATAACTCCAGGGATGGCCAAAAGGCAGGGCATCCTGGAACAGCACAGCAGTGGGCCCACCTCCCTTCCCTCCCACCCCGGCAGCACCCCCGCCACCCTGTGCCAGAATGCTTTGTTGGCATCTGGTGAGATGCCTTCTTGTCTGTTCCCAGCCCCTCCCAAAGGACACAGATGTGGTCCAGTGCAGGTGAGCCCAGAAGCTGAACTGGTGCACCCAATACCCTGTGGTGTGTGGGCTTCTGCCCAGAGATCCAAGGCTCCCTTAAAGGGGCAAGCCTGCCTCTTGGTGCATTCTCTCCCAGGGGGTCCCAACACCTCTCACCCCCAGCTCACAGCCATTCAGGGAGCTGTCGGGGTGGGGGTCTGCCTCCCTCCTTTCCTCCTTCCATCCCCTGCTCTGGGCTCTCCCACACCTCTCCCCCAGCAGGCTGTGAGCCCACTGAGGGCAGGTGTACCTCTGGAGCCAGCCCAGGGATGGCCAGAAGAGCATCTGGGAGACTGCTCAAATGGCTGTATCAGGGCTGGGCTAGGAGCTCCCTCCCATCCAGGACTGCATGGGGTCCTGGAGGCACGCAGATGGGAGCTTTGGCCTGAACTTGCCCCTCTCCTTCACCTGGCACCCCTCGCCCCACAACTTTCTGGGTCTGAGTACCTTAAAGAACATCCACTGTTGAGGGGTGTGATGTGTCGTCCTAGGAAAAGCCAAGGGCCAAGCGCTGTTACCCAGAAAACCTGAGGGCACCACCTCTGCCCCCGGAGCCGTGCCTACAGACAACCAGGCGGGGGACGTGGCCACCACCGCTTACCCAGGCTTGCGCCAGGCACTGTCTTAATTACCCTGAAGGTGTCCAAGAAGTCGTGGGTTGGACTGAATCTACCCCTAAAAGAAAGGCTAAGAAGTCCTGCGAGAGGCGGGCTGGGGTGGGGTGGGGGGGGTGGGGTTCCGGAGCTGAACAATTAAAATCTCTCCTGAAAATAAAAGCAGTTCTGCCCACTGTGCCAAGATGAGTGTGGCTGGGAACCGTGCTGGGGCGTGGGGGGGAGTGGGTAAAGGTGTTCACTTGGCCCCCAGGCTCTGCTCACAGCATCGGCTCGGGCGAGGCACCCACCATGAGCATCCGTCTGCACCACACTCACAGGTGGTATCGCCTGGCTGGGTTCGGAGCTCAGTGAAGCAGTGAGGTCCAGAAGGGAAGGCGCGCAGGTTTGTGAGAACGGCACGCGGTTGGCCTGGAACCCAGCCACCAGCCCTGCTACGGCGGGAGGCTTCCCAAGGGAGCAGGTTCACTTGGCACCTGGTCACGGTAATTACTGCTGAACTTGAAAACCTAACGCAGCAAAACCGCAAATATTTAACATGTGATCCTCCTCCCGGGGTGTGCGGGGCAGGGGGAGAGGGGACGGGAGCAAATGGCCAGATTCACACCACAAACTCTCAGGTCTGCTCATAAAAGGGATTAATGAAGAAGCCAGCCTCAACAAGTACACAGACCCCAGCCCTCCTGGTACTGCTCCTCCAGCTGGGAGCCAGAGCCTGCCTGGCCACAGACTCTAGGGCACCCTGTGGCCCACCCCAAGACTCAGGGGCACACACATGTGCACAGACACACATGGGCGTGGATGCATATGCCCCTAGGCTTGTAGAAACCCACACACACATAATGCATACACAAACGCAGTGCCCTCCAACCAGTCCCCAGCTCCCACAGGGCGGGGACCCCTTGAATGGTGCTGAGAGCCACTAGGAGAACTGGTTCTGCCTCCTTGGTTAGCACAAAGTTGTCCACTGCATGCTCTACAGATGGAGGGCTTCCTGGGGGCAGCAATGCTCCAGATACCAGGTTTTCCCCCCGTGGGGAGGTGGTGGTGGGGGATCTCAGGATACCTCTGGGGAGCTGGACACATGGTCCCCAGGTGATTCTGGACAATGTTCACCATCTGGGCTTGGGCTGGAAGGGGGACGTCAGGTCAGGAGCGATCAGAGATCACGGACAGGCTGGAGGGCCGGAGTAGGGTGGGAGCAGCGGCGCCGAAGCTGGGAAGTTGGGGGAGCCTGAAGGCCAGGCCCACTGTGACACTTTCCTCCCCTGGCCTCTGCTCACAGCCCTCAGCCATGTTTCCCTTACCAGGGGATCTCCCTCCTTCATAGCCATCGGGATCAAGAAGCAAAGTCAGACCTTCCCCTGCCCGATCAGGTGCTCAGCACTATCATCGAGAGGCACCTAGCTGGTGGCCCTCTCTGCTCCAGGGAATTGGACCCAGCTATGTCCTGCTTCCGGTCTGTGCTCCACCCCGACCTCTGGGCCCAAGCTTCACATTCAAGTGGCTCGAAGTCCCAACCCAACGTGGCGGGTTCTGCGCAATCTAGAGGGCAACTGGCTTCATGCTTGCCCTCCCCAATGCCCTGTCTTCCACTCCCCATGGGCATCATGGTCATCTCAAGAGATCAGTGGTACCAGAAGCCCTCTGCCCAGTCCACAAAGGCCTCATGGCAGAGCTGGCCTCATACCCAGCTGACCACCCTCTCCAGGTCCGAAGGGGAAGAGAAAGTGCAGGACATCTGCCACCACAGTAAGCAATGATACTCCTACCCACTGTGGCAGCATCTCTGTGGGCTCATGGGGACAGAAGCAGGCCAGAGCCCCGGCCACTCTAGCCTGAGTCCCTCCAAAGGGACTCTACCATTCCTGGAAGATGGGACAGAAAGGGACACAAGGGACACAGGGAATGGCAGAGCCCGAGGCGGGGAGTGAGCTGCACCTGACTGCCGAGTCTGGTTCTCCTGGCTTCCCTCGCACTGCCACCCCTTCCCTCTGCACGGCCTCTACGCAAACCCCGAGTCCCAGGTGAGGACGGGCAGAGCTGCAAGGAAATCCTGTCTCCTGCTCACATGGCATGGGGAACATAGGAAGTAGAGTCACCCCTTTGTGTTGATGAGAAAGGAGGTTCCTCCGTGTGAGCAGAACAGCCACAACAAGGGCCGTGTGTGGCCTCGGAGACCCCACGCGGGGCCCAGCAGGAAGCCGGGCTGGCCCAGGGCCCAGAGCAATGTGGCAGCTAGTTTCTAATTTTCACGTTTCAGAAATGTCATTACCAGGAACTCTAGGTTGGAGGGATTAGGACGTCAGGCTCAGCTCTCAGAGGGAGGGTCTGAGAGGAGTTCCCGACAGCAGCAGTGAAGAGAGGGCTCTGGGACAGGATGCCCTGGAGCTGGGCGGGGGAGGTGTCCAGCCTGGAGCTCAAGGCAGAGGCCCTTCTGGGACCTCTCAGTCCTGAGCAGACATCTGATGTGCAAAGCCACAGACACAGAGGCCCAGGTGTGTTTCTTCAACCTCACACCCAGCCACACAGCCCCTGCCGCACCCACGCAATGCCATATGCTTGCACACGCACACGCATTGCCCTCAGGATATCTGCTCTGCTCAGCGTGTGCACACACACACATGCACACACACACACACACACAGCTCCCTGGAGCTCAGGGCAATCACTACCTACCTGCCCCCTCTACCCATCCCCTGCAAGTCCCTCCTCCAGGGATATGCTTTGGGACAGTGGCAGGCTGGCTATGCTCTAGCCTGGCCCCTACCTGGGGTCTGCCCAGGTGTGGCACATCCCTCTGGGCTCCCTGGAGCAGCTGTCCAGAGAGGTGGCCGCCCGGGGGTGGCCCCAAGTCAGTCCCCTTGGAGCCCTTCCTCCTTGGTCCTACCCCGCCCCCACCCATGCCATGCCTGTCATCTGCAGCAAGCCCTCCCAGCCCTCTCCTGCCCTGGGGGCTCTGAGGGTAGGGAGGTGGGGAAGGAGAGAGGGCCAGGGCGGGGGCAGGCCCAGGAGGGGCAGGCCTGGGCCTGGTGTTCCCCCCCACCCCCAGTCCAGTGCTATTGCTATTGTCTGAGCTTGCTCCTAAACACAACGGGGGAGGGGGGCGTCCTCCAGGCTGCGGGTGCACACTTAAGGTGTTTTCAATTATTCATGGAGACTTGGAAGAGCTGCCTGCCTGCTGAGAGCAAGCCTGCAGCCACACTTTGCAGAACGGCTGCTTGTGGCTCCTGTGGCAGTGACCCAGAGGAGCCATGGGTGTCCTCAGCTACCGCCGGGGAAGGCGAGTCCCTCCCCTATTGTAAGACCCCAGGGCTGGGGGCCTGGCCCAGCGCCCTCCCCTCCGGGGCTTGAGGCCCCACACCCAGGGCAGATGCTGCCTGCTGGTTGGGGTCTTTCGGGAAGGTGAGGCAATGGTAGATCAGACACGTGGGGCCTAGCCAGGTTGTGGGGTTTTAAGGGCAAGAGCCCGCTCAGGGCCTGCATGGCTGGAAACCAAGGGTGGCTGGAAACCAAGGGTGGAGCCTGGTCAGGGGCACGTAGTCTGAAGCTGGGGGGCGGTAGGGGTGGGGGGGATGGGTGAGGTGTTCTTTGAAAGCCTGAAGCGGAAACAGCTGGCCCCAGCCAGGGGCATGTGTAGTAGCTGCTGTGAGCCTCCAGGGGGTGCTGACAGCGCCAGGGCCCTTTCGGATGCAACTGTTCTCGCCTCAGATGTGAGACCTCAGGCAGAGAGAAAAGAACCCCTACACAGCTTCCACCCACCCATCTACCATTCCCCTCCCACTGCACCCACCTTCCCCTCCCCTGCTCTCAGACTCTGTAGTACACACCAGGAGGGGCGTGTGATCCCGCAGTCGAGTCCATCCCTCAGCCACAGGAATTGGCTCAAGGAGCATCAGGAAATGAAACTAAGGGGGCCGTGGAAGTGTGGAGATGCGATGGCCACCCCCAGGGGCGAGGTTGCCTGGCAGTGAAGCACATAGGGCAAAGCAGAGGGGAGGAGTGGAGACGCTGAGTTCTTCCGACATCAAGACGACAGCTGAGTACAGCCCTACCTGATGCTATCACTTTCAATTCAAATGCTCCTGTCAGATGAATGGATAAAGAAAATGTGGTGTCTCTCTCTCTCTCTCTCTCTCTCTCTATGTATGTAAGTATATATGCACAATGGAATATTATTCAGCCATCAAAAGCCAGAAATCTTGCCATTTGCAATGACACTGATGGAACTAGAGGGTTTTATGCTAAACAAAATAACTCAGCCAGAGAAAGAGGATTATCTTGTGATTTCACTCGTACGTGGAATTTAAGAAACAAAACAGAGAAGCATAGGGGAAGGGAAGGAAAAATAAAGCAAAACAAAACCAGAGAGGGAGACAAACCATAAGAGACTCTTAATCATAGGGAACAAACTGAGGGTTGCTGGAGGGGAGGTGGGTGGGGGGGTGGGGTAACTGGGGGATGGACAGTAAGGAGGGCATGTGATGTCATGAGCCCGGGTGTTATACGCAACTGGTGACTCACTGCACTCTACTTCTGAAACGAATAATACCCTATATGCTAATTAGCTAATTAATTTAAGTCATTTAGAAAAAGAATAAAGATACTTTAGAAATTAAAAAAAAAGAAAGAAAGAAAGAAATGTTCCTGTCAACCCAGGACTCCCCTCCTCCCTCCGGCACCTGCTTTCTCTAGCAGGAAAGGGACAGAGAGGGAGCACGGGGCTCCAGCCACCGTTCCTCCCTTCCAGGCACCAGCTGGGGTGGGGGTGACAGCGAGATGGCTCAGCGTGGGGCATCATGCTAGCAACTCCCCTCCCGGAGAGAGGACTCGGGAGTACCGGGGGGCTTGTGGTCTCTGGCATGTCCAGCAGCACCCTGATGGCAAACATGGGCACCGAGCACACTCCTTCATGCAGACAAGGTCACACACTCACGGAGACGTGAGTTCCTACATGCCTGTGCATGCACGTGCTCACACGGACCCTCAGGGATCAGCACGGATGTGCACACAGTCAAACCCATACAGGCATATGCACGCACTGCTAGATGAGCCCTCAGGCATGCCCCAGAGGCCAGCCATGCACCCTCCAGGTATGCTCACACTCCCAGGCACACGTGTGCTCCCAAGCCCTAGGTGCGCACACATTCCCACTAAGCCATACCCTCATGCAGGCGGGGGTGGGAGGGAGGTGGGGGGGGCAATGCAGGGAGTGGGAATGTGGCCCGGGAGGCTGCCTGCAGCCTGCAGGGGAAGCAGGGCAGGGTCTGTCAGCCTCCTGGTCTCCAGCAGGCCCGGCGGCAGAGCCCGCAGGTCTCTGCAAGGGTGAACACCAGGTGGAAAATGATTAGCTGTCACTCAGCCCTTGATAGATGCAGCCTGCTCTTGGCAAAGGGCTGACACGCTATTGATCCACTTAGTGTACTCGTACCAGCACCCTGGCTAAAGACCACAGGAAGCAGGGGAGGGAAGGGCCGAGTCTGTGCAGGGGGCGGGGGGGCCCTGCCAGGCTGGTCCATGCCCACAGCCCCTGCTGGGCCCGCGGTTACACTCAGGCAGGGTGCTCCCTCATCCCACGTTTGCGTCTCCAGCCGTGACTGCCCAGTCTGGGCTGGAGAGGGGAAGGGGAGTAACTGGGGCACGGGAGGGACGGAGGGAAAACGGACGCCAAGACCACAGGACCACTGGGCACGGAACCTGCAAGAACAAATCAACACCTGGGCCCTTGTCCTAGAGATGTTGTTAAACTTCTTCTGTTCCTTAAAAGACCTTCATCTGTAGCTGGGGCTATGGCTTCAGTCCATCAATAAGCCTGAAATGACCTTTTAGTGCCTTCTGATGGTGTATTTACCTGTCCAACTGTCTGTCCATCCACCACCTTCCCATTCGTCCATCCACCCAACCATCTGTCCACCTGTCCATCTACTCACCCATCCATCCATACTCTGTCCATCTGTCCAACCACCCAGGCAACCATCTATCCAGCTACCTACCCCAACCATCTACTCACCTGCCCATCTGTTTATCCATCCATCCATCTGTCCATCCATCCATCCATCCGTCCATCCATTCCTTTCCTCCCTCTCCTCCTTTCTTTTTCATCTATCTGTCCGCCCATCTGTTGAACCCCACAGCCACCCAACAGACATTTATTAAGCACTGAGCATGTGCGGGTCCTGCATCCGTTATGGTGATGGGAGGTGGGAAGTTGGTTGTAGGTGGACAGACAGGACTAGACCTCAGTCCTGTCCTGGGGATGCCCTGTCTCCGAGGTCTGAGGGCAGACTAGAACATCGTGAGCTGGCTCAGGGCACCCTCTGCTGGTGGCGAGGCAAGTGCACACCTCTAACACCAACACTGGCTCCAGGCATTTTAGAACTGGGTTTCCAAGGAGTGGCCATGGGGACCCCAAGGAAGGACCGCCAGCCTTCTTGCCAGGCCCCGTCGTTTCCCACAAGGGTTTCACTTGTGGAGATGAGGGCTCTAGGCTCCCTGCTGCCACAGACCAGGCATCTCTGGGACAAATGGCCTTGAGACTGGGGATGGCCACAGGTGCAGGCCCAGGATGGGCAGAGAGCATCCGGTCAGACCACGCTTCGGCTGCCTCCGTGCACCATTCCTCCCTGTGTCCAGCCTGGGCCAGAGCCCAGGGCTGGCCGCCTCTGCTTTCAGCAGGGATGGGCATGGTCATCCTTGATGGGGGCTCCCCCACCGGTGGCCCCAGCTCCCAGGCGAGGCTAGACCCTGCAGGGGATTCAGGAGAAGGGTCCTGCCCTGGGAAGTTCCTACCCTGCACTTCTTTTGCTGCTCCCTGCTTCCTGCCTCCTCACAGCTTTGGGCTGGAGAAGGTGCCAAGCTCTCACCAGCCTGAGTGCTTCAAACGGGGTGCGGGGCCGCAGAGGGTAAAGGTGGGGAAAGGGAACCCCCTCTTCAGGGAGCACATGCCAAGCTCAACAGAGGAGCTTTAGCTGGGTGTGATTCGGGCTGGTGAAGAGGTGCCAGTGGGATGGTTTTGTGTGTGTGTGTGTGTGTGTGTGTGTGATATGTGAGCACACCACAAGGCCCAGACAGTCCTTCCCTTCCACTCCCTAGCGAACCGGGAACCTCTGGCTCTTCTTGCTCCTCTGACTGCTTTCTTGAGTCAGGAAGGCCTGGCTCAGAGGGCTAAGTTCCCCACCTCTGCAGGAGTGAGCCACTGAGGCAGACAGTAGGATTGCCCTGCTCCCAGATGCTGCCCCAGGAGAACGCAGACAGTGCTGAAGCTCTCACGATGGGAAGTGGCCCTTGTGGCCCTACGTCTCCCAATAGTCACCTGGCAGCTGCCACACGCAAGCACACAGCCGCACCGGGGACCTGGGCACAGTGTACGCGGGCCTCCCTGGCTGGGAAGAGAAGGGCACGCACCACGGAAAGCCCAGGCCTGTTGTGAACAGTCTGGATCCCACTGCACAAATTCTTTTATTTCTTGTAGCTTAAAAGAAATCGCTGCAGGCCCCACCTGGCTAAGGGGAGGGTCAGGCTCAGCCATGTACAGCCCTTCCCCCTCTCTGGGGACCCCAGAAACTCCCCTCTCAGGCCTAGAGGGTCTGGAGCCTCCAGCAAGGGCCTTCTGCTTTGCTTGTTCTTGGCCACTGCAAGCAAGAGGATGGTTTAACCCTCCACTCTTATCCAGTTTCCCCAGGTGTGCCCTGCAATCCTGCCACCTCCCTGGGCCTATCGCTCAAGACCCAGGGGACCCCCAAATGCCCATCTCTTCCTAGCCTCCAGTGAATTCTGTTGCTCTCAGCGTTGGTCACTGGATCGATCTTGTATCTTTCAAAGATATCCCCTCCGTCCCTTTTCCCTTGAACAACTCCTCAACGAGCTCAGACCTTCCAAAACAGAAGCCAGAAGCGGGGGGGTGGGGGATGGCGTCTCCTCAGATACAAAGCCACTCCCTTCAAGGACACAGAGAGGCCTTGGAAAGAACAATTTTGCTAAGCCAAACACAGATCATCATTGTCAACGCAAATTACCTTGTGACAGCTGCTCAGCCCTTCTGCCCATCCTGGAGTTCCCCCTCCCCCCCAGACACAGGGCCCACCCCACCCCTAAGGCTTGGGTCTCCCCCCGGAGACCCTCTTATGTACTGGGGGGCCCCGAGGCCCAGGGCTGCTCTGATCTGGCTTCTCCAGTCTCAGGCGCCCCCACCCGACCCACGCCCGGCTGACAGAAGGTATTTGCCTTATATCAAGGGAAGTGTAAATGGTTTTTTTAAAAAAACATTTTAGCAGCTTCAGCAACAAGTTTGGAAAACATGCATTATTTTGGAGGTGTCAGACACCCACCTTGTCTCTGGATCGAGAGTGGCACACCTATGACATCACAGGGGGAGAGGAGGCTGGCGGGCAAGGCAGGGGCCAGGCCCTGGCAACCCGAGCCTCCCAGGGAAGCTTCTTCCCTCTCTGAGCAGCAACAGTGATTCAGGATTCAAAGGGCAAGCCCCAGGCTGCTGCAGCACCCCCGACCAGATCCTGCTTCAGAGCCCTCCCTGGCAGGCTGGGGCTCATCCCTTTTCTTGGGGGAGAAGCCAGGACGCTTTGGGGAGACACAGTGGACAGAACATGTACATTTGTCTCATCTTCCTCCTAAGATCCCAGTGTAACGACAGCGAAGGAATAAAACAGAAGGCCACGGGAACAACAGGAACTCGAAAGGGGGTGGCACAGATTCCAACCCATTTTTGGAAATTAGAAATTGGATGGAGGGTGGTGACAGATTCCACACGGGGAAGGGGACACGGAGCTGAAGGTCAAGAGGAGGTCGCTGGGGTGCGTCCTAATCCAAGAGGACTGGTGTCCTCCTAGAAAGAGAAGTTCAGACATAGGGAGGGACAGGCCAGGTGGAGACACGGGGAGAAGACGCCATCTATGAGCGAAGGAGAGAGGCCTTGGAAGAAAGTAGTCCCGCCGATAGCTTCATCTTGGATTTCTGGCTTCCAGGACTGATAGAATAAATGTTTCCTTGTTTGAGAGCCCCACCCCCAAGTCTAGGGTAGTTTTCAGCAGCCCTAGTGAACTAACACAGTCTCCGCTGAAATTCTCCACCGAGAAGGATGACTCTTCACCCCACCCTGCGAAGAAAAGCCCTGTCCTCCACTCCACACCAGTCACGTGCTGGGTGCCCCACTCCCAACTGTGGACGGAGGGCCACCAGGCATGTGAGCCACCATCATGTGAGGACAGCCTCCATCACCAGAGAGACAAAGAGAAGCAACCAGAAAAAGACGACTCTGGAGGAAATAGAAATGATTCGGGAACCAGCCCCACAATGCGAATAGCACAGCGTAAAGCACAGACCAGTAGAGAGCGGGTTGAGCAAACCTATGCTACATCTTCACAATGGTTTAGTTCCATGGCACTGCCTCTGAGCAGGGGTAAAAACCACGGATACGGATCAGTGTGGAAAGCGGTCGACCATGTCGCAGAAGGTGCTGGGAAATGGATCACAGTACGCGGGGTGCGACTGTGTTTGTGCAGACTGCGTGTACATAAGAAGGGTCTGGCAGAAGGTGGTAGGCAGGCCTGCGGGGTTCATGGGTTGAGAGTGTCTTCTAAATGGGCTCACATAGGTGCTGGCAAAAAAAAAAAATCCTGTGGATCTCTGGACCTCCATGCTTACCCAGCTACCTCTGGACCCACAGAGGCATTCCTGTTGGACCTGGAGGGCCGGGAAGCCAGTGTGAGGTCAGCCACACAGCAGGCACTCAACACTTGCTTGCTGGACAGATGGGTGGATGGCTGGATGCACGGGTGGCTGGCTGGACATGATCCTGTGATCGTGCAGGTAGCTGGGGACAGCTGAGGCCAGTTAACAGAGCAAGAAGGTAAAGATCATCCTGAGTGCCAAGTTGTCTGCCCTGTGAAGATCAGCACACCTCCAGGGATCCTGTCACCTCCTGCCTGAGCAGGCACAGATGCTGACACTAAACCCGTTGAATTGCCAAGGCAAGCATTAGCGTGCTGGGGTACGGGGCTCATTGTCCCAGGAAGTACCGTATTCCGTTTCCTAAACCGCAGACCTGCCAGTGCTACCTCAAGGTCTGTCCCTATCAGTTCAGAAACTGACCCTCTGGGAATGCTTCCCTTTCCTGACCCCAGTTCCAGAAGAAGCCGCAGCCAAGATCCCCATGTTATCCAACCCTGGGAACGGGGGCCTGGGTCTGAGCTTTTGTAGGGGCTCAGACCTGACAGGGGACAAGGCAGGGGATGACAGCCAGATGGTGGATTAGGAGCTTCAGGCCACTGACAACACACCTGTGGCCTGAACAAAGAGCAGCCCCAGGGTGAGTAGGCAAGGCTGGGGCTCTTTAGTGGCTGGTTAAGAGGGTTGCAGCTCAGATGGCAGGTGAGGAAATACAAGAATAGAGAAGCATCCTGGATGAGTCATCTAGAGAGAACTGGGTGGGAAAAAAAGTGGGTATGGGAAAAGGTGACAGTGGCCTTGATGTTGGGGTCAGGTGTCTGCCAGGGCAGGCAGGGGTGGAGGTAAGCTGTGTTGGAGAGAGTGCTGTGTGGTAAGGAGGCTGCAGAGACCTCCCTATGGGTGGGACTGCTTTGGGAAGCTGAGTCAAGTTCAGAGGCCAATATCAGAGGCATGGGAAGCCCAGTGTCAGGATCCCACACCAGGGTGGGGGTAGGGAAGGAGGGAACAGGAGCAGGGGTTTGGGCAAGGCAAAGGGAGAGCCACACTCAGCGGTGTACTACTCCTTAAGAAAAAAAGAGCTGCCAGGACCCGAGTCCAGGCTTTGTCACCTAGTGATGTAGACATGTTTGCTTGTGATCCCCAAAGAAGCAGAAAGCATCTTCTCTCGCTCTCAGGCTTGCTGGGCCATTAAATTCTCCTCAACCAGCATTTCTCAGCCTTCAAGTGCATTCAAACCACCAGGAATCTTGTTAAAATGCAGATTCTAATTGAGTAGATCTGGGGTCAGAAAGCTTCTTAGGAAGCTCCCAAATGTTACTACTGAGTCTACTGGCCTACAGAGACATTAAGTAGCATGATCCGAAATATAAACCCTTGCTGTTAGAAAGGCAGGATCCTGGGGCACCTGGATGGCACCAGCATCCGACTGTTGATTTCAGCTCAGGACATGATTTTGGCGTTGTGAGATCGAGCCCCACAACAAGGTCCATGCTCAGCGGGGAGTCTGCTCGCTCCCTCTCCTTAGTGCTCTCTTTCTTTTTTCTCTCTCTCAAATAAATAAATCTTAAGAAAGAAAGAAGAGAAGGGAAAAGAAAAGAAAAAAGAAGGAAAGGAAAGAGAAATAATGAATGAATGAATGAATGGATGAATGAATGCAGGGATCTTGCCCCCACCTCGCCCCCCCCCATCTACAGAATCAGAATCTGGATCTTCACAGGGGATCCAAGTGATCTGTAGTTACACTCTGAAGCCAGAGAAACACTCTTCGAAATCCAATGGCTTTCATGCTTGCTTGTGGCCTGAGGGGCTCTCCCAGAGATTCAAATCTGCTTGGTTCAGGGAGCAGCTCAGACATCGGGCTCTGATGGCCTGATTAACAAGCACTACGTACGTACGTAGCAGCTGCCTCTCCCGGTTCCAGGTAGATGGAAGCTGAATGCCCTCGTCAGGCTCTGCGCTCCCCAGGTAGGCTCCGTGGGGATTCTGCAGCTCAAAATAACTGGCAGGTTCAAAACCCCAGTCCCAGACTCTCCAGCAGTAATGACCTGAACTGTCTGGGTTTTGCCGGGTTGTTGCATGCCCCAAGGAATGGAGACCCCAGGGAGGGAGGGAAGCAACTGCTTTGCCCAAATGTCTGCCCCTCCACGTGTTGTGGCATTTGAGACAGTGCCTCAGAGACGGCCAGGGTGGGGGCCTGACTGCTGACACCAGGGCCTGCCAGGAGAGGGGCCCAATTGTCATTCCTACCTGATGGCAAGCAGATACTAAACGGGGCACGTCTGCAGAGCCCCATGGGCTGGAAGAAGCCGCAAGCAGCCAGTGAAACGTTATTTCACCCATCTGCTGAACTCCACTGCGGTTCTGGAAATGGCAGGGAGCACTGCCAGGCTCCAGACCCCCAGCATGGGGCAGGGATGGTGACAGGTAACCTAACCTGTGACAGGTAACCAATGTTGGGCTCAGGTCACATGGCTGGCCAGTCTCCACTGATGCGGTTTCTGAAGGGGGCACAAACTAGGCCCTGAGCTTATAGCACGTCCCTCTAAACTAAGATAGACAGACAGCTGGGGGAGAGAGGGACGGATACACAAGCAGAGGGAAGGGGCTGAGGGGGACCAGGGCAAGAGCCGGGCAGGGTCCCAGCACCCTTGCTGTGGCTGGGGGAGTCCTGAGACTGGGGAAAGGAGCCTCCCCTCTCCACCTTCCTTTGCCCTCAAGGTGGTTCCCGCTGAAGATGACGTGTTTCCACTCAGACTGCTGCAAGACAGACTGCCGCCATGCCTGTAAGGTCGGAAAGTGAGGCCCAATGTCACATGCCGCCTTGATATCTGGTAGAGTTGGGAGGCCCTCAGAGAGTTCCAGTGTAAGTTCTCTCTCCGCTGTTGCACGTGAGGTCCCACAGCCAAACAAGCGCCCTCATCAAGGGGACCAAGCATGGTTCCCGCTTACCTGAGCACAGGGGTCAAATGCCCTGCCAGCCCACAAAATTACTCAATTAAAGCCAATGACATCTTCCCGTGAGAACTGGGTAGCACCTCTCCCCCACCCCAAACTACTAGCCTAGCCTCTGACAGCCCCTGCTGATTACTCCCCCTGGGACCCTGCGTGCCATGAGCCATCCTCCTCCCCATGTGACACATGTCTGTCCCATGCTGAATTGTTGGCCATCCCATAACCTCGGGCTGGGAATCCCTCTGTCACCAGTGAGGCAAACAGAAGGTGATTAAACAAACACCCAGCCCCGGGAGTGGGGCTACCTACCATGAGAGGGGTCAGGGCAGAGGCTCAGGGGATACACAGTATACTTCCAGGGGTCAGCCATATTTTAAAATAAAGTCCAACGTTTGTTACAATCCCAGCATTCTGGTGTTTCCAGCACTGACACCCCTCCCTGTCACAGGTAACCCCAAGCCCCTGGCCCAGGCCCCGCCTGACAGACTTTGACTCCCTTAGACTTCCTAACCCCAGTTACCGTCCCCTGTCTGAACTTCCACATCATCTTGGTTCTGAAACCCCCACAAAAACAAGGGTTTCTGATTATTTTTAGAGACTTACAAGTATTTATCTACCTACTGCCAACGTATTATCTTACCATTATTTCTTGCCTCCCACTCTCTCTGGTTGAATTTTCCTCTTACGGAATTACATCTACGCTATGGTTTGTCATCGAAACTAAGCTACCTCTAAGAGTGGGAGGAGCCCTGGTAACAATTACCCCTGACCACCGGTGGAAACTGGGACCCTCTCAAGCAAACTGGGCCAATGGGCATGGATTCTGATGCCTCCCCAGGGTGCTATTTACAAGTGGCTGCAGTCCAGCTCAGCACCTTGGTTGGACAAGAGATCTCATCTCCTGTCTGGGTAGACATCATGACTCCAGTCCTGGACGTAGAGCTTCTGGAATGACTGAGGGAAGGTTGGCAAATTCTTTCCCCAAAAAAGAAATAACAGAGAAGGAAACAATAAAAATAAAAATTGTTTAAAACTCCCACCATTTAAGAATTCTGGAAATTGACCAGAGATACAGAATTTAAGAAGAAGCATTTAGTCAAGAAGTTCTACTGAACCTCAGGAAGAGGAGAGTAAGCCTGGGTCGGCTTCCATCACCGCCCCCCACCCCAGCTTCCCCATTGACTGAAGTTCTACCAATGTAGGGCAGTCCAGGAAGATCAAAAAATCCCATGTCCAGGAATGTTGAAAATAATAATTCCAAAATCTCAGCTCTCTGAGGTTGTGATAGAGTTTGGGGGCAGCAACAGACCAGCAGACCAGACAGATATTTAAAGACAGCTCTGGGACAGGAGATCCTTAAAGTAGATTATGGATAAAGTGGCATTTGAGGGAAATTTAGAGCGGCAATGTCTTCAAAAAGAAGCATCTCAAATCAGTCACTTGAGAAACTAGAAACTTAAGAAACTAGAAAAAGAAAAAACCCAAAGCACGCCAAAAGAAGGAAATCGTGAATATTAGAATAGAGATCAGAGAAACAGAAAAGACAAAAGCAATGAAATGAAGAGTTGGTTCTTTGAAAAGAGTAACAAAATGGATAAACTTGACTTGCAAACGAAAAAGAGAACACGCAAATCACTAAAATCAGGAGTGAAGAAAAGAAGAAACACCATGAACGAATACAGGAGAATACTATCAGCATCTTTTTGCCAATGAATGAAACAACTTGAAAGAAATGAGTAAAGCCAGGGCACCTGGGTGGCTCAGTGGGCTAAAGCCTCTGCCTTAGGCTCAGGTCATGATCCCAGGATCTTGGGATAGAGCCCCTCATCGGGCTCTCTGTTCAGCAGAGAGCCTGCTTCCTCCTCTCTCTCTCTGCCTACTTGTGATCTCTGTCTGTCAAATAAATAAAATCTTTAGGAAAAAAAAAAAAAGAAATGAGTAAAGCCTTAAAAAGACATAAATTACGAAGCCGACTTTAAAAGCAGAAAATCTGAATAGACCTATAGTAAAGGAACTGAATTAGTGGTTTAAAAATCTTCCCACAAAGAAAAGTCTAGTTCCAGATGGCTTCAATGGCAAATTCTACCCAACATTTAAAGAAGAAAGAATGCCAATCCTTCACAAACTCTTCCAGAAAAACAGAAGAAGGGGAGGAAATACTTCCTAACTCATGCTGAGACCTACATTAATCTGATACCAAAGCCAGACAAAGCCATTGCAAGAAAACTACAACTATTTCTCAAACACCCCACAACACAACCCTAGTAAACTGAATCTGGCAACATATAAAACGGATTATACACCATGAGCCTGTGGGATTTATCTCAAGAACACGAGGTTGATGTATCACTGTAATACATCATATTTACAGAATAAAGGATAAAACCACATAACCGTCTCAACAGATATAGAACAAGCATTTGACAAAACTTGACATTCATGGTAAAAACATTTTTTTTCCCCCCAACAAACTGGCAGTAGAAAAAGACTTTCTCCAAGTGGCAAAGGCTCACAAAAATCCTACAGCTCGGGACGCCTGGGTGGCTCAGTTGTTTAAGCGGCTGCCTTTGGCTCAGGTCATGATCCCAGCGTTCTGGGATCGAGTCCCACATCGGACTCCTTGCTCAGCAGGAAGCCTGCTTCTCCCTCTGCCTCTGCCTGCCTCTCTGTCTGCCTGTGCTCACTCTCTCTGACCAAAAAAAAAAAAAAAAAAATCCTACAGCTCCCATTATACTTAATGGTGAAAAACTGCAAGCTTTTCTCCCAAGATTGGAAACAAGGCAAGCAAGTCCACTCTTACCACTCCTGTTTCTTATTGTACTAGAGGTCGTAGCCAGTGCAAATAGGCAAGAAAAAAAAGGCACCCAGATGGGAAGATGAAGTAAAATTTGCAGACAACGTGACCCTGTGTCTTAAGAATCCTGGGGAATTCACACACAATTAAAACTACTAGAATTAATATGTTGCAGGGTATAAGATTAATATAGTGAAATCTAATCTATTTCTATATATTAGCAATGAACATTTCTATATATTAGCAATAATATCTAACATATTAGAAATGTAATTAAGAAAACAATTCCACTCACTATGGTGATGAAAAGAATAAAATAACTTAGGAATAAATTTTTAAAAAAGAAGGATGAGACCTGTCTACCAAAAACTACAAAATATTGCTAATCGGAACTAAGGAAACCTAAATAAATACAGAGGCATTCCATGTTCATGGATTGGAAGACTCAATATTCTTGATAGTTGGATTCAATGCAACAGCCATCAAAATCCCTCTAGGCTTTTTGTTGGTGGAGATGAATGAATTGTAAAATTTATGCAAACTTTGCAAAGACCCAGGATAACCAAAATGATCCTGAAAAAGAAGTAGAAAGCAAGAAGACTTATAGTTCCTGATTTCAAAACTTATCAAGTTATAGCAATCGAGACATTGTACTATTGGCACAGGGTGGACATAAGGCTCTACTGAATAGAATTGAGACCCTAGAGACAAACCCTTACATTTGGGCAATTTATTTTTGGCCAAAGCACCAAGGTAGTACAATGGTGAAAAGATGGTCTTCAGTAAGTGGTGCTGGGACAATTGGACAAACCATACGCCACAGCTAAAAGATGAACTTAGAACATTATCTCACATAAAACATGAAAATTAACTTAAAACGAATCACAGACATAGATGTAAGAGCTAAAACTATAAACTTTTAAAGGAAA
This sequence comes from Mustela nigripes, assembly GCF_022355385.1. Taxonomy (NCBI): domain Eukaryota; kingdom Metazoa; phylum Chordata; class Mammalia; order Carnivora; family Mustelidae; genus Mustela; species Mustela nigripes. Next base: position 18,890,098 of record NC_081573.1, read on the forward strand.
TCACAGAAGAAAGTCTTTATGACCTTGGGGTTAAGCAAAGATTTCTTAGACACAACACCAACAGCATAATCCCCAAAAGAAAACAAATTGATGGAATGAACCTCTCCCAATTTAAAAACTTTTGCACTTCAAAAGACACCATCAAGAAAACAAAAAGGCAAACCACAGATAGGAGAAATCCCTTGCAAATTTAGTAAGTCCTTGGAGCTACAAAATAAAGAACAACAACTTAGCAAAAAAACAAATAACTCAATTTAAAAGATGGGCAAAGATTTGAATAGACATTTCTCTAAAGACGATATTTGAATGGCTAATAAGCACATGAAAATATGCTCCATATCATTAGTCTTCAGTGAGTGCAAATTAAAGCCACAATGAGGTATCACTTCACACCCACTAGAATGGCTATAATTAAAAAGACAGATCATACCCGGTGTTGATGAGGATGTGAAGTAATTGGAGCCCTCGTGCATGGCTGGCGGGAATGGCCATGGCACCATTTTGGAAACAGGCTGGCAGTTTCTTCAAAAATTCAACACCAATTTACGATACAGCCTCGCAATTCAACTCCTATCCATCCACCCGAGAAATGAAGACGTGCTCACAGAGAGACACGGGAGTTTCATAGCAGCCTTATTCATAATCGCCAAAAAAAAGTATAAACAATCCAAATGCCCAGCCACTGCTGAACAGCTAAACCACGGTGCTGTGTGACTTGGAAACATTAGTCAGAGGTAAATAGGATCGCACTCCTGATAGATGCCGCAACATGGGTGAATCCCGAAAACGTGACGCTCAGTGAAAGAAGGCAGATGCAAAAGACTATGTCTTGGAGGATTACATTTATGTAAAAAGTTCAGAAAAGGCAAATCTAGAAAGACAGAAAGCAGATCTGTGGTTGCAGCGGGGGAAACGGCGGGGGAGGCGGGGAGGTGGCTGACCGTAAATGGGCAAAAGAGATTTGGGGGATGGGGGCAATGGAAAGACCCTAAAACTGGATTGTGGGGATAGTTGCACACTCTGTAAATTTATTAAAAATTGCTGAAGTGTACACTTGAACAGACTGAGTGTTAGGGCACATGAATTATATGTGAATAAAGCTGATTTTTTTTTTTTTTTTTTTAAAGCCCTGGCTCCAGGCGCCATGATAGGCATCCCTTGGAGCTCACGGCTTCTCCTGAATCCCTCTCATTTTCTGCCTCCTGGGATTTCTCTTTCCTTTTAAAGAAGTTTTAGGTCCTGTTTTTTCCAGGGCAGGTGGGCACACTGCCGAGGCTGACCACACGGTCGGTATTCGCTTTCACGGGATTCTGGTATTTTCTGCTCCCCGGGGAGGGCTTCATGCATTTGCTCCCCTCTCAGTGAAGCAAATGGAAGAAATCCAAACAAAAACTGGCCGGATGGAGGGGTGTTCTGGCCCTGGGTGTGATTCTGCTGTTGGCTCTCTGGCCCTCTCTTTAGGACACAGAATGGATTGAGTGAGGTGGGGGGGGGGCGTGGAGCCACACCAATGCCTTTCCTGTTCTTTCTCCCACCAGCAGGAATCCTAGCTCAGTCCTTTAATTTACAGGCCCTGATGTGGAACGAGGATCAGACATCCCAGCACTCCTGGGACACTGCAGAAGGGCCAGCTTGGAAAGGAATCGGGGTGGACACCAGGAGCTCCCCATCACTCTACTCATGGTGAGTTCTGTCTGCCCAGGGACCTTGTGGTCCTGCTCCCTGCATAATCCCAGTGCCCAGCCAGGCTCGGGCTCAGTAAATATTTCTGAAATAATTGAGTGATAGTGGAAAAGTGCTTGCAGCCATTAAGAACCCCCCTCCCGCTGGCCCGTGGGCTTCTAATGCTTGCTCATGCTCTCTGGGAAGGGGCAAGGCCTAGCCCCTTCTTGACAGCCCCATATATTGTTCACGCCTGATGAACAGACTCGGTTTAAGCCCACAAATCCTTTAATTAGTGCTGCTCTTTCTGGGTTGGTTCTGGGAAGGAACTAATTCGAGCAGCGATCACTCGACTTGAAATATTATGAACGTAATTTCATTATTTGGTCTACTCCGGTCATGTCGGGCAAAAGGGTTACAATAACTGGTTTTGCCGAGTTCCTGCTAGAATGGCCATGCCTCATTCCTCTGTGACTGGTCTGCCCAGCCTGGAGCCCTGCCTGTGTACATCCCCCATCTGCCTAGGGCAGGGGGGAGCATCAGTGTGCCCTCAAAGCAGCCTGCCCCAAACTGTCCCACATGAAAGTGTTTCCCACGTGAGCAGTGAGCCCCAAGCACACATGCTTGGACCTCAGAATTGTGCACAAACACACTTGGGCACACACTGTGGGCGGGAGCCAGACGTGCACACATTCACAGAGGTCCCACCCCTGCACCAGCAGATGTATGCACGGACCAGAATGTGTCTGCAACACACAGGAATGAAGCATGTCCCAACACCAGCATGACCGTGTGGCACAGGCCCCCAGGCTGGCCCTCCAACATGGTGTCTCAGCTCCGAGTGGCGGTCAGAATCACTAATGAGACCCTGTGTTTTTGGGAATCTCGTTTAGGCACTGCCACTTGCCGACTGTGTAACCTTGGACCAATGACTCTGCCTCTCTGTACTCAATTTCCCCATCTGTTAAAAAAGAGACCTAGTGCTAGGAGGTTTCAGGGAGAAGGTTCTGGTAAACAGCAGGCATTCAGCACTCATACTGTCATCATTGCTCAGACCACAATCCCTGGTGCCAGCTCCCCGGATGCTGTCTGGATTCTCTAGAACTCTCTGGTCCCACTCACAGCCCTGGTGGCACTGTCCCTGACAAGGAGACAGCAGGAAAGAAAGAGTACACAGTGTCCCTTGCTGGGCCACACTTGGTCCCTCACCCAGAAGACCCCAGACAGATGTGACTACCACAGACAGTATCCCAGGTAGGGAAGAAAGAAGGCCAGTGTAGCCAACCTTGCCATCACTATGGGAAGCAGGATCTCCATTTCCACCCAAGCCTGCTCCACAGGGAGCCCACAGTCCACTCCCAGCCCTTTGGTGAGGGGCCCACCCTTGTAGGAAGGTTTGTCCAGAAATGATCCTTTATTCACAGCACCAAAGCTTGCTGCTGTTAGTGGTGCAAATACTTGCATATGAGTAATCATGTGTGTGAATGAAGGAAGGTTTTCGTGTGCGCCTCCCCAGACCCTGACTTTGCCTTGCCTCCCCCAAGCCTCCGCTGACTAGTCACGTTCTGCCCCTCCCCCCAGGCCCCATGCTGAAACCATGACAGTTCTCTGGTGGGGCTTCGGGCCTCCCGAACCAGGCAAGTGCCCCCTCGGGACTCCAGGAGGCCACTGTTGGTCTGTCAGCACCTCCAGAGGCTCTGCTTTGACTCACTTTGGGTCTGGCTTGAGGCAAGTCCTACCAGGGCTGGGAAGAATTCATGAGTCTCCTCCCCATCAGGCAGACCCACTACCTCTCTGTCCTGGGGAAGGGGGCTGCACAGAGAAGGCAGGAGGGGACAGTTCTCAGCCTGAGGGAGCTTTGGGATCTGGGACAGACCCCCTCCTTCCTGTCCATCCAACCAGTAGGAGGTACCTGTGTGAAGTGTAGTCCAACTCTAAAACTGTCTTCTCAACTTCCAAAATTTGACTGCCACTTAAAAATCAGGAGTAATCACAGAAATATGTTACAGATCCCTAGCTTCTTTGGAAAAAAATAAATCAAAGGGAGGGCCTGGGCACTCTGGGCCCACATGGCACCGAACTCTTGACTGGAGCTGAGCAGTGGCCCAGGCCTGTCTGCTCCCCACCTCCCTCCCCCACCCAGTCTTCTATGGTCTCCCTGCCCTGGATGCAATTTCTGATGGACCTGGTGACCCCACACACTTTTCACTGACATCCTACCTCATCCCTGTCTGTCCTGTCCCTGTCCCTCCCCATTTCCCTCCTTCGGAGACAGGCCAGACCCTGAGAGCAAAGGTCGAATGCATTCACAAATGACTGTGGCCTTCAACTTCCCAGGAGGAAACACATCTGGATACACAACCAAATCGGGGAGAAAGGTTCACAAACCATCCCCCTCAGTCCAGCCTAGGTCGGGAACCATCTGGGCTGAGAACCACTTGGCCAGGGACTGGACCCTTGACCTGCTTTGGGCACAACCAAGCTCAGGGGAGGGGAAGGGGAACTTGAACGGGGGCTAGACTGCTCCACAGGTGGTGTCTGGAACCTCTGAGGAGGGCTGGGCATGCCGCGGCCAGGCCTCAAGGCTGGGTGAGAAGCAGCCTCAACTTCCTGTCTGGACTCTAAGCTGTGAGAATAGGAAGAACCCCCCAAAGGCTTCTTACCCCATCCATTAGGGGCCAATGTCTGTGCGGGGCTCCCAAGCAGCAGCTACGTGGGGTGGGCAATGGAACCCATTGTAGCTGGGCTACTTTTCCCATATAAAGAAAACATTTTCAATGAGAGAACGGTCCACGGAGTTTCCCCATGAAAGTTAAAACTGCAGAGCCCCCCCATCCCAGATAAGCTTTATAATGAGAACCAACAGATAGGTAATGGGAAGCTTCTGGCCTAGATGGCATTTACCTGAGCTCCTAACTTCCTGCAAATTATTTCAGGAGAGAGAAGACACACACTGACCCTTAAGCCACAAGAAAGGGTCACCATAAACAGGAGAGGCTAGCAGGTGGGGTGCAGTGAGAGCCCCATCGAGGGCTGACCCAAGGCATGCGGGCCTCAGCCCACCCCCAGGGTGCCCCTGATGGGCTCACCATGCTGCAGGCCTGCATCAGTCTTCAGAACCAACTTTCCAGGGCTGCTGTTGTCATAACTACCACCATGACCTTTTCAAGGTTTAAAAAACCAAGAACCTCCCAGTGGCCATGGAGAAGGACAGCAACCATAGCAACAGGCCCGTCCTCGGACCCTTCTGGCACAGAACCATTTCTCTGCTGCCCACATTAGCTACTTAGGCTTTCAGAAAGGTTAGAGGGCCTTCCATAAGCACACGGTAGGAGCCCACTGGACTCTTCCCCACACTGGCAATGAACATGGCATTCTGATTCATGGTGTGCGCTGAGCTCCTCTCCCGCCGCAGCACAGATGTGGCTGAGGGGAAGGCAAGCCAGGCAGAGGGGCTGCCCTTCAGAGCCCCATGCCACTTTGGGACCAGAGCTCTCTCTGCCCTTCCGCTCCTGCTGGCAGATCTCCTGAGTTGAGTGGAGGCCTTGACTCTGATGTCAATGACCCCCCCCCCAACTAAAGATGCCTGGTTGGTGAAGGGGGTCAGGGGTTGGGGGGCGTGGGGCCCACATGGAGGGAGAGGAAGCTCAGTCCTGGGAGTAACCCCTGAGCCTAAGTGCTCCTGGGGCTCAATGATGGCCCAGGGGCAGTCACAGCATACCAGACCGGATGTGATTCTGGGGCATCTCACACACAGATCTTGAGACGCGCCCCCAACCCTGGTCTCCCTTCAGTTCATTCCAGGACGGGCAGAGTGGGGTAGGGGTCACACCACACCTGAGCCCCGCTCTGGGCCCGCCAAGCCATGACTCACATCACAAGTGAACAGAGCCCGATTCACCTCCCAAGTGAGAGGCCCAGGGGAACAGTAGGTCCCTGTGGCCACACAACCTGAAACCAGGGTTTCTGTGAGCCAGCACGGGCATCGGAACCAACGGCCCCACTTAGCCCCGGCTCAGGCCCAGACACAATAGGAGACCCAGTTTTCCAGCACGACTGTAATTTCAGAAGGAGGCTTTGTGTGGGCCTTATTAGCTAAGCCACCAGAAAAGCCTTGGGGCTGGAGTCAGAGTGTCCGGCTGCTGCTGGGTGTTGGCAAGAAATGCACTTTGAGGAAATGGCAGAAAAACATCAGAATGGACAAGAAAAGTAGACTGTGACATCAACCAGTAGCAACAGGCAAGGAGGGCAGGGTGAGCCGAGGAGGGGCTTTGCGGTCAGGCCCATCCGGGTTCAAATCCTGGCTGGGGCCACTCTGGCTGTGGGACTTTGGGCCACTCACTTAGCCTCTTTGAGTCCCAGCTGAGGACAATCGTGTTGGACTCCCAGGGTGGAGAAAAAAGGGAAGGTGCCAGGGTCGGTGCCAAGCGCCAAGGAATGGGACTCTCACGACGTTTCACACACATGGAAGCTTAATTACACGGTCTCATTAAAAAATTAACAAACACGTGTGGGGGACTGTGGCTTTCTAAGCCACGTTCATCCGGGACCCGGTTAGACCCACGCAGTGACCCCATCTCCTATTCTTAACATTTCCCTTTAGTTCCTTTAAAAACCGAAGTCTTGCTCGTACTGGGACGGAACCGGTGCCCCGATGTTCCATTCTGCTCTCCTTTTTAATCTCCCCTACCCCTAGGAACCTTTAGCTTAACAATTCTGGGACCGTTTTCTATTAATATCAATTTCCAGATTACAGTGATATGATGTCTGTTTCTTAATTTCATTAGGTGATTCCTGTTATTAGTTCCTCCATGTTCATTATTTTTCATTTAGCCTATTTTAACGCACCATAGGAAAGTGAGATTCTGGCTGGAGACCCCTGGGGTGTCTTCTGCAGGGGTGAGGGGAGTGTTTGAGGCTTGAATCAGAGAAACAGATGCTGGCGAACTGCGGGCCAGGTGTGCCACTGAGAATGGCCCTGTTGCAGTGAGAGAGGGTGGGGACAGGGAAACTCCTGCTGTAGAGACAGGGCCCATAGAGCCTCCCAGGGAGGGCAGAAGGAGGGTCCTTCAGGAACCCCACCCCCCCAAAAGAAGACTCCAGCCAGCACCCCAGAGTCCACCAAACCAGTGGGCTCCAGGTGCCCACACTTGAGGGCTATGTGTTCGGACACTGCCCTGCCCTTTCCGGCACCTTTTGCCTAACTACCATGTGGGGGATCTGTCTTCATCCCTACTGCCCTCAACACTTCCAGGGGGCAGCCTTCACCCCAGAGTCTAAGTCAGCACTACTCCAGAATGAGCACAGAACGCGGTGTGAGTGGTGCCCCCCTGAAATACGCAGACTCTGCCTCCACGCGCCCACCCCGTCAAGGAGGGCTTGGCCATCACAGCCCTGGGCTTCTTCTGGCCACGTGGGTTTCTAATCTTGCAATGGCTGAGCCCACGGGTTTCCTTCTTTCTGCCGGCACAGTGATGACTGGGAGGCCGCAGCTCACTACCACCCTGTGGCCCCAGAAGGAACCCCTCAGAGCCGCTCTGGAGTTTACAAGGATGAAGGGGGGGGTGCCAAGAAGCCCCCAAGGGCCACACTTGTAAGGAAACCATTACGAGGATCCTGCCCCATGGCCCCGACTTTGAGCCCGGTGCCTTCTGTGATGAGGAAAGTGCTCTCCAAAGACTAGGAGGAAACTCAGCAGGTGCTTTTTCCTTTGCTGTGGTCACAGAAAAGCAAGGTGCGGGAGAGTGAGGTGGCCCTCACGAGCCCTCAGCACTGTTTGGCGAGACAGTCTGAACACGCTTGCAGGTGTGTTGTTCAGAAACACCGGGTTCTGGGAGTCCCAGCCCTGCTGATTCCGCAATGATATATTGCCAGCTACTTAACAGGATGGATCACTGCAATTACATGTCACTTCTGATATTCACAGTCACAACAAGGATGTGTCAGCCTCGCAAGGTTTGTAGAAAATATATATGGCGCTCTGCAATGCTGGTGGGAACTGGTCTCGGGAAAGACTCAGGAGAACTCCAATAAAACCCACCTGCCCGGGGAAAGCAGATGGCTCCACAGAAATGGGGGCTGGGGGAGCGGGGAGTCTGGTTCCCCTGGCCCAGAAAGAGTGTGAGCACGCATGCCCCGGTGCCGGTTGGCTGTCCCTGCCCTGGGGCCAGCAGGGGGAAGAGGAGGGTCGGCCACCACGCTTCTGCCCACGCCATCAACTTCACATAAGTGAGCTATGAATCGCTGCTTGGCAGTCATGCCTGCTGCCTCGGCCCACCCGGCCCACTCTGGCCTGGCCGTGCCCTTAGGGCTCCAAGGGGACATCCTTGGGCCAAGAGTTGCTGAAGAAACAAGACACACGAGCCAAGTGTGGGCTCAGTACTGGCTCAGGCAGGGCTATGTGTCCCCGGTAACCATGGGACCAGGAGTGAGGGCCACACTTTCTCCGGCCAGCACATCCCTGCCTCCAGGGGACCGAAGCAGGAGCCCTCAACAGCAGTTCTCGGCCCCTGGGCAGTGGAATTCTGGCTCTGCAGATTTGCAGCTAGGAGAGACTAGGGCAAGCACACTGCAGAGAGACCCCAAGCTCCAAGCGGGTCTCACCCAAACCTACTTCACTGCTTCCATGGTAGGTCTATACCCGGTGGCCTCTTGGGCGCTACAGAAGACAAACATGCCACCCACAGCTCCCCTTCTCCAGGCAGCCCTCCGGGCTCCTCCAGCTACAAACGACTTTGACCTCAGGCATAGGACATGGAAGAAGTGAATGTGAGGCCTGAGAGCAGAGAGGCCGGAGGGGGAGGGGAAGGGGCTTTCTGTGTCTCCTGCTTGTTCCTGTGAGTCTGTGAGTCTGTGAGTCTGGAGTTCAGGGTGGAGGACTGACAGAGCAGCTCTGCCCAGCAACTCAGATGCCACCTGCCTAAAATAGAACACATGGTCTCCAGCCCCCTCCCCCAAATCGCTCCCCATCTGGCGTGTCTGCCTCAGTGAGTGGTAGACCCGTCCCAATCTGTCAGAGCCAGCAGCCCTACTCACCCTCATCACCGTCCCACTCTGTGTTGCTGACTCTGCCCTGATCCCCTGAATCCACGCTCTCCGGGCTCAACCTCCCCAGGTCCTGCCTTCTCTCCTGCATTGCTCTAACCTCCCCACTGGGTTCCTTGTGCTCTTGTCACCTCCTGTGCTCCTGATCACAGCTCCAGATGTGAGCCTTCTAACAGCCACCCCCACCTCAGGAGCTCCCCTCGCCCTGTAGTGAAGTCTCGCTCCTCTGAGAGGCTCCAAGGGAGGGCTTGTGGGCCCCAGGACTGGCTGTGTCTGCAGCAGGAGTCTAGACCCCCAGGTCACACTGCGGCCCCTGATCCACTGGGCGTTCCTCCCACTCCAAACTGCAACACACCTCCAAATCTTGATCCAGGCTCTCTCTGCCCGGGCCCTGCTCTGAGGTCCGGGGAGGCAACATGGAGCATCACCGTTGTTAGGAGGGAAGCAGGTGCATGTGGACAGCCTGCTGCCCAAGGACAAATCCCAGCTCCGAAACCCAACACTGTGTGGTCTCGGGCATGGCTCTTAACCTCTCTGATCTCAATAGTCTCATCTGTCAGGTGGCGTAAGAGTGCTTAACTCATGGGTTTAAAGGCATTCAGTGAGTACTAAATACCTGTAAAGTGCCGGGTACAGTGCCCAGCATGCAGCGAATAACACATTAAGAACAGTGCTGCTGTGTGCCCACCGGGCGGCTGTCCAGCACTTTGTAAACAGGAATAATCAGTTGTTCGCAGAATTGTATGTACTGGGGCACCTCAGTGGTGCAGCTGGTTAAGTGTCTGAGTCTTGATTTTGGCTCAGGTCACGATCTCAGGGTTGTGAGATCGAGGCCCATATAGGGCTTCATGCTCAGTAAGGAGTCTGCTTCTTTCTCTCTCTCTCTCCGGCTCTCAAATAAATAAATAAATCTTTAAAAAAACAAAACAAAACAAAAACACAAACAAGAATTATATGTATTAAAACATACAAAGTGCTTGGCCTAGGGTCTGGCACATGGTAAAAAGCAGATTATTACCCTCAGCCTTGAATGCCATTGTGCTGTGGAAGGAATGTCCTGGGCAGACTGTTGCTGACGAGGTCACCGGGGGCTGTCCAGTCCCTTTGTCTGCACTAGGGGCCCCTGAACCGCTGCTGTCACTGTGGTTGCCTCTGTCCTCGACACCCCAGCATCATCCCCAAACCCAGCTCCACCGTTTGCAATTCCACGGCTTCAGGAAAGCCAAGAGCTTACATCTCTGAAACATGGGGTGTCCCCGCTTTAAGAAAACTCACTCTAGGAAAAAAAAAAAAAAAAGGAAAGAAGGAAAGAAAAAAGACCTATTTATAGTGCGTTAGCAACAGACTCTGTATCATAAGATCATGGTTTTTTATTTGCCAATGAATAAACCAATCAATCCACCATCACTTTGGCTGCATGGGTCACTAACAACGACTCACCTTGCCCCATTAAAACAAAATCCATCCCACTTAAAAGAATGAAGGAGGAGGGGCACCTGGGTGGCTCGAAGTTAACCACCTGCATTGGGCTCAGGTCATGATCCCAGAGTCCTGGGATCAAGCCCTGCATCAGCATTGGGCTCTCTGCTCAGTGGGGAGTCTGTTTCTCCCTCTGCCTGCTGCTCCCCCTGCTTGTGTTCCCTCTCTCACTTTCTCTCGCTGTCAAATAAATAAATAAATTCTTTAAAAAAAAAAAAAAAAAGAATGAAGAAAGAATGATAAACTCTCAACACCGCATTGTGCAGTTGCAGCCCTGAATGAACGGATGGATCCAGGGGCTTCAGCAGTGGCTAACAGGCGTCACAAGAGAGAGCCAGGCAGATGTGCACCTCCTCATGGAAGAACATAGAATCACACGTGCATCCCCCAAAAAGAAAATAGGAGCACCTGGGTGGCTCAGTTGGTTAAGTGTCTGCCTTTGGCTTGGGTCATGAGCCTGGGGTCCTTGGATAGAGCCCCACATCGGGCTCCCTGCTCAGTGGGGAGTCTGCTTCTCCATCTCTCTCTGCCTTCCCCTCCACTCCACTCATGCATGCCTGCAAGCACGTTTTCTCTCTAATAAGTAAAATCTCCAAAAAAAGAAAAGAAAATCTCCCAAACCTGTATCTGATCAAGCTGCTAGATTTGCTTAACTTACAGGAAGTACAAAGAGCACAAAACAATGTTAAAATACACCAAACAGGGCGCCTGGGTGGCTCAGGGGGTTAAAGCCTCTGCCTTCGGCTCAGGTCATGATCTCAGGGTCCTGGGATCAAGCCCCGCATCAGGCTCCCTGCTCAGCGGGGAGCCTGCTTCCTCCAATCTCTCTGCCTGCCTCTCTGCCTGCTTCTGATCTCTGACTGTCAAATAAATAAATAAAATCTTAAAAAAAAATACACCAAATACATACGATCGGCAAAAACCCCAACGGGGATAAACTCGGCAGGACCTGGGACCAAGTCTCCTTAATAAAAGAGCAAGAGAAAAACAAAGGTGAGGAGAGAATCCTATACATTGAAAGAGATAGAGGACTCGACCACCAACTGCAATGTGTAAGCTTAATCTGGATTCTGGATAAAACGAAGTGGAAATAAGGGTACTGATAATATTTGTTATGCAACTAGAAATTTGAGCACTGGATATTGGGCGATATTAAAGAATCGTTGGATGTTTAAAAAAAAGAATTCTTATCTTTTTTTTTTCAAGAATTCTTATCTCTTAAACAAAGCAATACATTGTAGTATTTATGGCTGAACTGACATGCTATCTGGTATATGCTTTAAAAGTCAGGAGGAGGAAGGTGCCAGTGGCTGTGAACGTGGGCAGCCCCATGACAGAGCCCGCTGGTACCTGGAGCCCGGAGCTCGTCTCATCTACTTGGTGTGTGTTCCAAACCCTCCATAATAAAAAGTTCATAAAGAAAGGCCACTCGTAAAATTTCAGTCTGCCCAGCCACACGTCTGGAATCTGTCTTCTATATCCCCAGGGCTAGCAGGCCAGGATGTGTTACTCCTGGTTCTGGCCTGTTCTCTGCATCTTGTACATAAGGAAGGAGCAAGCCTAGTCTCCTGGGTCAAGAAGTGAGTTTCCTGAGGCCTCAAGGCCTGGCAATATTGGAGACTGGAAAATAATTGGATACCTGAATTCTCTGTTACAGACGACATACCTAAATCTCATTTTAGGTGAGAGACAAGTTAACCAGCAGCTATTCACATTCCAGAAGGTTTGACTGATTTAAAATAGAGCAAACTTTTTTTTAAAAATGGCTTAATTTACAAAAGTTGGCAAGCCCGTAAGATTGCATCTGATGCATGAGTCAGGTGAGGTTTGCTAACTGGTCCCTGAGAAGTTCACATGCTATTAACACCTAATGACTGCCCGAGAGAAAACTGAGCAGCACAAGCAAGGGAAAGCTCCTTCTCCCACTCTCGGGCTTGTTTCTGGATCTTCACCTGCCCACCCTTCCCTGCCCAGCCTGGTTAACGCCACCAAGGGTGGCTCCCAGACCTCGAGTTCCCAGGGAAGTTGCTGATGCTATAAAAGCCCGAGTAGCCCGTGCGGAATTTCCCTCTCCAGGCGGCATCCCTGATGGCCTTCCCCAATCTGGATGACAGGGCAGCCTCCTGACTTTGTACCTCCCACCAGCAGAAATCCACAGGGAGAAGGCTTGTCCAGGCCCCTGGGGCCACCCACGCATGCAACTGGATACATACACTTTGTAAGCACTGGTTTCCAACAGATAAATGTAATCAAGGTTTATATGCTCAGAGAAGCCAACAGGATGGGATTGTTTCACTTGAAAGATCAGAAGAAAATTGTAACTAATGTTGTGGAAAATTACTTTGATATTGCTTTCTTGGTACCGAATCACAATTAGGCTGCTGTGAGAAGTACAGGGAAAGAATAAATGAATAGTAACAAATCAACACAAACAGCCTGTGTCAGGAACACTTTGCTCAGGGAAAGTAACATAAGCATTACTTAAAGTTTTATGACTGTGTTTGATGTGATTTACGTAGACCGTCAAGGTTGCCCATCCCCGGCCACGTGGCGCAGGTGGTCCGGCTCCATTTACACCATTACACCCACCTGGCTCAAGCCCCAGGTGTGCTCCTTGCACCAGTCAGCCACGCTGCCCCACTGCAAGGAGAAATACGCGCCGAAGCTTCGTGGCACTCCCCATGCCCTGCGGAGGCTCAGAGCTCCTTCCCCAGCTCGCCACTCCACCCTGGAAATCCCAGAGGTCCTCCAGGGTCTGGCCCCACGGGTAATGGAGAAGATCCATAGGCGCATGCGCAGGCACAGCTGGCCGGGGGCGCATGCGCAGGGGCAGCCGGCTGGTATGGGGCCGAAAGTGACAAAGCACAAGCGCTCTGCTTTGCCGTGATTGGCATGGCGGGGTGCGGGTCCGGGCCACCAGGCTCCAGCTTTACCCAGGGATATAGCATCTCCCTACAGTGTACCACAGCTGAGTGCATGACCCCTGCCCACACAGACGCCATTCACAGACTCGGGCCTTCTCTCCTAGGCTCATCCCACAGAACGCAGACCCTGAACACAAGGACCCGCTGCCCATGCGTGCTCCGCAACCACACAACACACACCAACATGGGCACCACAGTTCCAGGGGTCACCCTGAGGATACAGTACTCACCCCAAACGACGTTTAAGGGCCCTTGTTCAGCACAGATAACCCTACGCCTAGGGGATCTGATCTCAGCCCGCCTGACAGCCTTACTCTACAGGGCCAGGTTCTGCTGCCACAGGGCCACCAGCGACTCTAAAGCTCATATGGGGCTATAAAGTCCAGAGAGGAGCCAGCTCAGAAGCAGGCAGTATCCTTGCTTCTCCAGAAGCTGGGGAGAACCTAGACCCACTTCTGACAGCCACTATCCCTGAGGGCCTGGCCCAGGCATGAGTCAGTCCCAGTGACTCACCTGCTGTCTCCTGGGGTCCCACCACCCTGGCTGACTCTTACTGATTCTTGATGAAAGAGTGAACTCATCCGCCTCCCCACCTGGGGCAGCTGCCAGGCCTCATTCTAGCCTCCTGGTGCTCCTTCTGACTTTCCATCTGATGCCTACAGGCCTTCAGTCTATGCAAAGGATGGCTGAGCCAGCCAGAGGTGAGGGCAGAGCTGGGGAGGGGGCTGTAGGCCCGAGTACCTGGGCCCCCCTCCCTGAGGGCCAGATGCCCTATGCAGGGCCCTGCTCTTCTGAAGACTGGTGCAGGAATTTCTCTGCCAAAGCCCACAGCCTCTACTCATCTTCCATATTGTCCGTGTCCTGGAGCACACGGGTATCTTCACAGACTTCCCCACTAAAGGTCCCAGGCCCACCACTGAGAGATGAGTGGGGGCTGGGTCTCAGCATGAGGCTCCTTGCCTGAGCTCCCCCTCTCCATATTCTGCCTGCCTGAGGCTCCAGAACCATCCCTTCCACTTTCTCTTCCACCTGTCCTCAGCAGATCTCTGCAAGTCAGGAAGGGCGCTCCCCTCCATGGCTCATGAGGGACACGTGGGATGCAGGCAGCAGGCAGATGCCAGGAGGAACAATCTCAGCCTCACAAAGGCAGGAGGTAGCTTGACCCCCTCTGCCCAGGCCAAAGGGCCTGGATTTGAGGAGTCCCAGGGTTGGCAGAGAAGCAGAGTCCCATGGAGGGGCATGACCTCAAGGAGAAGTCATTCACCCTCTAATATCCCAGACCACATGGGGGAGGCCCCCCAGAGATGGCAGAATCCTCCTTAAGCCTCAACTTCACCAAAGGCAACAAGTGGATGAGAGCCTGGCTATCATTTTAAGAGGAGGGCACAGGCCAGAGACCACAGACTAGAGGCCAGAGGCTGATGCCCGCCAGGAGAAGGTCAGGCCCCCTCCTCTGCCTGCCGGGGCTCTGGGCACAAACTAGGGACCGGGGCAGCCATGGAGGCCTGCCCTTCAGACAGGAAAGCTGGGGCGCGCGGGCAGCAGGGCCCAGCGCAGGGGCTCACCTGGCAGCTGCTGAGGGGCGAGCTCCGTGGGGTCCTGCAGGCTGATGAAGAGGAGGAGGCCTGCGGCTCCGAACAGCAGGATGGATGAGAACATGCAGGCCAGCCGCATGGTTCCGGCTCGTGCGGTCATCCGGGGCTTGCTCCGGGGTCACCTCTCGGGTGTGGGAGGTGCGTTCTTCCTTCATCGTCCACACCATGCATCCATCAGGGCATGGTCTACGGCAGACGGGGAGAAAGAGGGTCCATCACTGAGACACAAGACAACTCGTGTGGGCTGAGGCCCCAGTCACTGCCTGCGACCAAGTGTGACCCCCGACTCCTCCGTCCTTTAGAACTTACTCAATCATGTCCCTTCCACTTCTCCAAGCCCAAGGAGGCTGAGGGAGGTCTAGTCACCACCTGTGGCTGGGACCCAGCTTCCCAGCAGGGGCTCCTGTATTTGCACCCCCAGAAAAACCAAAGGGGATACTCTCTGGACTCTGCCTGGGGGAGCCCAGGGTGGGGTCCCAGAGACCCACAGCCAGTATCAGCCCCTGCACTGTCCAGGCACTCTGAGCTTCCAGAAGAACTGGTGTCCTTATAGGTCCCTATAGGGTGTCTAGGTACAGGCCCAGCAATTTGGGTCCTTGTCCCTTACAAGTGGCCTGGTAGACAGAGAAGCTCTTGGATCTCTCTGCCCTGGCTCCTCTCTGCAGGGTGTTGGGGACAAGTATCCCTCCAGAGCCAGATGCTTTGGGAAGGAGCCTTCCAGGCCCAGAGGCTGTCAGGGACAGAGAATCCCCCACCTGGTGGCTGCTCTCACCAGCCAGGGCTGTGTCTCCCTGACAGATGGGTGGGCTAGCAGAATAGAGACTCCACCGGCTAGTCAGCTGCGTCACAGGGAACTGAAGCTCTGGCCAGACCAAGCTACTCCCGTTCTTGAGGCCCTCAGGCCTGGAGCTGAGGCAGCCAGACCCACATTTGACAGATCCCAGGCTCAGAGGCAGGTGACAACTTCCCTTGTGTTCCTGCCAATGGGCACCCATCACCGCTGACCCAGAGCGTGCCCAGGTGACTTGCCCCTCACCCCGGTTCCTCCTGAAGGGCAGAGCCAGAAATGCCAAACACCCCACATACCAACGAGTGACTCCAACTGGGCCAGGCTGTGGGTCGAGATGGGGGCAGCCCAAGGCCATTTGCTCATAGGAAGGAGGTAAGATCCTGCAGTGGGGTATGACATGGGTGGAGTGGGACAGGTGCTGAAGAGGGATCTGCACAGGAGGTCATGCTGGACGGGCAGGGATTTGAGACCCCCCCCCCCCTTTTAGAGAAAGGCCGCTCTGTCCCCTTGCTTTCACCCATTCCTACTAGTCTGGGCAGAGACACCATCCTCTCTCTACCCAAAGGCCTTGCGGGAGCTTCCTCCGCCCTGACACAGGACAGCTCTAAAGGAGGCTAAGACGAGGTGGGCAGTTTCTGAGATCACAGGTAGGTGGTTAGATCCCCAGACCAGATGTGCTGCTTGGCACAAGGACTCTTCCCCGCCTCGAGTCTCCTTGGGCACTGTACTGTGGTCAAGGAACCCATTCCTGACCAAGCACCCAGGCATTGGGGGAGGAAGCTCCAGCTCCTGTCCCTCTGTGAACCCATGCTCCTGGGGGAGCACGAGGCAGGAAGTCAGAGGAGTCCTTCCCTCCCCAGCCCAGACAAAAATTCCCAAGGTCTAGACTGTTCTCAGCAAAGCTCTGGGGCTGACTGTTAAATTGCAGGTTTGGGTTTCTCCCCTCTGCAGTCTCTGTAATTATGTTTTCACTCAGTTAACTTTAATTAACCTGCCCCAGGCCTCTATGCACGGGAACACGTCTGAGCGCAGGGCTCTCTGGGCCGTGCTGAGCAGGTGGTTCCCACGACCTCCCAGCTTTTATGTTCAGGAGACAGCACCGAGGAGGGCTGTATTGTCTCTGGAGCTGGCTCAATTTGCCATTGGCCCCGACCTCCTGGCAATGGCCCCCACCCCAAAGAAAGATAGCTGCGCCCGCCATCACCAGGGACACCGCTGCAGGGGGCTTGCAGTGGGTAAAAATAGGCAGCCGAATGTCCCCAAAGGCTCAAACCCTGAAGTCCCTTGTGGGGCTCTGTGGCGTCTCCCTCTGTGGCTGCCCAGGATGGGACTGTCCTGGCGGTGGGGGGTGGGGGGTCAGTGCTTGGCTCAACGTCCTGCAAAGACACAAACACAGTGGTGCAGATCCCAGGCCCCTCTGAAGGACAAGGTCACTCTCAACACTGTGTCCTTCAGTCTCCCAGTGACAGGCCCTTTGTGCAGGGCCAGCCTCGAGGTCTGAGGGAAGGGGGGGGGGGCAGAGGGCCTCCTGTCCCAAAGCAGTGGGCTTAACCCCCCTCTGGTTAACCCCCACGGAAAGGAGTCAGAAGAGTGGGAAAGTGTCACACACATGGATTCGGCAGGGACAAGACCCTCAGATAGGGAGCAGGGGAGGCGGCTCAAGGCCCTTCCAGATCAGATGCAAGGGCTCTAACAGACATACACACACGTATGCACACACAGCACGCACGCACACACCATCGACAGTCCCCAGCAAGGCCACAAGCTGTAAAGAAAGTACCACGAAGCCCTGATGTGTGGGGCTGGGGTGGTCGCATGCTGCCTGCAGCCTCACGGGCCTCCTGGGTCAGACACGAGACCAGGAGGTCCATCTGACCTAGGGTGAGGGAAAGAGAGAGGAAGGTAGAAAGGAAGGGAAGGAGAGTGGCCAGTTTATGGCTGGGGCCCACTGCTGCCCAGTAAAACAGCTAATAAAGTGCCACCCGATCTTGATGCAAAGGCTCTAGTGGATGGGAAAAAAGCAGGTTGTCGGGGGTGGCTCAGAAGAACATGCTATCATCACTGCATTGTTTGCAGGAACTGGCACGGCCAAAGTGGCTCTGGAAGGACTGGCCAGTCCCCTCCCACTCCCAGTCACTGCCCCACTGTCACAGTCCAAGCCAATACAGACTTCCCCCATTCTGCAGCTGCGACCTGTCCTCCCTTGTTTCTGAACCGACCCCCAACCCCCAACACAGAGCCAGTCTCCAGCAGCCCACGTGCCTGGGAACCAGGATGAGGACCACATCCCTGGCCCCCAATCAGGGGGGCAAGGGTTAGGGGGAGAAAATCAGCCCTAGGACCTGCACCTTCACCACAGCGGAAGCATCAACCATTCAAGTGTCTGGTCTCAGAGACCCAACCTTTTGTTGACGTCCAGGAGAATACAGCACCCTCTCTGTTCTCCATGCCCAGGGAAGCTGGCATTAGAGGCAGGCGTGGCTCTCCCTGAACCCTCCCTAAGCATCAGACTCCAGCATTCCCCTCAGACGCCTTCCTCTCAGTGTTTAGTCCTCACTGCAGACCATCTAATCAGCCAACTCCCTGCTATGTGCAAATGGAATCAAAAGGTTAACATGCCTCCCCTCCTGGGTAACTGGTTTGCAGGCTGGCTGGGTCTTCACCGCCCCAGGAGAGGGCCAACATCATAGAACCCATAGGAACCTCCTTCCTTTAAAGGTGGAGGGTGGATAGGCGATCACCCGACACTCCAGGGAGTGTGTGTATCTGATCCTCTATTGTTCCCACGAGGGTCCTTGTCTTCAAAGTCACATGTTATTTTCAAGGCAACGGGGAGATGCTGGTCCAAGGCTGCTTGTCTCCTGGGAGTTGGGCTGCTGTAGGGGGAGTGGCCTCCGTGATCTGTCACAGGCCGGGGCCAGGCTGCCCAGGGCCCTGAAGACATACTCACAGTCCTCCACTCCCACCTGGGACTGTTACAGCCTTACAGTGCGCAGCATCCCACTCGGCTCCCCTGACAAGTCCCCCCCACCCCCCACCTCCCTGCCTCTCTTCCAGGACCAACAGACAATAAGAAAATTTCAAGTAACTGAGGGCAGAGTGAGGAGGAGTAAGGCAAGAAAAATAAACAGCCCACTTGTCCTGTCCTCACAATCCCTAGTTTTCCCAGTGGCGTGCTCTCCCTGAGGCCTGAATGGCATCACCAATTTTTACTGTAAGGAAAAAAAAAATGCAATTAATTTTGCAAACACCTCCTGGGACACAGGTCAGGGCCAAGGATTCCTCCCATTTCCTTATTTATCCAATTTAAAAATTTGTCTCGGGAAAATTCACTTTAGGGCACAAGCAAGGACTTGGGAATTCAGCCAAAACGCACGCACCTCCAGTGGCGACAGGCCGGCAGGCGATGGACGGATGGCTCCAAGGACACTCTTGGCTGCGGCTGCTCCAAGGCCTGGATGCTTTCCCCCAGTCACCCAGAGGAACCCCTCGGGCTGTGAGGACCCACTCCAGTGCCCCACTGGAGGCAGCCGGAGGCGTCCGGCCCTGTGCTCCTGGGAGCACCCACTTGGTGTGTGGACCCTGGGCCCCAGAAAGTTCTCTGTCCAGTCAGTCTCCTCCGTGCACGGGCAGGAGCGAACAATGACGTCCCTCCCAGCTGAGGGCTCCAGGAGGAGCTGCTCATCGGGAGAGAGGCTGCTATGGCAACTTGAGGAGAATGGAGCCAGGCACTGCCGTCACCTTGAATCCGGCACCAAGCATTCCACCGCGGGCAGAGGAGGCTGAACCTCCGCTCCGCCCCTGACAAGCCTCCTGCGATGGGGCTGACCTCCCGCCTTCCCTGCTCAGCCTCCTGGCCTCAGGAACTCATTTGCTCCTCACTGAAACGGAGCACACAGCCCAGTCCCCCGAGAACGCCACCTCCATCTGTTTTGTCAGACAAGTTCTTCCGTGTGTGTGGCTCCTGCTTGCTTCTGAGATGGGGTTCTTCTTGATTTCAGCTCATTAAAATCCTGCAGCTAATTAAAACCTAACAGCAGCAGCGGCAGCAGCAAACTCTGGGATGAGTCCCTCTAGTTTTTATGCGTAGGCATAAAGTTGCAATGCCCAGCAAGGGTGACGAAAGGCTACAAGACAGACAGAGGCGGGGTTGTGGACTCCTGCCCTGCCAGATGCAAGAGGGCGCTGACCTGGGTCCTGAAATGAACAGAGCCTAGCCTCAGCACACCCAGCCGGCGTGGGTGCTCCCCTCTCCTGGGGAAGGCAGTTCACCTGCCCTACTCCTCTCCATTATAAGGCAGGGATTCCCTCCAATTCCCCATACTTTCTGCTGGGTGGGAGAAAGGGAGCCCTAAGGCAGAGGTAAAGGCATAAATCAGGCTCAAACAGCCCCAAAGCCTTGTCCCCACGAATCTACTAGGCTACAGCCCAGCTTTCCACCACTGCTTACACAGAGAGGCAGAGGGGAAGCCTGCAAACACACAGGTGCAGCGAGGGATCTCTGAGAGCCTGGCCAAGGAGTCACAAGCTATGATGCCCTGATTGCTTTCAGGGGAAGGACTACACTGTGGATACCATCTCTGCCCAAGACTTCACTTTTAGGGCATTTTATGAGGCAGGCTAGAGGACAGTTATTCTGCAGGTAGAGAAACCGAGTCCCACCCTGGCAGAATCTGGGATGCAGATTCAGTACCCCCAATCCCATAAGCATGTGTTACCTCGATAACAGCCCTTCTCTCACCATGCGGAGAGTGTTCACACACCTGTCTCAAACACGTGGAGCCCCGAGAGCAGTGTCACACCCTCTCCACACCTTCGTATTCCCAGCACTTACACAGTGTCTGGCACAAGGCAGGTGATCAACTTAACCTGTGTTGTATGTGGTGTGAGCATATCTGGGCCATCTGCAGAGAGGTACTCCACAGACCTGGTATTTCTAAAAGGTTATGCTTTCTCAGGGAGCTGTGGGTTTGTTTGGATCAGGTCTAGGTTAGAATTAGGTCCAAAGAGGAGCTCAGTCCTGTGAGAAAAGAGGAGGCGAGGAAGTGGGGTCCATTAGAGATCCTGATGGAACCTGGCAGCTCCCACATACCCAATGCACACTCACCACAAGGATGCCTCTTTTGTATCTTCATTTTGGTAAGGCAGAGTTCAAATCATGGGGCTTAAAGACCAATACACTCATGGAGGTAAAAGTGGAATCTATTCATATATATATATACATATATATATGTATATATATATATATGTCTTAATATACATAAGTACAAATATACAAGTCATTTAGATGCCATAAAATGGATTATGCTAGGAAACTCCTACGCGAAACTGAAGTTTTAATGTGTTGATCCAAAGTCAATGAGGAAAGTGGGGGAAGATAGTGGAGAGGGACAATCCTAAGTTCACCTCCACCTGGGGACATACTGAAGCATCAACTACACGTGTGACAGCTCACTCTGAAAACAACCTGAAGCCTAGCCAAACAGATCTTCCTGAGCTAAAGACATCAAGAGAAGGCCATATTGAGAAGTGTACGAGGGTCAGAGACAAAGTCAGGAACCAAACCCCCGGCGTGGCAATCCACAAGCAGGAGGGACATCACAGGTGTGGAGGACTGAAGAGGAATAGCCCACATCAGGCATCCCTGGCCCTGAGGACCTGCACAGAGAAGATGAGCCCCCATGATGTCTGGCTTTGAAAATCAGCCCGATTCACCTTTGGAAGAGTTGGAGGTTTATAGGGAACCGATTCTCCAGTCTTAAAGGGCCAGTGCACTCTATCACTGGGCCCGAGAGCCAGCAACAGAAGCAGCAGTTTAAAAAGCATCAGGGGTATACATGAAGGGGATTTATGGACTAATTCTAGGGTATGTGTTGGAGGGTTAGGGATCTGTGAGAGTTTTCTCCAGGAATGGGAAGTCCTGGCAGGTGCTATTTCTCTTGCCTGCCTTTTGTCTTGGCCAGATGCTTGAGGTAGCCAGTTCTGACACTCTCCATCTAACTTGCCCTGCCCCAGAATTCTTCTGAAGACTAGCCCCCCCACCACCAAACCAACCTACCAGCAGGCACCTCTCCAAAGTGGCTCCCACAATGAGCAGCCCCAGCCGGGATTGATGCCCTGCCAGAGTGACTATCAGTTCCCACACCCAACAGGTAGCTCTGTTCAGAAATGGCACATCTCCAGAACAAATCCTGACCCAGGGAGTGAGGGAATGAGCCCTACCAACTAGCACATGACTCTTTTATCCAATAGCATGTGAGCCAAGCCCCGCCCACCAGACAAGTTAGGCTGAAAACTGGCCCCATCCACCAGTGCACCCTCAGCACTCAGCTCAGTCCTAACTAGAGGGTGCTTCCATCCCACATAGAGGAGCACCACATATATACATATAGAACAAACGCAGAGTCAGACAAAGTAAGGAGGCAGAGGTATAGAATTCAAACACAAGAACAAGACAAAACCCTAGAACACAAGCTAAACAAAACACAGATAAGGAATCTATCTGATAAAGAATTCAAATTAATGGTTATAGATACTCACCAGACTTGAGAGGAGACTGGAAGAACTCAATAAGAACTTCAACAAAGAGATAGAAAGTATTTAAAAAGAACCAGTCAGAGGGGCGCCTGGGTGGCTCAGTGGTTTAAGCCTCTGCCTTCAGCTCAGGTCATGATCTCAGGGTCCTGGGATGGAGCCCCACATTAGGCTCTCTGCTCAGTGGGGAGCCTGCTCCCCCCTCTCTCTGCCTGCTTCTCTGCCTACTTGTGATCTCTCTCTGTCTATCAAATAAATAAATAAAAATAAATAAAAATATTTAAAAAGAACCAGTCAGAGCTGAAGAACACAATAAGTGAAATGAAAAATACGCCAGAAGAATCAACAGATTAGAGGATGCAAAGAACAGATCAATGATCTGGAAGTCAGGGTAGTAAAAAACAACTAGACTGAAATAAGAAAAAAGGTTTTTTAAAAATGAAAATAAGTTAAGGGACTTCTGTGACAACATCAAGCAAAATAACATTCACATTACAGGAGTCTCAAATGGAGAAAAGAGAGAGAAAAGAGATAGAAATCTTATTTGAAGAAATAATAACTGAAAACTTCCCTAACCTGGGGAAGGAAAGAGATATCCAGATCCAGGAACCCAGAGAGCTCCAAACAAGATGAACCCAAGGGGGTCCACATCAAGACACACAATAATTACAATTATTGTAATTATTATAAAGTATAGGAAAAACTAAAGATAAAGAGAGAATTTTAAAAGCAACAGGAGAAAAACAGTTACATACAAGGGAAACCCCATAGAGCTATCAGCTGATTTCTCAGCAGAAACTTTGCAGGCCAGGAGAAAACAGCCTGAGGAATTCAAAGTACTGAAAGGAAGAAACCTATAACCAAGAATACTCTACCCAGCAATGTTCAGAATTGAAAGAAAGATAAAAGTGTTTCCCAGACAAAAGATAAAGGAGTGCATCACCACTAAACTAGACTATAAATGTTAAAGGGAATTCTTCCGGTAAAAGAAAAGACCCATAACTAGAAGTAAGAAAATTATGACAGAAAAAACTTTGACTGATAAAGCAAACATATAGTAAAAGTAGTAGATCAATCCCTTAGAAAGCTAGTATGAAGGTTAAAACATAAAAGCAGTAAAATCAATTATATCTACAAAAAGTAGTTAAAAAGTAATGTAAATTACTTTACATAAAGTAAAAATATGTAAAACATGACATCTTATACATAAAATGTGGAGGGGGAGTAAAAATTTAGTGCTTTTAGGGGCAACTGGGTGGCTCAGTGGTTAAAGCCTCTGCCTTTGGTTCAGGTCATGATCTCAGGGTCCTGGGATCGAGTCCTGAATCAGGCTCTCTGCTCAGCGGGGAGCCTGACTCCTCCTCCTCTCCCTCTCTGCCTGCCTCTCTGCCTACTTGTGATCTGTCTGTCAAATAAAAAAAAAAAAATTTAGTGCTTTTAAATTTTGTTCAAACCTAAATGACCATTAACTTAATATAAACTGCTATATACATAGGATGTTACATATGAACCTCATAGTAACCAGAAACCAAAAACCTATCATAGATACACAAAAAATAAAGAGAAATGATCCCAAGTATAACTCTAAAAGACATTAAACACAAGAGAAGAGAGGAAGAGAAGAAGAAATGAACAGAGAATTACAAAAACAATCACAAACAAAATTAACAAATGACAACAAATACATGCTTTTCAATAATTACTTTAAATGTAACTGGGGGTAAATGCTGCAATCAAAAGACACAGGGTGACTAAATATACAGAAAAACTAACCCAACTATATGCTTCAAGAGACTCATTCAGATCTAAGACACATAAAGACTAAAACTGAGGGGATGATAAAAAAATAATCCATGCAAATGGAAGAAAAAAAAGTGAGGATAGCAAGCAATCAAAGACTGTAGCAAGAGGAAAAAGAAGGACATTGTATAATGATAAAAGGATTACTCCCACAAGAGGATATAATTGTAAATATCTGTGCACGTAACATAGGAGCATCTAAATATATAAGGCAAATATTAACAGACATAAAGAGAGAAATTGAGAGTACTCCAATAATAGTAGCGGATTTTAACACCCCATTTACATCAATGGATAGATCATCTAGACAGAAAATCAATAAGGAAACAGCAGTTTTGAATGACACATTACACCAGATGGGCTTAACAGATATATACAGAACATTTCATCTAAAAACAGCAGAATATACATTCTTTTCAAGTGCACATAAAACATTTTTCAGGATAGATCATATGTTAGGCCACAAAACAAGTCTCAATAAATTTATGATTGAAATAATATCAAGCATCTTTTCCAACTACAGTGGTGTAAAACTAAAAATCAATTATAAGAAAAAAACTGGAAAAAACACAGATGTGTAGAAGCCAAGCAACACATTACTAAGTAACTGGTAGATCAAAGAGGAAATCAAAGAGGAAACAAAAAAAATACATGGAGACAAAGGAAAATGAAAACAGAATGGTTCAAAATCTCTGGGACAACACCAAAAGCAGTTCTAAGAGGGAAGTTTATGGGGTGCCTGGGTGGCTTAGTGGGTTAAAGCCTTTGCTTCCAACTCAGGTCATGATATCAGCATCCTGGGATGGAGCCCTGTATTGGGCTCTTTGCTCAGCAGGGAGCCTGCTTCCCTTCCTCTCTCTCTGCCTGCCTCTCTGCCTACTTGTGGTCTCTGTCTGTCAAATAAATAAAATCTTTAAAAAAGAAAAAAAAAAAGAGGGAAGCTTATAATGATATGGGCCTACCTCCAAAAGCAAGAAGAATCTCAAATAATCTAACCTTACACCTAAAGTAACTCGAAAAAGAACAAAAAAGGCACAACGTTGGTAGAAGGAAGGAAATAATAAAGACAGAGCAGTAATAAGTGAAATAGGGACCAACGAACAAACAAACAAACCATATAGAAGATCAATGAAACGATTAGCTGGTTCTTTGAGAAGATAGAATTAATAAACATTTAACTTTTTCATCAAGAAAAAGAGAGAGGACTAACATACATAAAATAAAAAACAAAAGAGAAGTTACAACCAAGAGCACAGAAATACAAAGGATTATAAGGGACTACTAAAAAAAAAAAAGTCAACAAATTGGACAACTTAGAACAGATGGATAGACTGTTAAACACATACAATCTTTCACAACTGAATCAGGAAGAAATATGAAATTTGAATGAATTACTAGTAGTGAAATTAAATGAGTAATCAAAAAACTCCCAAAAAGCAAAAGTCCAGACCCAGATGGCTTTTTTTTTTTAAAGATTTTATTTATTTATTTGACAGAGATCACAAGTAGGCAGAGAGGCAGGCAGAGAGAGTGAGAGGGAAGCAGGCTCCCCGCTGAGCAGAGAGCCTGATACGGGACTCGATCCCAGGACCCTGAGATCACAACCCAAGCTGAAGGCAGCGGCTTAACCCACTGAGCCACCCAGGTGCCCGCAGAACATTGAAGATATTCCCAAGTTCCTTGCAGCTCTGGTATGAGACAAATGTCCAGAGAGAAAGGTGTTTTTGTGAATTTCATTTGCACAAAGCCACAATCAGGCAGAGCAGGAGGACTTTCAGCCAAGACATCCCTTATGCACACCTGCCACCCATCCCTGGCCACAAATCTGGATCACTGCTGGCCTCCATGGACCAAAGCTGCCAAGCTCTTTCCCTTCAAGACAACTCTGTCCTTGTGGAGGGAGCAAAGGACTCTAATCCAAGTGTTAAACTTGAAATTGTGTTCTCAGGTTCTTTCTTTCTTTCTTTCTTTTTTTAAAGATTTTACTTATTTATTTGACAGAGATCACAAGTAGGCAGAGAGGCAGGCAGAGAGAGAGAGAGGAGGAAGCAGGCTCCCTGCGGAGCAGACAGCCCGATGCGGGGCTCGGATCCCAGGACACCGGGACCCTGACCTGAGCCGAAGGCAGAGGCCCTAACCCACTGAGCCACACAGGCACCCCTCTCAGGTTCTTTCTGAGCCACAAAGCCTTGTTTCTCTGAGGCCTGTCTGGGTGAGACGAGTCCCACTTGAGGTCACTCCCTCCCTACATGACCACTGCTCTCTGTCTCAACATCTACACTGAGCCACACTTAGTCATGCCTCAATTTAGGGATGGAATTCATTTCAAGGCAGAAATCCAAACAAGGCTAATGACGGGGATTCCACTGTATCCACGGTCACCTTTGTCATCTAAAAATCTTTAATTAGGGGGAGGAGGCACCTGGGTGGCTCAGCCAGTTAAGCCTCCAACTCCTGGTTTCACCTCAGGTCTTGATCTCATGGTTCGTGGGACTGAGCCCCATGTCAGGCTCCCTGCTCAGCGGGGAGTCTGCTTGAGATTCTCTCTCTGCCCCTCCTTCCCACTCATGTGCTCTATTTCTCTCAAATGAATAAATAAATATCTTCAATTTTTAAAGAATTTAAAAGGGCAACAGGAGGGATCCTCGTGGTGACGGAGATGTCCTTCATCTTGACTGTATCAATGTCAATACCCTCACTGTGATATTATACTATACTATTACAAGATGTATGGGGTGAGTATAGGAACAGGAAACAGGAAAAAGGGCACATTAAGATTACTCTGTATTATTTCGTACAACTGTTATGTGAATCTAAAATTATCTCAAAATGAACGGTTTAATTTCTTAAAAATCAAGAACTTAAAAGTAACTGGCCTTTCCGTTCGTGCATAATGGAAGCAAATTCTAATGTTGTGCACGTAAATAATAGATAACCATTTTCATGGATCAGCGCCATCCTTTGTTGTATAAGAAACATTTTAAAGTTAAGGGACTATGCCTTTAATAGGAAAATTTGATGTGTTAGCAACTACTGGTTGATCTTTGTGCATTTTTCAATTGCAAATTGCACTTTAAAAATGCAAACAATTATTAATATTGATTTGGACTCAAACAATATTGAATTTCAATATATTTCCAGCTCTTTTATGAATTACCCTGTGGATACGTGGTGATTATGATAAAAGAGCATTTGCATGCTCAATTTCTTTTTCAGGGAGGAACCTTGAAGAGGGCTGATGTGATCCATGGATAATGAACTTCACAGGGACAAGACTGGCTCCAGAGTCCTCTGCTCGGCCCTCGAACTTAGCAGGCAGCACAGACTTTCAGGGCCACATTCTCCAAGCCAATATTACACAGCACAGGCTCAAGGCCTGGATGGGATTTAGTGTCATAGTTTTTAGGGCAAGGAGAAGGCATAGATGTATATCATGCTTTGTTAACCTTCCAAGTAGCATGCGGGATACTATATAAACATCCCATTTAGCTTTTGAGCAATAACCTCGTGAAATAAAATCATTATCCCTATTGGATACGGGATTGGTTCTCTGTAAGGAGATGTGGAGATGGAATTTAGGGTACAAAACTTTTATTAAGGATCATAACCTGTGAAGGGAAAAGGGAGGAAGCCAAAGCAAGCAGAAGAGGTTAGACAGGGATGCAAGTCCAACCCAGCCTGAGTAGAGAGGGCTGAATTAGGTGTGGCCCATGGGAGTGTCCCACAGCAGGCAGAAATGACTGTGCCTTCATGCATCACTCTGCTCAGTAAC
Source organism: Mustela nigripes (assembly GCF_022355385.1). Taxonomy (NCBI): domain Eukaryota; kingdom Metazoa; phylum Chordata; class Mammalia; order Carnivora; family Mustelidae; genus Mustela; species Mustela nigripes. The sequence goes on from NC_081573.1 coordinate 18,917,698, forward strand.
TGGATGTGGCATGCCCAGGGAAAGGCACGACCCCAGAGAGGACAGTTTGCTGCAACCACAGTAGATCCTGAAGGAGCTGACAGCTGGGAGGTGGCTGCTGGCCACACGTCCTGTGGGCAGTCAGTGAGTCCTTCCTGCAGGGGGATCTGGATAGCACATCATTTTACGATGGTGAAATTAGGACCCAGAGAGAATAAACATGGCCAAGGTTACATCTACATAAGTGATATCAGATCTGCCTGACTCAAATCTTGCCTCTCCGCACCCCATTCACTGCTTCTTCCAAACAAAAGCGTAGATCAGACTGTCCTGACCTTCAGCTACTGAGACATGAAGGGCTTAAAGTCTCCAGAGGAACACACAGAAAGTCTGACTGCGTAAGCAGATACCCTTACCTCACCTCGGCTGACATCTCTGCAACATGCACGCGTGTGCACACACACATGCTTAGTTCTTGGCGATTATCTCATTGCTAATGGAAGGCGGGGGCATGGATTTTCTGGGTTAAAAGTTCCCCTGACAGTACAGCCTAGAGAGCATCACCCCCCTAGCAAATCCATTGGGTCTTGCCAAGAGCAGCAGACGATGTATGATGCTGCACAGCCTCCTTTTACTTTTAGAAAGCACTGAGCTTTTCACATTTTCCAGCTGCTCTGACATCCACAGCCACAGCAGGGAAAATTACAGGGAGGAAAAAATTGCATATTTACTTCTCAAAATTGAAAGTTGGGGTATAATATGGACAGAAAGGAGTGTATGAGTAAACCTAGAATGCCCTGGCCCCTGGCAGGGTGCAGCTGCCTTCAAGCTGCAAACAGCAATCCATAGACTCCAGAAGAAGAGAGAATGGCAAGGAGGTTTGGCTTTCTTCCAGGGAATCCCTCTCCTTGTGGCTGGCACAGGAAGCCCCCAGAGGACTTTCCTTTGTGTTTCCAGCTGCCAAGAATGCCTGGCACAGAGTAGGTGCTCGGGCAATATGTGGCAAGCAAAGAGAGAGCTAGGAAGAGGAGGGAGAAGGGGAAGGGATCCTTGCATAGCAGGACCAGCTCAGTCCTTTGGGTTGAGGTCATGCGGAGTCTAGCAGGTATGCCCTGTGTGTCTGCACAGTGCGCATGCACGGACATCCCCTTTGGGAACGGGCTGGCCCCTTGGTTAACCATCACATCCTTGATCTTCTCTAGTCCAGCATGATTTTCCCTGGAGCCCTCTTCAGAACAGCTGGTGTCTTCCAAGCTGAGCAATCAACTCTGTTGGCCCTACCCTGGTTATGGAGAATTGGGTCTCCCCTCAGGCTACCAGGAGGGGACCAGAATGTGAGTAACCTGGAAGTTCTAATGAGTGGCTAGACATAAGACAGGAGCCTGTCTTCTCCATGAGGCTCTGCCTCATGTCTCCCTCCAGCAGACACCCTGTGCTTCAAGTACCTCACTGACCCTCCAATTCTGCCCCCTCTTTCACCACAAGGTGTTGGGAAGCCAGAAATTTGGGGCCACCCTAACCCTCCCTCCACCTCTCCCCACATTCCAACTGTGGACTCAGCCTCCTGTGTGTTTCCTTTCCACCTCTTTTTTCCAGCCCCTCAGTGAGGCTGATTCAGCACCTGGACAGCTCCCTACCTCCACTTTGGTCCCCTCCCTTTGCAAAGGATACCCCACTTTGGTATCCCTCCCTTTTGCAAAAGAGTCTGAGGGCCCCCAGTTGCCCAGTGGTTCAAGTTTGAATGTCTTAGCATATCCCGCAAGGTTCACTGAGTATCCAGGGTCTGCAGCTCTCCTGCCTTTAGTCTCATTTCTCACCATTCCCTGAAGGTCCCAGGCCAAGTGAGGCATCCTCCTGTGTGTTCCTAGAGCCCCTGGGCTTTGTTCTAACACAGGTGAGAGACTAATGTAGAGGAAAGAGCTCTGGGCTCTTCCCTGACTGTGCCTGGCTAGTGAGAAGAGGCTCAGGATGGGTGGGATGGGCCACTGGGTCCCAGTCCTCTCCCTGCAGGGCACATGCTCTTTCATGGGTGGTCTTGTTCTGGTCTCGAAACAGCTTTGCTGACTTCATTGCTTACCTTGAACAACACACGGGTCTGGTTTATCTCCCCCTGAATTTTCAGCCTATTTTCTGCTGCCCCATGTCCCTGAGTTCTTGGCCTCAAGGACACAGGCAGAAAAGGTGCTAAGTATTTACAATCTCTGGACATGCTATTCTATGGCATGTTTGCTGGGCCAAGGATGTAGGCAGCACTCAGCAGACTGGGAGCACCCCACAGCAGAACAGCACCCATGCAGGTCCCACACATGTCCTTGTATCACAATGTCATATGAAAGGGCACTTAAGCCCTAATTTCCAGCACGATTGTTGCAAGGAGAAAGACACAGGTAGAAATACACATTTTCATGATGAGATCCAGAGCGGCCAATCATCGGTCTACAGTGAACACACATGTCAGAAGCAGTCCATTTCCTATACTAACTATATGGCATTTTCATAATGGAAATTATTATCAAAATGACATAGCCAATGACCCTTGGTGGCAGATCCAGACCTTCAGATCTTCCAAATTGGAAACATGGATTTTTAAAAAAGATTTTTTACTTATTTATTTAAGGGAGGGGAGGGGCCAAGGGAGACGGAGAGAATCTCAAGCAGACTCCCTGCTGAGCAGTGAGAACCCAACACAAGGCTTAATCCTGTGACCCTGAGATGGTGACCTGAGACAAAATCAAGAGTCTGACATTTAACAGACTGAGCTACCTAGGCACCCTGGAAACCTGGATTTTTTTTTTTAAAGATTTTATTTATTTATTTGACAGACAGAGATCACAAGTAGGCAGAGAGAGAGAGAGAGAGAGAGAGAGAGGGAAGCAGGCTTCCTGTGGAGCAGAGAGCCCGATGCGGGGCTCGATCCCAGGACCCTGAGATCATGACCTGAGCCGAAGGCAGCAGCCCAAACCACTGAGCTACCTGAGCTACCCAGGCGCCCTGAAACCTGGATTTTTAATGTGAAATTTCCTGATTCTCAAATTGGCAAACAACACACATTTTTCAAACCTACCGGAGCCGATCAAAACTCGTGTCCAAGCTGGATTTGGCTGGGCGGGGGGGGTGGGGGGGGGTGGTGTCCACCCATTGCCACTGCGGCCATGAAAATCATCGTCCAGACTGGGGAAAGGCACCTGACCTCTGGATAAAAAGGATTCAAGGAATTTTATGCAAAAGCAGCTGAGAGGAGAAAAAGCCTGTGAGTCAGCTGGTGTGGAGAGGCCGCTGCCTTGCAGGTGTGGAGCTGCGCCCTACAGCTCTGTAACTGGATGGTGCGCACGCAGAAACAAGGGCTTCCGGCATGGAGGACAGTCACTGCGGTGGCACAGTCCACCCAGCAGTGATACACACATGCGCGCCTGCACACACGCACACACAGTCACGCTCCTATGCACCAGTCATGGGTTGAACTGTGTCGCTCCTGTGTTGCCCCAAATTCCCATGTTGGAGTCCTAACCCCCCATACCTCAGACTATGACCTCATTTGGGAAAAGGGTCATCACAGAGGTAATGAGCTAAGAGGAGGTCACGTTGGAGTAGGGCTGAGCCTCTAACCTAATATGACCAGGGTTGTAATAAAAAGGGGAAATCTGGACCGACACGCATGCAGCGAGAATACCACGTGAGGATAAAGGCAGAGATCTACAAGCCAAAGAATGCCAAAGATTACCAGCAACCCCTCCCCAGAATCTAGCGGAGAGGCCTGGCATAGATCTGCCTTCACCACCCTCAGAAGGGGCCAACCTTGCTGACACCTTGAGCTCAGACTTCCAGCCTCTGGGACTCAGAGGCAACACATTTCAGCTGTTGAAACCCTCTTGTCTGTGGTATGCTGTCACAGCAGCCCAGCTCCTGCCTGCCTCAGTGGTTGTCATCAACTGTGTGCAGACAGTGTCAGGCCAGCATTTGACACAAGGCTTGTGACAAGCAGGATGTGCTGAGAGGTTAAGTAACAGAAACCCTATCCCACTGGGAATCCCGTAGCTCCACAGAGTCATCAGGACCCGGATCCTTCCTGAGGCTCCACTCCTCTGTCCTCGGGCACGTTTTATCCTCAGGTGGCTTCTACATGGTTGTTTGATGTCTATGGCCACAGGATGCCTAGGGGATCCTAGATGGATCTGGCAGGAGAGGGGGAGCCCTGGTCCCTAACCATGGAGCCAAGCTCCTGGACCCTGAGCAGAAGGCCACCGCCCCGACCCAGTACCTAGGGTTAGGGGGTATGCCTCGTGCTGGTGGGCACAGGTCTGGGACCAGTGGGATGAAACTGCCTTTCTTGGCGCTGGGAGTGAGATCAGTGCCTCCAAACTCAAACACCAGGAGACGAGGGGAAGGCGTGACATAGAGTGGGCTACTGAGTCCCCTAGGTACAAAAGCTGCGTGAAAAACTAGGACTAGGATGAGGAAAAAGGCTCAGAGAGGCTGAGTAACTTGTTCAAGGCCACGCTGTGGTGAAGTGATAGAGGCCTATTGCAGGTTGAGGTCCAAGAAGCGCTGTCTGCCACTCCCCACGTCACGTCCCAGGATTAACCACTCCGCCCGTGACAGAGGGAGCCACACTGTGGACCCAAGCTGGCACACACCTGGTCTGTCAGTGGGCAGGGGGGCAGGGCCACTCCGTCCCTCTCGGAAGCCCTCCTTGAGACCAGTCTGTTGGCCTGCCCCTCCCAGCACAGCACTAGCCTGCTGGCTCCCACAAAGACGATGGCCTCCATGAGGGCGCTCGGCTCACCTGGGACTGTGTGTGTGAGCACACGCGTGTGTGAGCACATGTGTGTCTGTGACTCCGTCCTGTGAATGGAGAAGGTGAGGGCTTGTGGCTGTGTCTGGGCAAGCATTGGTGTGGGGGGACGTGTGTCCCTGCGGCCACCGGGACGATGACCAATGACCATCACCCCCAGCTCAGAGGCGCTTCCCCCAACAGCTGCTGCCTGGGGTCAGCCCTCCTTCCTGGCAGAGGCGAGTAAGGCCCCCTTTCCCGTGGGGGCCTGGAGGGCGGGTGGGCTAGAGTGGGGCTCCGAAGTGGCAGCCCAGCAGGGCCATCTGCCATCTGTGCCTCCCGCTCCACTTCCCCCTCTGTCCCCTCTCCGCCTCAGGGTGCATCACTCTGGCGACCCCTGGGAATTGGAAGCTAATTTTCCACGATCATTAGTGATGGAAAGACCTCAGGTTCTGCCTTTAATTAAAGTCAAACGTAGGACTGAGGAGAAACGCAGCACGCAGGCGTCCTCTTCTCACTTGTAAAAGCCATATGCAAATAATTAAGCCAGGCATGGAAGCCATAATTAAAAATTTCACAAACCCCCTCATTAGCTGAGCAGCCTGCACAGAGAAGTGGGACCGCGGCACTCCCCCATGCCGAGAGCAGCTCCCGCAGATGGTTAATTGGGGCTGGGTGGGGGGAGAGGCAGACCCTTCCCCCCCCAGGTGACAGTGCACCTGGCAAGGAAAGAGCTGGCAGGGGTCCTGGGTTCCCGGGCTAGCAGCAATGACCTCTCACCTCTGCTTAGGAGGCTTCCAGCCGGGGACCAGGCTGCCAGGGAGAAGCAGATGAATCCAAACATGCATCCACCCACTGCAAGGTGAGGAGACAGGACCCTGGTCCCAAACTTCACAGCTTCCCCTGGCCCCAGGCCCTTAGTGTGCCCAGGAGGTTGAGGTGGACCTTCGGACTGAGGCAGGCTCAGCAGACCCCCTCTTCCCCAGCAACTATGTGTCCTGAGGCTTTCAACCCCTAGCCATGCATACAGATGTCCCCAGACCTGGTGGCCCTTGTGCGGCAGGGGTGGGGAGATGGGGCTGAACACCAAGGCCCAGACAGGTCACTCACCGTGCCCCATAAACACAGGCAGCCCCAGCTCCAATCAGCATTTCAAGAACTATGAGGAGGGGCGAGACAGCCAGGAAACGTCTGAACTCACTACTCATTCTCAGGCCCCTTCCCCCCCACCCCTATGATCCCCAGGATGCCCGGCCCAAGCCTTCAGCCCCTGGAGACATCTGATTCACCTCAGGTCCTGAATCGATCCTGCCAGGCAAGTCACCGCAGGCATAATCTCCCCTTGCGCATTGACATTTCCAAATGAATATTCACTCATCCTAGTCCTGGCCACTTGTTTTCCCGTCTGGCCTGATCAATGGTGTTTCCCTCAAGAAGTCGTGCTCATCAGGGGCACTGAAGCTGCCCGGGTGTGCGGGGATGAGATGTGCCCGCCCCGCTGAGAGCCTGGACAAGCTCACCTCACTCGTAGACCACGGGCCCTGGCCTGAACCAGAGTCCCCCTGCAGCTGAGATGCTCACTCTGTCAGTATCACAGACATAAGCTGAATATGATTAAAAATAAATCCAGAAACTGGCTTTCCTTTTGAGGATTTGGGGATCTGATGGAGCCACAGGATGTCACTGAGCCAACCTCTGAGTTCTGTCCGCTCAAGACAATCCTGACCGAGAGGAGTCCTCCATCTGATGTCTTTGGCCAGATTCCTAAACCTGACCCTTTCCCATTCTGGTCTTGACCTTCCCAGTGGCTCAGGAAACAGCATTCCTCTTTCCAGCTCTCCTCTAGCAAACAGAGGGGACGCAAGCCCTTCCACCAAGGGTCATCAGACACCTGCCCCCAGGCTCCCTGCTCTCGGAAGCTGATCCCAGGCAGTCATGATCTTAGCTGACCTATCTTGTTTCTTGTCTGAACCCAGTTAGCTTTAACAGTCAGTTCTGCAAGTCAGCTTGGGTGCTCTTCCTTTTGTTCACCCTCTAAGCCAAGCTGCTCTGATGGTCAGCGCCCCTGCCTCACCCTTCTTATTCCCCTCCATCATCTGCAGCTCCCCAGTTACAGACGCATCTGCCCAAGGACCCCTACTTTGAGCCACTGACACAAGGTAATACCCCCAAATAGGTCAATATGTTCTCATGGGGAAGGAGGCTATTCCACCAAGAAGGTGGTATTTGAACCATGGGGATATCTAGGGAACAGCCTGTGCAAAGGCCCTGGGATGGCAGTGTTCCTGACACCGAGTTTGTCTACAAAAGGGTGAACATAAAGAAGAGGGAAAGGAGACACAGTCAGAGAAATAAGGGGGGGGGCAGTTGGGTTAGCCATTGAAAAGAAGTTGGCTTTTACTGTAAGTAACATAAGGGCATCTGGCTTGGATTGGAACAGAACCCGACTGGCCACATAGGCAGGCAAGGGCAGAAGCAGGAAGGCCAGGGAAGAAATTAGTCTGGGAGAGAGATTTCGGCTGTAATGCGAACATGCAGGTCTGTCATTCTTATGAGAATTGGCACTTTAACGAGAGGACTTTATTTTGACGTTGAAAATTACATGTTTTTACTCTGACGCTCTGATAGCAGTATGTGTCTTCAGTCTACTTGTCGGCCATGAGATTTTCTGACATGAGGATTCTGGATCCTGAAAAATCTGTAAGTCTTTCTCTCTCTCTCTCTCTCTCTTTTTTTTTTTTTAAGATTTTATTTATTCATCTGAGAGAGACAGAGACACAGAGAGCACAAGGAGGGGGAGAGGCAGAGGGAGAAGGAGAAGCAGATGCCCAGCTGAGCTGGGAGCCCAATATGGGGCTCAATCCCAGGACCCCGAGATCATGATCTGAGCTGAAGGCAGAAGCTCAACCATCTGAACCACCCAGGAGCCCCTATAAGTCACTCGTTTCCAGAGCCAGAAGTGCAGGAAAGTCAGCGGCTTGGTACTTGTCGGTGGAGCGAACGTGGGATACAGACATTCGGTGAGGACTGGGAAGAAGCCAAGTGGCCTGGGTCCAAATCCTGGCTCCATCAGGCACTGACCGTGTCACTCTGGGCAAGCTGCTTCAGCTCTCAGTGCCTCGGTTTCCCTGCCTGCAGTATGGGGTAATAATGGCTGCCCCACAAGTTGTCCTAAGGATAAGCTGAGCATTAAGGGGCAGTACCTAGTGCACAGGGACAGCTCCATCATGTTAGTGACTACTTTGGGGAAATGACCAGAGCTCCTCAAGGTGCTTCTCTCCCACGCAAGTCTGTCAACCCGCAGCTGGAGCAACGACCTGCCCTTGGACATCACCTAGCACAGCCTGAAGGTCACCGAGAAACAGGAGCCATGGTGGATCCTAATGGGGCTCTCCAGGGAATATCTCAGGAGCTCAGGCTACAGCAGCCCCACCGAGAATGGTGACCTTCTTGGAAGGGCTTCCATGAAACTGGCCCTTGAGCACTTGGTCAAGAAGGAAAAACACGTAGCCTCTCCCAGCACAAGCGCCTCAGCCCATGGCACCGGCCTTGGGCTACCTCCACTGGTGCGCGTCACACCCAACAAAGGGGTTGGTATTTATTTTGACATTCCATGTTTGCTAAACTATTTCAGTCTTTGCAGAGTAGGCCAAGCATGTCAGGATGGCCAACTTTGAAAGTTGAATGTAGCCGGTCTTTCCCCTGATGATTAAAAATATGGTACCTTCTATCTTCGGCCCATGTGCTCACCATGTACCCACTCTGACAATTTCAGTTCAGACCAGAGCTCGGTATGTGCTGTGAGCTCACGGGCAGTCAGATCATCGCAGAACCAAGAAAACAGCCTGGCATCTGAGGCCTTGGGTTTTGGTGGGCATTTTTTTGGTTGGTTTCTTTTTTTTCCTTTTCTTTTCTTTGTGTACATAATTAATTATTTCGCAAATAAGGTTGCAGTCTTCTTTAAAAATTGGCAAAATTGTTAGAAGCTGAAGCTTGCCAAGGAATGATGGAGCATATTCTGAAAATATTTGTGAGGTTTTCCTCTAGATTCACACAAACACACACAGTTCTTGTCTTGAGTTTAGCATTGCAAGAACACCTATCATGGAAAGTCTAATATTATTTTCCAATGAAAATAATTTACTCATTTACTTCAAAGAAATCTGACTCCGCTTCAGACAATAACCAATTCTACCAGTGGTCTCAAAGGCTCAGGAAAACAGCATTTCCTCTGATCTACCTTTTAGCCACAGGTCTCCTCTACCCAGGTAGTGTGCTCATACACATGGTCTTTTGTCATCCATTCATGAAAACTAATAGCCAAAAAATACATTTGACTTTTGGCAAAACTTCCAACCTTCTGCCCTCCCTAGGTCATTGTTTTGGCCTTTGCAATGAATTCCGCCAAGGTTTCTCATTTTCTCTCCCAGACAAGGTCTGGTGGCCCTCGGTGTATGTTTCATGGGAGTTTCCAATGAGGCGCGGGTCTGTGTCCTTAAGGCTATCAAGAGGTTGCTCACACAGGTGACAAGCATTTCAGATCCTGACGATGTGTTCCGCTTCGACTTTCTTTCCTGTGAAGCAGAGAAGGATGTTTTGCAGGCAAAAATGAAACCCACAGGTTTTAGAATAAATTTCATGTGATCTTGGTCCAACACTATTTAAGGGATGAGGACGGTCTGGCATCCCTGCCCAGAGCACCTCAAGGAAGGTGTGCCCCATCTTTGCAATAGATATAAGCCTCGAGGGAAAAAAAGCAAAATCAGGAGTCCTGATGCTCAATTTTGGTCTGCATACTGCAATGTGACCTCTACGGCCCGCAGCCAGAGGGCGGGGGGCAGGCCAGGCATCCAGCTATGCCCAGGCTCCAAGAAGCAAGATGTGTCTGTGGGTTTGTTTCGCACAAAAGTGATGAGCACGGTGCACTGGCACCTGTGGCGATGGAAATGATCCTTCTTTGATTTCCAGCCTGCAGTGTTAGGACCAACTTCGCCTCTGGGAAAGGATAAAACCAGAGGTGTAAGAGGCTCCCGGTCCCTTTTTTGTGCTGCTCTGTAGTAAACAGAAAAATCAAACTCTCCCTCAGAGCCCATCCTCACCGTCAAACATGAACCACTTCTGATGTTCGTGACATGGAGTGGGAACCGTAGGACGTATGGTGACACAAACACACAGTGGCAGTCTACAACGTACCTCCCACAGGTGTCACTGAGCGAAACCGCCAGATCTTTTTCTCTGGAGATTCTGCAGGAACCCCACACCAGGAAAATTGCAGAAAGCTTTGCATCCTGTTAGTGGGGAGTATGAGAATATAACTTTATGCTTTGAACCGCCCCTGGCACAAGAAGATGTCTCCAATTACGAGATGTTCTTTTTCAAGCCTTATAAATCCTCCTTTTCTTCCCCAGAGATGGATACACCTGCCAGAGGCTCTCCTGACCTGTTCCTCTTCCTGTCTCCCTGGAGGAGAGTCCTGCTGTCGACCACCACCTCTGGGGAAGGTGGTTAAGGCAACGTCACTTGTTTTTCCGAGCCCTAATTGCTCAGAGACTGTTCTCCCCACCACGAGGGCTACAGCACCTGTGCCCCCTCGCAGACCTCGTAGTGGGGACCAAGCCCCAACATGCAACATTAAACAGAGGGGTGGAGTTCCTGGTCCTCCCAGGCCAATGATGAAGGAGGCCAAGGAAGGCTCTCAAAAGGAAGGCAGGGTTTTAAGCAGCGTGCTAGCATGGAAAATCCGGGGTCCCCGAGCTCTAAGCCTCCATCCCCTGGCAACAATCACTCAGATGCAATTCAGTTAATTCCCTCCTGCACCATCTCAGCGTTCATGGCAGCCTTCCCACACACAATAGCAGAGGGGGCAGAGTCATGGGCAGGAAGGGACCTCAGACTCACCCTTTGTCAAGCAGAGATCATCAAATACCAAGCAGCAGATTTGCTCCTTGACATGTGGGGGGTTATGGTCACTCTCATTCTTTCCCTCAGGCCCTGTTGTCTTAGGATGATATGAAGTGACTCTAAAAATGGCCCATATTTCTCCCCTGACACAAGGGCATAAATCACTACATCTTCGGCGCTTTCTTTGCAGTATCGATTCTTCTGAGAAGGAAGGCAGATGGTTCCGATATGGCATCATCTAATATTCGCCCAGCTTGATTTATAGATTTCTTTGTGCATTACCTGAACATAAACCGGTCTTACCGGCTTTCTTATACACTTGTCAAATTAAGGTAAGATATTCTTGTTGACCTTTAAACCCCCCCCCAAAAAAAAAAATTTAAACGTGTCTGAGACATTTTCCAGCAAGCATTCAGATGGGCTAGGCCCTCAGATGCCAATTAAGAGGATGTAATTATGAAAGGGATCGTAGTCTGTGCTTCGGGTAATGATTTAATTTTAGTTTTAATGCGTTCGCTCAATAGACGGAAAGAAAATAAGCTGGTTACGAATAATCTTGTGAAAGAGACGAGGACAATTTGGCACCATTTGTTCCTTAATTTACCAAAATGGGAAGGAGCTGGGGGAGCTTGGCGCCCCAGCCTTCCAGGAGGAAGGAACACTTCTTGAAAGGTGCAGAGAGAAGCTGCAGTGGCAAGAACCAAAATAGAGACGAAGCAGCCGTTTGCTGTGATGTTACCAAACACAGCCAACGCCAGCCTTCAAGCTGCGCGAGGGTGTGAATTGGATCTAACTTCTAGCAGGGGAGGAAATTCCGTTTGGGTGCTGCATAAGGCTTTCTCCTGTGTCATTTCTCCCACTGCCATTCCCACAGCCAAGTCCAGACCTGGGGGTCTGGGCAATATCCACATGAGGCTGGCCATTGTCTGCCTGGACACAGGAAAAATGCAGGTACTCTTCACCCTCCTTCTATGAACACCATTCTTCAAGGTGAAATGATGCTGCTTATACCTATTTGGGCTAACGTCTGTATGTCCAAACCTAGATACACACACACACACACACACACACACACACACACCTGTGACTATATCCTTGAGGTCCCTTTCAGAAAAATACCCACTTAAACCACTTTAATCACTCATAAAGCTAGTATAAAGGTTAAATAACAAAAGCAGTAAAAATAAGTATTGATTACAGCAATTAGTTAAGGGGTACATTTAAAAAAGAGGTAAAACACAAAGCATTGGGGGAAGGAGAATAATAATGTTGAGCTTACAATGGGATCAAACTTAAGATGTTATCAATTTAAAGTAGACTATTATAAGTTGCTATATGTAAGCCTCATGGTAACTAAAAAGGAAAAACCTATAGGAAATACACAAAAGATAATGAGAAAGGAATATAAACATACCACTTAAGAAAGTCGTGAAACCACAAAGGGAGAGGGCAAGAAGAAAGGAACAAAGAATAACTCCCAAAAAATCAGAAAAAAAAAATCAGAAAACAGTGAACAAAATGTCAATAAGCATGTACCTGCCAATAATTACTTTACGTGTAAATGGACTAAATTTTTCAATCAAAAGACACAGAGTAGCTGAATCGATTTAAAGCAAAAAAGACACATTTATATGCTGCCTACAAGAGACTCACTTCAGAAGAAAGGACACAAATAGACTGAAGATAAAGGGATGAAAAAAGATATTCAATGGAAACCAAAAGAAAGCTGGAGTAGTTATACTTACATCTGACAAAATATACTTTAAAATAAAAGCAGTAATAAAAGAAAGAAGGGCATTACATAATGACAAAGAGGTCAATCCAGTAAGAAGATACAACATTTGTAAATATTTATGCACCTAACACAAAATACTTAAATATATAAAGCAAATAATAACAGACCTAAAGGAGAAATAAACAGTAATACAATAATACTAGGGAACTTTAATACCCTACTTACATAAATGGATTAGGTTTGCCAGACAGGAAATCAATAAGGAAATATCGGCCTTAAGTGACACATTAAACCAGATAGACTTAGATATTTATAGAACATTCCACCCAAAAGCAACTGAATAGACATTCTTCCCAAACACACATGGGACATTTTCCAGGATAGATCATGTGTTATGTCAGAAAACAAATCTTAATACATTTTAGAGGACTAAAATCGTATCATACATCTTTTCTGACCACAATTGTAGGAAACTAGAAATTACATGAATAAAACCGGAAAATTCACAAATATGTGGAGATTAATCAATATGCCACTGAACAACCAGTGTGTCAAAGAAGAAATAAAAGGAGAAATTTTTAAAAATACTCTGAGATAAGTAAAAATGTAAATGTAACATACCAAAATAAATGGGAAGCAGCAAAAGCAGAAATAAGAGAGCTGTTAATAGCAATAAGTGCCTACCTCAAGAAACAAGAAAAGTCTCAAATAAATAACCTACTGTTATACCTCAAGGTATAAGAAAAAGAAAAAAAGTGAAACCCATAATAGAAGAAAGGAAATAACAAAGATTATAGCAGAAAGAAGTAAGAGACTAAGAAGACAATGGATAGGATCAACAAAACTAAGAGGCAGTTCTTTGAGGATAAAACAGAAATAAATTGATGAACCTTCAGCCAGACTCACCAAGAAAAAATAAAGAGAAAAAAATAAAAACTAAAGAGGACTTAAATAAAATCAGAAATGAAAGAGGAGATACTGCAACTGATACCATAGAAACAAGGGATCTTAAGAAACCACTATGAACAATTATGTGTTAACAAATTTGATGACCTAGAAAAAATGGATAAATTCCTAGAGACATAAAGCTACCCAGACTGAACCATGATGAAATAGAAAATCTGAGCAGACTGATTACTAGTAAGGAGATTCAATCAGTAATGGAAAGCTTCACAACAAACAGAAGTCCAGAACCAGATGTCTTCACTGGTGAATTGTACCAAACATTCAAAGAAGAATTAATACTAATCCTTGTTGAACTCTTCCAAAATTAGAAGAGTAAGAGTAATTCAAACTCTTTTTACAAGGCCAGCAATACTTTGATACCAAAATGGACAAGAATGGCACAAGAAAAGAAAATTACAGACCAATATCCTTGATGATCACAGATGCAAAAATCCTCAACAAAATATTAGCAAACTGAATCCAACACACATTAAAATGATCATATACCATGATGAAGAGGCATTAATTCCAGAGACGCAAGGATGATTCAACATTCACAAATCAGTTAATGTTATACATCACATTAACAAAACAGAAGAGAAAAATGATATAATCATCTCAACAGATACAGAAAAAGAAATCAATAAAATTCAACATACACTTATGATTAAAAAAAGACTCTAAACAAAGCAAGTATAGAAGGAATGTATGTATGCATAATAAAGACTGCATACGACAAACCCACAACTAACATCATACTCAACAGTGAAATGCTAAAAGCCTTTCCTCTAAAATTTGGAATGAGACAAGGATGCCCACTCTTGCCACTTTTATTCAACATAGTATTGGAAGTCCTAGACAGAGTAATTAAGCAAGAAAAAGAATTGAAAGTCACCCATATTGGAAAGGAAGAAGTAAAACTGTCACTTGTTTTAAGTGGCATAATGTTTCATATACAGAAAGCCCTGAAGATTTCATCAAAAAATGGTTAGAGCTAATAAATTCAGTGAAGTGGCAGGATACGAAATCAATACACAAAAATCTGATGCATTTCTATACACTAATAATGAGCTACCAGAAAAAGAAATTCAGAGAAAAGTCCCATTTACAACCGCATCAAAAACAATGAAATACCTAGGAATAAACTGAACCAAAAAGTTAAAGACATCTATACTCACAACTATAAGACAAAAATGAAAATAAATTGAAGACACAAATAAATGGAAAGATATTCCATTCTCATAGATTGGAAGAAGTAATATTGTTAAAATGTCCATACCAGCCACAGTCATATACAGATTTAATGCAATCCCTATAAAAATCCCAATGGCATTTTCCCCAGAAATAAAACAAATAATCTTATAACTTGTATTCAACTATAAAAATACCCCAAATAGCCAAAGCAATTTTGAGAAAGAGGGACAAAGTTGGAGGTATCAAGCTCCCTGATTTCAAGCTATACTACAAAACTAAAGCAATTAAAACATTATAGTAGTGGCATAAAAACAGATACACAGATCAATGGAGATTCCAGAATTTAACCCACACATATATGGTCAATTAATTTATGACAAAGGACCCAAGAACATACAATGGGGACAAGACAGTCTTTTCAATATATGGTGTTGGGAAAACTGGACAGCCATAGGCAAAAGAATGAAACTGGACCATTTTCTTACACCATACACAAAAAAATAACTCAACATGGGTTTAAGTCTTGAATGAAAGACATGAAACCATGAAACTCCTAGGAAAAACATAGGTGGTAAGGTTCTTGCCCTTGATCTTGGCAATGATTTTTTAAATCTGACACCAAAAGCAAAAACAAACAAGTGGCATTATATCAAGTAGAAAGTTCCTGCCCAACAAAGGAAATCATCAACAAAACGAAAAGGCAACCCACAGAATAGGAGAAAATATTTTCAAGTCATATATCTGATAAGGGGCTAAGGCCCAAGATATATAAAGAACACCTACAACTCAACAGCAAAAAACCCAAATGATTCAATTAAAAAAATGGGCAAGAGATCCCAATAGACATTTTTCCAAAGACAAGTACATGAAAAGATGCCAATCAAAACCAGAATGAGTTATCACCTTACACCTATTAGAATGGATATTATCAAAAAGATAAGAAATAACAAGTATTGGCAAGGATGTGGAGAAACGGGAGCCCTCGTATCCTCTTGTGGGAATGCAAACTGGTGCAGCCACTGTGGAACACAGTACGAAGATTCCTCAAAAAATTAAAACTAGAACTACCCTATGATCCAGCAATTCCACTCTGGATATTGATCAAAAGAAAATGAAAACACTAACTTGGAAGATATCTGCATCCCATGTTCAGAGCAGCAGTTTTTGTAATACTCAAGATACAGAAATAACCTAAGTGTCCATCAATAGGTGAATGCATAAAGAAGATGTAAGACACACACACACACACACACACACACACACACAGTGGAATATTATTTAGCCATAACAAAGAACAAATCTTGCTATTCGTGGCAACCGGGGTGGACCTCAAGGGCATAATGCTGAATGAAATAAACCAGAGAAAAACAAATACCATATGATCTCTTCTATATGTAGAATCTATCTATCCATCTTCTTAAAACAAAACAAAACAAAACAAGCTCAAAGATAGAGAGAACAGATTGGTGGTGGCCAGAAGTGGGGGTGTTAGGGCGTGTGTGGAAGAAATGAACTGGTTTTGTTTTTGTAGCTTCAACAAACTGAATTATAAAAATACCCATTTAACAACCAACCTCTAATTAAATCTATCTGCAAAGCTCACTAAGGTAACAAAAGGGATCCCACCTGTAATGCCCGGCTCCCTGTCAAAGCCCTGTCTCCATCTTGCCTCGCAATCTCCCGTGTATCCCTTCTGCCCCCAGACCCAGATTTCAGCCTCCTTGGCCAATAGCTTCCTGCTCCTTCTACTCCCTTCTTTCCGCCACTGTTAAGAACTCTGCTCTTCCTTGAGTAACCCTATCCCCTCTTCCTTCCAGGACCAGCAGGACCTGTTTTTCTTATTACCCTGACTGCAGGGAGGCCTGGGAAATGCCAGGCAGGCAGAATTCTCCCCGTGAGGCTGGGAGGAAGGACGTGCAGGTGCTGGTCTAGCAGTGATGATTTCATGGTCACGCCCATCTGCGTGCGCATGCGCGCACAACCTCTTTCCACCTAGAAGGCTGCAGGGGGCGTGGACAAGAGGAACCACACTCCACAGGCGGCTCCTGACCTTCCAAGTCACGTGGGGTGTGAATTGCTCAATGCCAGATACACCGAGTGTTGCATCTCTCTAGCGACCTGTCTAATGAGAGTGGTCTATGCATCTGGGTGCCAATGAGTCCTTCCAGTCCCGCAGCCCACGGTGCTTAACCTCGGCCCTCTGGCCCCGGAGGGAAAAGCTAAAGCAGAAGTGTTCTAACACCCCATCCAGGACGGCAGAGGCTTGTCTGGATCTCGGCATCTAACCTGGGGATGCCAAGAGCGTCTCCCCAAACCTGGCCATGCTGGTCCTCCGCCCCAAGTCTGACCCTGCCCACCATCTCCTTAGGGCCGGGGGCAGGGGGTGTCTAGGCCACTTGGAGCCCTGTCCACATAACCAAAGCTTACTGAGAGCCAGCCACGTGCAAGATCAGGCTCCTCACAGACTGGCACAAGATCAGACCACTGTTGGAGCATTTTCCAGAAGGCGTGCTCCCCGCAGAGCCCCAGCAAATGCCCTTATCCAGGCCTTTCCCCTGTGTTCTAGAAGCCCCTCTCTCACCCTGGTCTGGCTGGAAGAGACTGCAGGACAGTACTTGAGAAAGGCAGTACTTTAAAAAAAAAAAAAAAAAAAAAAAAAACGTGTGGCCCCTCAGACAATGCTTTCAACATAATAGTTCTGACTAAATTCCTAAAAAATACTTCCATTAGCCATTTTTCTCTATTTTTGTACCTATCTGTGTCTTAAAATTCGATAAAACCGGTGGGGAGCCAGCCACTTTCAGTCCATAGGCCAAAAGGACTGGCCACAGGTTTCTATAAATAAAGTTTTATTGGGACACAGCCATGTCCATCCTCCTGGTATCATCATGGCTGCCTCACATGAAGGTGGCAAAACCAAGCAGTTTCAGCAAGAGACCTTTTCAACCATGAAGCTTAACATGTTTACTACCTGGCCTGTTAGGTTAAAAAAAAAAAAAAAAAAAAAAAAAGTCTGCTGACCTCTGACCTAAACTATAAATGTGATTTCTTTATCAATCATCAAATAACCCTTGGGGATGACCAATCAACTATGGGTAAGCCGTTCAACACCATCACTTGAAGAAATAATGAAAATCCCAGATGCTCAGGGCAAATCATGAAGAGCCCCAACTCCAAATCCACATTATCTCTTTAAATCACACACACACAGAGGAATACATTCTCACAAGGGGGAAAAAAAAACTCAAACAGTATAATGAAAGATCCCTTGGAATACCACTCCAATCCAGTCCATTCCACTCCGGGGGAAATGTGGTGTCATTGCTTCTAGGCTCGTCTCTAGATATGTACTTACAAATATGTAAATAGTGAATATATACTAGTGGCTTTATAGCCATCAATGTTCTATATGTATGCATTGTTCTTACTTGGCTTTTCACTTAACAATACATTTTGGACGTGCTTCCCAGGCCGTTCCTACAGATCTACCTCATGCCTTTTAACTGTCCAAAATATTCCAAAGGTGGGGGTGTTACAAACTCTAATCTCAAGGCACACAAACATTTGGAGGTGACAGTACCAGCTCTCCTTCCTGGGACAATCAATAACCACCAGTCACCTTGGAACGTGACCTTCAGTGGACGGCCTGCAGGCCCCTGGCGCCCACCCCATTTATGGGAAGATCCACCCCCCACACCCTGAGGGCGCCTGGGCCCTTGCCCACAATGAGTCTTTGCATGACCCTCAGCCTCTCCTGGCAGAACCCCTAAGATCCATGATTCCAAATACCCCATTCAAAGAAGCTATTTGAAAGGAGGATTGCTGTGAATTTAAATGACTTTCTCAGAAGCTTGACTTTTAAAAAAGGAAGATGAATCTGGCCCTTGCAAATAAAAAACAGATTGAGAAGCTGAGCTTCGTGGAGTGACTTAAACAGGCATTCAGAACCGGCACCCTCTGGGAACGGTGCAGCAAAGGCAGGCAGGCTTCAGAACAGGCAGAGACGGGAGCTTGGCTCAAGAGCATCCCCCCCCCCTTTTTTTATCTCCTCCTCTTCCCCCTGCCTTCACTGGCTCCCCCACCTTCACTTTAGCCCTTTGCTGCACCTCCCTCACTGAGCACTGCTCCCACCACACGCTGGCCCCTACGTCCCAACCTCACGGGGTTCCCAGGGATGCAAACGGTCCTGAAGCAAGGCCCCATGGTGTGCAGCCCTGGTCTGGGCAAAGGAAGGCTCCTGTGCCTAGGATGGGGGAGGTAGAGACTGGGGGAGGGCAGGTAAGGGATCGGGGCACCCCCAAGCAAAGGTCTGGTAACTGGTGCATGAACCTCTCCCACCAGATGGATGCAATTTTCTTGTTTAAAAGACCCACTCTGGGGAAAAAAAAAAAAAAGACACACTCTGGCTGGTGGTGGAGAAGAGATCTGGGGAGGGGAGGGCAGCTGTCGGCCTGTTCTTTCTCCCCACCCACAAGCAGCTGGATAAACAGCCAAAGGAGTGGGAGTCCCACTCGTGCCTGGGGTTGGGGCTTTGTGGGATGCGGGGCAGCATGGCTGGGCAGGGGCATTGCCTCTCCCCTGATGGTCGGGCCATGGCGAACGGTTCCATGGATCCTCCCTTTGGGAAAGAAAGCAGGGCAGAGGGGTACTGAGCTCTGATCCAGCTGAAATTCACGAGGTGGCCAGGAATGGAGGACCAGGTTGAAAATCCCACTGGACCCCCGGCTGACTAGAAGACCACACTCTCAGGCTTTAACCTTGGGTTCCTCCACATCAGTGATTCTTGGGGCTTTTCTGTAAGAACAAGGTGAGGTCACGCAGCACTGTACCCAACCAAGGGCTGGGCCCGCCGGAGGTACTCAGCGGCTGCTGCCGTGCACTAACATCCCATCAGCAGAATGAATTCCTGGCCCCTGTTAACAAGCCGGGAAGTGGAGAAACCCCTCTCCTGGAATCAAGCCCAGGCTGTCAGTGCCACACAGCTTCTGGGTCCCCACGCTGCAGCCAGGGCTCCTGGAACCCTTCCTTCCTGCCATGAACGCGTGCATACATGGACAGAGTTCACCTGCACACGCAGGTGGGCTGGAGCTCCAGAAGGAAGTGGAGCCGAGCAACGGAAAGAGCTTTCACGCTTGGAAAGCAGCCGACAGGAGGAAAGGGACCTCTGTGCGAAGGGTGGCAGCAGGCACCAATAGCCTAATTCCTTTCCCACCCGATTTCCTTTGAAAGGATCCAATCCATATAAACATGGGATGGCAGCACGGAGCCTGTGTTCATGGAAGAAAGCTGTGCAGAGTGGAGCAGGGAAGCCGGTGCCACCAGGAATTCCCGCAAACCTAGAGCCGCGGGCACAGGATGGGGGACCGGGCAGCTGCTGGAAGGTAGGGGAGCCTGGCAGATCCTGAGCACCCATGAAGGAGGTTCAAGAAGGCTTCAGGAGAGGGGCCCCTGGGTGGCTCAGCGGGTTGAGGATCTGACTCTTTGTTTCAGCTCAGATCATGATCTCAGGGTCAGGAGATGGAGCCCTGGGGCGGGCTCCCCACTCAGCAGGAGTCTGCTGCAGATTCTCTCCTCTGCCCCTTCTCCCTCTCTAAAATAATATATATTTTTTTTAAAGAAGGCTTCAGGGGGACACTGGGAGGGTCAATCCCCTGGAGTGACCTTTCCAGAGAGGCACTGATACATCTCCCAACTTAGCTTCAGAGTGTATAAAGCAAACGGTTAGGGTAAAAAGAGACTTAACAAATCCCCAGTCACAAAGGTTTTTAACCCCTTTTAAGTGAACAAATTATGCAAGCAAATTTAAGTGAGAATATTAAATGTTTTACTAATAAAACTTTGGCACTCCCTCTTACACCTTTGCACTCAGCAAACAGAATACAGTTTTCTCACTCATAGAATATTTAGAAAAATGGGTTTCTATCACACTACAGGAAAGAAAACCTCAATAGAAGTCATTATCTAACAGAACGCAATAAAAATAGAATCTGAGAAAAGAAAAAGATTAAAATGTTGGCTACAGCTTTTTTTTTTTTTTTTAAGATTTTATTTATTTATTTGACAGAGAGAGATCACAAGCAGGCAGAGAGGCAGGCAGAGAGAGAGGAGGAAGCAGGCTCCCTGCTGAGCAGAGAGCCTGATGTGGGGCTCGATCCCAGGTCCCTGAGATCATGACCTGGGCCGAAGGCAGCGGCCCAACCACTGAGCCACCCAGGCGCCCCTACAGCTTTGTTTTTAATAGGAAAAAAAGGTGGAAAAATATAAATTCCCATCAGTGGCTGAAAGTTTAATTAAGTTTTGGTCCATCTCGGGACGCCTGGGTGGCTCTGTTGGTTAAGGGTCTGCCTTCAGCTGGGGTCATGATCTCAGGTCCTGGGATCAAGCCCCTCATTGGGCTCTCTTCTCAGGGGGGAGTCTCTTTCTCCCTCTATGCTCTCCTCTCTCTCCCTCAACTAAATAAAGTCTTAAAAAAATTTTTTTTTGGTCCATCCAAACTCTGTAATCTTATGCAATTGTTGGAAAATTCACCCCATTCACTGAATACAGAGTTTCCAAAGAAAAGAATGGGGTACTGATAGGAAAATCAATAAACTGAGGTGATATGGCTAAGAACGTTCTAGAATTGAAGAAACACATGATTTCTTATACAGAAAGTGTATAAGTGTATAGACAGTGCTAAGCAGGATAAAGTTAAAAAAATTCACCTATCTTGATAAAACGTCACAATAAAAAACAAAAAGAAAAATCTTAAAGTTTACCAGAAAGAAAAGACAGATCGCCCACTGGTGGTTTGAACAACAGCCGACAGTGAAGTATACATTTTTCCAAGTGCTATAGGTAAATAGGGGTCACTCTATTTTTTTTTTTTAATGAAAAACAAGAAAAATAAAAACACATGTCTTTTAATGAAAAAAAAAAAAGAAAAACCACAAAAGGATACATTTTTGCAAGAGAAATGAACCCAGAGAGAAATGAGCAAGATTTAAAAAACACAAGCATTGATAAAAATTTGTTAGCAAATTGAATTAACCATTGACTCTACATATTAGTAATACCAGATCTGTATTAAGGTCGGAAAAAAATACTCAACTCTAACAAGATGGAAGATGGTAGGAGAGACTGTGCAGTCCCCGTGTGCGAAGATTCGTGATCGTTTTGAAGGATGACCAAGATGATAACTTTGGACATGCTAAAAGTTTATAGTTATATAGGTATGTTAACATCTTAGGGTACTCAAAGGATAGGGAAAAAAAAAATCCACCATTTTCAAATCAACAGAGGAAAAAAAGAAAATGTTATCAATTAGACTGTGCACAAGAGAGGAGAATAGTAAACAGAAGCCACAAATAAGGTGATAGAAATAAATCCAAGGAGGTGCCTGGGTGGCTCATTTGGTCGAGCACCTGACTTCAGCTCAGGTGATCAGGATCCTGGGATTGAGCCCCGGGACCAACTGCGCGCTCAGCGGGGAGTCTGCTAGTCCCTCTCTCTCTCCCTCTTCCCCTCCCCCTGCTCAGGCACTCTCTCTTTCTTTCAAATAAATAAAGAAAATCTTGAAAAGAAAAGAAAAAGGAAATAAATCCAAAATATCAGTGATGACAATAACCGGTTAGGGATTAAGCCAGCTAACATTTAGCAACGCTCACTCTGTGTCAAGCCATGGTCTACGCATTTTCTGTGTATTTTCATATTGAATGCTCAAAGCAAGCCCATGAGCGAGGTTCTGTTTGATCACATTTTATAAATGGGGTAACTAAGGCCCTGGGAGTTGAAGGAATGTGTGCAATTGCCTCCTCCTGGCTGAGCAAAGCCAAAATCTGGACCCAGGCGTGCAGGTTCCCCAGCTTGTGCCTTTCCCTGTGCTCTCTGCTGCTTTCAGAAACATGTGCTCCAACACATACCGAGCCTCCTGCCAGCCGGATGAAGGCCATCAATCTTGGTGGAAAAGCCTTTCAAAGGCAACAGAAATAAGTCCATGTTAAGTGGGATGCCAGGAAATACTAACCCAAGGAGAGCTGACATTGTGACGTTACTATCAGATGAAGTTGCGTTCAAGGCCAAAAGGAATCAGTGAGGGGAGGGGCAAGGAGTGGCACAACAGAAGGTGGAAAGGGGCAGTTTAAAAAAGAAGACGTAACAATTAGGAGCTCGTCGGCATCTCACAAAAGCACCTCAAAATCTAAGCAGTTGACTCCTGAACAATGTGGGTTTGAACTATGCAAATTTTGCAAACAGTATATTAGAGTATTTCTAGAGGTTTGTGACCATTTGAGAAAACTCACAGATGAACGACACAGCCCAGAAACGGCAGAAACAATGGGGTAAAGTGAGGGACCCTTGTCAGAATACAGTACGTAATACATGTACAAGATATACTCATCGACTGTTTATGTTATCATCACACCGGTCAACGGTAGGCTGTTAGTAAAATTTTAGGGGAGTCCAAAGTGTGACTGTAATATTCGACTGCTCAGGGATGGGTGCCCCTAACTCCCACTTTGTTCAAGGATCAACTGTAAAGCAAAAAGTGGTAATCACAAATTAAATGAACAAGTCTACCACAGTGTGGAAATGTTTTGTTTGTTCGTGTGGAAGATTTTAAAACAGGTCTCACTTTAAAAAGGAAAAGATCAGGGGCACCTGGGTGGCTCAGTGGGTTAAGCCTCTGCCTTCGGCTCAGGTCATGGTCTCAGGGTCCTGGGATAGAATCCCGCATTGGGCTCTCTGCTCAGCAGGGAGCCTGCTTCCCCCTCTCTCTCTGCCTGCCTCTCTGCCTATTTGTGATCTCTCTCTCTGTGTCAAATAAATAAATAAAATCTTAAAAAAAAAGAAATGGAAAAGATCAAATGACAAGAAAAAACTAGCAAGGATACAGAGAATTCGAAAAGCACTGTTTCAAGATTGATTTTATATACATGTGACTGTGAATGTGTATATATGTGGAATGTACAGAAATGTATACGTGTGCATGTATTCCTATAGCCGGCAGACTGAGAAGATACATTATTTTCAAATATCTGTAAAACATTTATAAAAAACTGACCACATACCGGGTTAAACTCTATTGCAAGGAACTAGTACCATATAGGTCACATTCTCAAATCACAATGCACTTAAATTTAAAACAAACCAGGGTGCCTTGGGGGCTCAGTCGGTTGAGCGTCTGACTCCTGATCTCAGCTCAGGTCTTGATCTCAGGGTTGTAAGTTCAAGCCCTGAGGTGAGCCCCACGCTGGGCGTGAAGCCTACTTTAAAAAAGAAAGAAAGAAAAATGAACGACAAATTCCACCTTTCAGACATTCTAAGATGTACTTTTTTCACATCATCTCTGAAACCAAGATACATCTTACAATTGACAGGATGTTAGAATTTAAGCAGTGGTGGATTTTTTTTTCTTTCTTCATGGTATGGAAAATAATGGTATATGTTACAATCAAGATCATTCCAATTTCATAAAAAAATATGGTGGTTTTGATAAAATGTACGGGATGCAATACTGCCTAACTAGAAATTAATAACAAGAGGGAAACTTAGAGGCTATGAAATACTCAAAGAGGAGATAAAAATAGCAATTTTCGGCTATGAAAAATTATGATGGTGACAACTTATGCACACCAAAACTTAGGGAACGTGGCTAGAACTGTACTCAGAGGAAATTTTATTGCCTTAAGTGTTTTATTCTTAAAGAAAAAAATAATAATAAATGGCTTCAACATTCAACTTAAAAAAATCAGAATGAGAGCAAGATAAGAAACCTTAAAAAGAGATTAAAGATGACAGGAGGAAGTACTGATTTTTAGGAATTCAATAATAGGATGAATAAATAAACCCAACAGCTGTTTCTCAGAAGGGGTCAATAAAATATATAAATCTCTGGCAAGTCCAATCGAGAAAAGAAAGAGAGGAAAAGGGGCACCTACTTGGCTCAGTGGGTTAAGCCTCTGCTTTCAGTTCAAGTCATGATCTCAGGGTCCTAGGAGCCTGCTTCCCACCCCCCACCCCTGCCCCTGCCTGCCTCTCTAGTAGTTGTGATCTCTGTCAAATAAATAAATAAAATATTAAAAAAAAAAAAGAGAGAGAGAGAGAGAGAGGAAAAAACAGCATTAATAAGAAAGAGATGTAGCCAGAGATGGAAAAAAAAAATTAAAACATAGGAATACCACGTGGAATCTTTATGCTAATAAATTTTCAAATCTTGATTAAATGTATGATAGTCTAGGGAAGCAGAAGTTAATACAAACTGATTTAAGAAGTAGAAAAGCCAACTAGAAAATAAGTATGGAAAACAATCATCCCCGCCCCTAGAGGCGTAGTCCTCAGACACATTTCACTGGAAAATTTCAAACCTTCAAGGAACTGAAATTTTCTATGCTGTTTAAAATGTTCCAGAGGATAAAGAAAGGAGGAAAACTTCCTAATTAATTTTATGAATAACGCATAACCTGGGTACCAAAACCTACCAAAGATGAAACAAAAAAAAAAATCACAGAACAATCTTGCTTGTCACTCTAAAAATGTAAAAATCCTAAATAAGAGATGATGGCCGATACGCACAGCATCTCTCCCTTGACACACACACTAACACCCCCCAGCTCCCAATGCATGGAAATGCTGGACAAAACACAATATAAAATAATTAAATACATAATTGAGTTTGAAGGAAAGAAAAGGAAATCCTCTGGTGCACAAAATGAAGAGATTTGAGAGTCGGAGTCATAAACTGTCAGCTGGTGCCCCAGAGGCTTTGGAGCAACAGAGACCCCAGAGACCAGGATGGGGGACCGGTGTCCACAAAGGCCAGGGATCCAGCCTGGGTTCTCATCCCTTTTGTGATAAGGAGTGAGATCTGAGGACCCGCACAAAACTTAGGCCCTAGAAAGCCTCCCACTCAGTGAAAGGGGGGGGGGGCAGGAAACCTCAACCCTGGTCTGGGGGAAACACAAAGAATCTTGGTGGGGGGAGCAGTTTCCAGGAAGAAAGGAAGTCCCAAGCTTGCACCCTGGCTATAAAGGCTGAAAGTTACACTACGTCTACGGTGTAGAATCCTCACATATAGAAATAATGGGAAAAATGGGTCCCAGCTGATGCATCCCTGAGACTGCCAGCAGAAACATTTTTTGAAATGTTCCGAAGCAATCATGGTACAATCCAAGAAGCATAGGGTTGCCATAAAAAAGTTAAAAAAAAAAAAACGGTCTTATTTTGGATAATTTTTGCTTCCCTAGAATATCATATAGAAATTATAATCTGGGGGCGCCTGGGGGGCACAGTCGGTTAAGCATCCAACTCTTGGTTTCAGCTCAGGTAGTGATCTCAAGGTGGTGAGATCGAGCCCCACATCTACCTCTGTGCTCCGCGTGGAGTCTGCTGAAGGTTCTCTTCTCCCTCCACCCCTCCCCTCTCTTTAAAATAAATAAATAAAATCTTAAAAAAAAAAAGACATTATAATCTGCTCAAGGAAATGATTCACCAGGAGGGAAAAATCAGCTTGACAAACAAACAGAAGGACTAGCATTCTATGAATCTACAATAAGGGAAAACTGGAAAAAGATAATATAATTGTATTCTAAATTATTAAGTGAGTAAAGGAACTAAAAACAATGAAAGAACAGGAAATTACTAAAATACATAGCATGTTGATCTTTAAAAGCTCCATAGAAGTCCTAGAAATAAAAAACAGAGTGATGGAAATTCAAAACGCAATAAAAGAGTTTAATAATGGATTGATTAGTTAAGCCAGGAGACACTGTGACCAGGAGATCCATCTGACATAACCAGCCAGCGCGCATCCATGGAAAATAGGAGACTGAGGTTACAAGGAAGAGAATAAAAGAAGGTCCAAAACGATACTAATAAGCATGGAGACTGGCAGAAATGCATCCCCAGGGACTAAAAAAATGTCAGATGCATCTAGAAAACGTATAATCACGTTATCATCAGTATAGGGTCTCTGGAGCCCTTCAGGGAACACTAGAAACTAAGGCTCACATAGGGCTGACCATATGCCAGGAGCTATTTTAATCACTCTACATATATTAACTCATTTAATTATCACAACAACCTAAGAGTTTATTATTATGCCCAATTTCTAGATGAGAAAACTGAGAAACAGAGAGTTTAAGTCATTGTCCTCAACTATTAAGCACTGAAGAAAGTTGAATCCACAGAGCTATCCCCAGAGTCCATATTCCTTTTTTTTTTTTTAAAGCTTTATTTATTTATTTATTTGACAGAGAGACATCACAAGTAGGCAGAGAGGCAGTTAGAGAGAGAGAGAGGAGGAAGCAGGCTCCCTGCTGAGCAGAGAGCCCGATGCGGGACTCGATCCCAGGACCCTGAGATCATGACCTGAGCCAAAGGCAGCGGCTTAACCCACTGAGCCACCCAGGTGCCCCAGAGTCCATGTTCTTACCCATCACATCCCTCACGCGAGCGGCTGGCCTTTAAAGGGCTAGTAAGGAAAGGACCTATTTAAAGAGATAATGACTGAAAACTTCAGAACTTGAGACAACCATACAATTGAATAAATAACTGTTCAACTTCCAAGCAGGGAAAAGAAAATTATACATCTAGATATACCCAAGTGAAGCTGAAATATCAAAGCAAAGAGAAAATCACCAAAACAACTAGAGAGAAAGATATTATCCACAAAGGACTGGCAGACTAATGCCAGGGCTCCTTTGACAAATGGTAGAGACCAAAAAACAATAATCTAGCTCTTCAAAGGCTAAAGGAAAACACCTATCATCCCAGAGTTCTAGACCCAGCTCAACTATTCAAGGGCAAAATCATACTTAAATGAACAAAAATCCAAGGGCATTTCCACAAGCCTTCCCTGAAAGGACTAAGGAAAGCAGTTATAGGAAGCAGTAGGAAAGGGAACCCAGAGAGTAGGACACAATAAGCAGGAGTGAGCAAAGAACTTGGAAAACAGCAATCAATCTAATTAACCATTAATTGTTAATATTAATGACAGTAACATTGATTAAAAAAATTAGGAGCTTATTAACAATATAGCGCTAAAAATAGACAAGATATAAGATGGGATATGATCAGAACTGAAGTGTTCTGTCATTGTGTTGTTTTGGAGGAAGGCAGAAATCTTGGAGTCATTCACACTGTATTAAGCCAAGTATGCACATTAAAAAGGTGAAAGTAATCACTGAAAGAATAAATAATAGAATGCGTAACTTCTAAATCAGTAGAGGGAGGGGCGCCTGGGTGGCTCAGTGGGTTAAGCCGCTGCCTTCGGCTCAGGTCATGAGCTCAGAGTCCTGGGATCGAGTCCCGCATCGGGCTCTCTGCTCGGCAGGGAGCCTGCTTCCCTCTCTCTCTCTCTCTGCCTGCCTCTCCATCTACTTGTGATTTCTCTCTGTCAAATAAATAAATAAAATCTTTAAAAAAAAAAAAAAAAAGAAATAACTCCTAAATCAGTAGAGGGAGCGAAATAAGAAAAAAAGAGAGTAAAATCAACTTTGCAGAAAGCAGAAAATATTTTTTTAAGTTTTTATTTTAATTCCAGTGGCGGGGGGGGCGGGGCGCCTGGGTGGCTCAGTGGGTTAAAGCCTCTGCCTTCGGCTCAGGTCATGATCTCAGGGTTCTGGGATCAAGCCCCGCATTGGGCTCTCTGCTCAGCGGGGAGCCTGCTTCCTCCTCTCTCTCTGCCTGCCTCTCTACCTACTTGTGATCTCTATCTATCAAATAAATAAATAAATAATCTTAAAAAAAAAAATTCCAGTCGGTTAACATACTGTGTAATACTAGTTGCAGGTGTACAATTTAGTGATTCAACAGTTCCATACACCACCCAGTGCTCATCACAAGTGCCCTCCTTAATCCCTATTCTTACTTAACTTACCCCTTAACCGCCATCCTTCTGATAACCAACAGATCGTTCTCTATAATTGACTGTTTCTTGGTTTGCCTCTCTTTTTCCCCTATGCTTCTCTGCGTTGTGTCTTAACCTCCACATACGAGTGAATCATATGGTATTTGTCTTTCTCTGACTAACGTATTTGCTTAGCATAATACACTCTAGCTCCATCCATGTCATTCCAAATGGTAAGATTTCATTCTTTTTGATGGCTGAGTAATATTTTCCATCGACTGATAAATTGATAAAGAAGATGTGTTCAAAAACATTTTTTTTGAAAAAAGAAGAAACAATGAAAAACCAAGGAAAGTAAAAAACACAAAATAAAACAAAACAAAGAATGCAAATACACCAGTAACCACACAAAAAAAGATTAACTGGTTATGAGACCCTTCCAAAGCGTGATGCAAAAATGCTGGAAGTCAAGAGATACTGAAAAGGTAACAAAGAAACATAACAAACAAAAGATACATAAATAAAAAGCCAAGGTTGTTTTCATAATAGTAATATAAGGCAAAACAGTATGTAAAGCAAAAAAAGCATCAATAGGGATTAAAAGAGTCATTACACAAAGAAAAAAAGGGGTAATTCACTAAGAAAATATCATAATCTTGAACCTATCTGCACCTAATAATAAAGCTTTTGAAAAATATAGAGTAAACAATGATAAGATTGTAAAGAAAAATGAACAAATTCATAATCGTTTTGGGAGATGTTAACACATCTCCCTCTGAAGTTGATAAATTAAGCATCAAAAAAATTTAAGGATATAAAAGATACAAATAGTACAAGTAACAAGACTAACTGAAGATAGTATACAGATAGATATAGATGATACAGATATAATTCTGCACCCCAAAATTAGAGGGTATGTATTATTTTAAATGATACATATCATTTTAAATGTCATTTTAAATATAATGGGGGGAAAAAAGACCATATACCAACCAGGACACAAAACAGTTCTCAATTAAAATTAAAGAATCAATAGCATGCAAACCAAAATTTCCGACTACTGTGCAATAACTGAAAAGCAGAAAAGAAAAAAAAAATGCCCTTAAAATGTTTAAGAGTCTCAATAATTCATGAGCCAAAGAATTACAAAGGAAATTATAAAACTTCTGGCTATTAAGCAGTAGTATAATAAAATAATTATGTACCCCCAACAAATTAAGATTAATCCAGAAATGCATTACAGAATTGCCATAACAGATACTAGATATCTATTAATATAACTTATTGCATCAATAGATCAAAGAAGAAAACCATGTTTATCTCCATAGATGGATCAAATAAATTTGGGAAGAAGTCCTTGATTATTCATAAACACAAATGTATATGGGATACTTTATTATTTTTTTTAAGATTTTATTTATTTATTTGACAGAGAAAGTGAGAGAGCACAAGCAGGCAGAGCAGCAGTGAAAGATAGAGAAGCAAGCTCCCGACCAAGCAGGAAACCCGAAGCGGGGCTTGATTCCAGGACTCCGGGATCATGACCCGAGGTCAAAGGCAGACACTTAACAACCAAGACACCCAGGCGCCCCTGGGATACTTTATTTTTTTAAGTTCTAAAAATATTACCATATTGACAGCATCAATGATAATGGTGAAACATTAGAGTCAGGAATAGAACAAGGAATGCCCACTACTGTTTAATATCCTGGGAATACTTGCTACTTCAAATAGAAAGGAAAATTAAATTAAAAACATGAATAAATAAAAAAGCAGAAAGGAGTAAATCTTGGGGCACGTGGGTGGCTCAATTGGTTAAGCATCTGACTCTTGATTTCAGCTCAGGTTGGGATCTTGGGGTCATGAGATGGAGCGGGGGCGGGGGGGAGTCTGCTTTAGATTCTCTCTCTCTCCCTCTCCCTTAGCCCCTCCCCTTCCCTGTGTGGGCATGTAGATGTGCACATTTTCTCTCTCTCTCTCGTTTCCATGCATGCTCACTCTCGCTCTCCCTCTCTAAAATAAATAAATAAACTTTAAAAAAAAAGAAAGGGTAAATCTTCATGACTTTGGGTTAGGCTTTTTTGGACACAATACCAAAGAAACAAACAACAACAACAAAAAATACATAAGTCGGACTTCACCAGAATTAAAAACTTTGTCACTGCAAGTGATACTCTCAAGAAAGTGATAATACACAAAATAGGATAAAATATATGCAAATCATATAGCTGATAAGGAACTTATACCCAGAATACATAAAGAACTCTTACAATTCCATAATTCACAAAACAAATTTATAGGAAAAGGATTTGAATAGACATTTCCCAAAGATGTGCAAATGACCAATAAGCACGTGAAAAGACACTCTACATCATGAGTCATTACAGAAATGCAAATCAAAACTATAATGAAATCAAATTCTAAATGCAAATCATAGATTACTTTGCACTCTATGATGGCTATGGACCAAAGAACAGACAGTAACAAGTATGGCTGAGGAGATGAAGAAATTAGAGCACCCATATATTGCTGGTGGGAATGTCAAATGGTGCCGCCATTTTGGAAAACAATCTGGCAGTTCTTCAAAAGGTTAAGCACAGAGTTATCAAAAGACCGAGGATTTCCACACCTCTTTATATACCACAAAGAAATGAAAACATATATTCACAAAAACCTTGTGCACAAATGTGTACCTGGCTGTTTTATTAATAATAACCAAAAAGCAAGAACAACCCAAATGTCCATCAATGGGTGAAAAGATACAATAATAAGTGTGGCATATCCATACAATGGAATATTATTCAGCTATAAAAAGGAATGATGAGGTACCACAACAGGGATGAACCTGGAAACCGTTATGCTAAGTGAAAACAAAACAAAGCAAAAGGAAAAGCAAAAGCAATTTATTTACCTGAAATGTCCACAATAGACAAATTTAGAGAGACACAAAGTAGATGAGGGGTTGCCTAAGACTGGGGAGATAACATAGATAGGGTTTCTTTTTGGTGATGGTTGCACAATTCTGTGAACATAGTGAAAACCACTGAATTGGGGTGCCTGGGTGACTCAGTGGGTTAAGCCTCTGCCTTTAGCTCAGGTCATGGGATCAAGCCCTGTATCAGGCCTTCTGCTCAGCAGGGAGCCTGCTTCCTGCTCTCGCGCTCTCTCTCTCTCTCTGCCCACTTGTGATCTCTCTCTCTGTGTCAAATGAATAAAATCAGAAAGAAAGAAAGAAAGAAAGAAAGAAAGAAAGAAAGAAAGAAAGAAAGAAAACCACTGAATTATTCACTTTAAATGGGAGAATGTCATGTGATTCTATATCAGTAATGGGAAGGGAGCTATGGCGAGAGAGAGAGAGAGAGAGAGAGAGAACGAACTTCCATATTCCAGTCACCAGATCTGTACCCACTCTTCTGCCTTCTTAGCCCTCACCAGAGCTTAAGGCTGTGCTCCTAGAGCCAATCCCTCAACTTCCACCAACTTCAATGCTCCTTCTACCAGACTTTGCTCCAGCGATCCTCTGGTCTACCTACAGAATCACCCACCTTCTATTCGGTCATTCTCATCAACATAAAAACAGGCTATTTCCCCCCTTTACCTAAAAGCAAAAACAGACTGTCTCCACCCCTCTTCCCTCAGCAGCAACCTTCCCATTTCTTAGCTCTCCTTCGCAGGAAAGCCTCTTATTACTCATATTCTCAACTCATGCCATTGTCTCATAGCCCCACTTAAATCAGAACGTTGTGCCCTCCACTCCACCAAAGCCACTCCTCTTCAGGCGCACTGCTGAATCCGCTGGTCTATCCCGGGTCCTCCACCAGCTTTGACACAGGTGACCGATGCGCTCCACAAGGCGCTCTCTTCCCTTGGCCTCTAAGATGCTATGTTCTCCTGGTTTCTTCCCACCTCACTGGTCACTTCTTGGCCCTTTGATCTTGGTCCCTCCTCATCAACCTGACTTCTTCCTGTTGGAATATTCTAGGTGTCAGCTATCGGTCATCTTCTCTTCTCTTTCTACACTCACTGGTTAACTGACCTCAATCAGTCTCCTGGCTTCAAAAACCATGTGCTGATGACTCCTAAATTTATATGCCCAGCTCTCTCCATAACTCCACACTTGTATATCTAACCAAACAACCAACATATGCAGTTGCATGTGTACTAGACATCTCAAATACAGTATGTGTTCACTGAATTTCTGGTCTAAACCCCTCCAACACCTCCTGTGCCCACTGTCTTTCTCAACTCAGTTGGGGGTAACTCCATCCTTCCAGGTGCTCAGACTAAAGCTTTCCTTTCCTCACATCCCATTCAATCCATGAGGAAGTCCTGTTGGCTCTGCCTTCAAAACTGACCTGGAATCTGACCTATTCACTCCACGTTGCTGCCACCATCTTGGCTCAGACCACCATCTCTCACTGTAAGAACCTACCAGCTCTTTGCCCCTCAGCACAGTAGCAAGAAGAGCGATCCTCTCAAAACATACTTTAATCATGACACTCCTCTGTTCAATAGCCCGCAGTGGCTCCCCAACTCACTGGCAGTAAAGTCAATTTCCTTATCCTGCCCTACAAGGCCCATTCCCTCCCCATTCCCTCCCAACTCACCTCTGTGGCCTCATTCCCAGCTCCCCTGGCCCTCCCTCTCTCTAGTTCTTTGCTGTTCCTTATTCCTGCCTTAAGACTTTTTACTGAGTATCCCCTTGCCTGGCAGATATTCGCCTGGGTCAAGACTTCTCAACCTTGGCACTATCAACAATTGGAGCCAGACAATTCTTTGTTGCAGGGACTGTCTTGTGCATGGTAGGACATTCAGAAGCATCCCTGGCCTGTCCCCACTAGATGCCAGTAGCCTCTCGAGCCCCTGGGGGCACAATTGCCCCAGGTGGAGAACCACTGATCTGGATCATCTCTGTGGTCCATGCCGACATTCCCCCCAAATCTCATGTCCGCTCATGTCTCCACTTCTCAATGGCGCCCACACTGACCACCCCACTCAGTACTTCCATTCGCCCCACCCCCACCCCACACTTCCAATCCCCCTTACCCTGCTTGGCTCTCCAAAGTAACTGTTATGTTGGCTTCATGGGAGCTGGGATCTTCCTCTACTTTGTTTCCTGGGATAAACCCAATGCCTAGAATGGTGTCTGGCCCATGGCTGGTTCTCAATAAAAATTTGTCGATTCAAGGTATCACAAGACTCAATATGGCAAAACGTAATAAAGATATTAATAGGTCAATTTACCTCCCAATTTATCCCAAGTTTATCTAGAAATGAAACACAACCCCAACACAAATCTCTACGGGATATCATCGGAATCTTGACCCAACAGTTCTTTCTAAAGGGCACCTCTAAAAGAATAAAAATGTGGAGTCACACAAGAATAACAGGAAAACGCTTGCCCTCTATAATATCAAAAACGTGTTCATGTGATACATTAATTAAAATAGTGGGTTCTGGTCCTAAAATAGGCAGACTAAAACAGAAGAGACCACACGTGGGCCCAGGAAATAAAAGACTTAAGCAAATGATAATGATGGCATTTGGAAATCGGTCAGCAAAGGGTAGGTGCTCCGTAAACGGTGGTCTGATGGTTGGTTGGCCATTCTACGCCTGCAGTATACAGGCTATGCAGAAATACAGAGGTAGTAATCCCCACTGGCAAAGTTGCTGGAAGAGTCTTAGAGGCTTGCCTCTGGGGGACGGGACCAGGAGACATGGTGAGGGATGAAGCAGGGGAGTGCTGGATTTATTATAAGCCTTCTACCCTCTATGCTTTTTAAACTACATATAGATATATTACTTTGAGGAAAATTCAAGTTATTGTTAAAAAGCACTAAGCACGCCCCTCTTTAACCTATCAAATTGACAAAGATTTAAAAAAATGAAGATTCGCCGGTGCGAAAAAGGCACACTCACGCACTGCTGGGTCTTTCTGGAAAGGTGATTTGTCAGGAAATATTAAAAGTCTTAACCATGCAGACCCTCGGAGCCAACAATTCCACTTCTGGAAATTTATCCTGAAGTGACACCAAGGAATACAGCAAGACCGTTCGCTTTGACGTTCTTTAAAATTGAAAAACAAAAATGAAAACCACCAAAATGTCCAACGGGGAACTGTTTATATAAATTATGATAAATTCACATGAAGCAATGTTGTGCAGGTGTCAAACGTGGGATGGAAATCGATCCGTTACCCTGGAAAGGCGTTCGTGATATATACAGTGATTAACCAGGGTATGTGCAGTAGGGATAAAAATTATTACATTTTTATAAAATGAATATGACTTACGAGTTTATGCATATAAAGAGATATAAATATAAGCTATTCCCTCTCTGTAACAATGTATGGGAACCCCAGCTCCAGAAAACGCGCTGAGTGGGTGGTAAGACTTTTATTTTCTTATTTTTACTCTTTTTTTTTTTTTAATCTTTTTTCTACTCTTGCTAAAGCCTTTTTGCAGGGGTTTTCTAAGACTTGTGAAGGAGGAGACAGGAAATGCTGAAGGTGAGGTCTGTCAGATGAAGGGTGGGAGTCCACACGCTCCTTTGCTACCCATTCAGCCACAGAGCCCCACATGGAGTGGCCCAACGGCCCAGGGCTAAACTTGCCAGAAGCCAACCTTACTCGGGGCCCACCCAGCAGCATGGATGCACAAAACCCACCGGTGAGGGCCCCCTTCCCAGCAGATGGGGGCGGGGGGCAGGACAGAGGCCACATGTGGGCAGGCCACTGTTGCCTGCAGCCCAATAGCTCTGCACAGCCATGGCCTGTGGTCTCTGCAGTTACTGTCCCTTTCCAGGGGCTCTGGCCCTCGCCTTCTAGGAGGGAAACTGTCCACCTTGCCAATAAAACTCTGGGTTGCAAATTCTTCCAGCCCAGAAGGGAGACACAGGTCACAGACACATTGTGTGGTCAGTGCAAGACTGATTTTTAAATTCAGGATTAGTCTCCATACTCCAAAGGAACAGAATTTGTACAAAAATCTGTCTGTTCTTGAATGTTCAAATATCTGGCCACCCTGTGCCCCTATCCTGTTAGGACAGCTGGTGCCCGGGATCTGCTGTTCCCTTCCAAGGGGTAAGGCTCCTGGCCTCCCAGAACCCATGTGTGTCTGTTGCCATGCGTCCTGAGTGGGACTGAGCCCCTCACCAAGGCTGCTCCAGGTCTGGACTGCCTCCCGCTCTCTGATACTTTACCAGGACTCTCCCTCCCACCATCACCTGTGGTCCCCAACCCTGTGTCCTAAGCCCCCCAATAACCTTGCCCTTTGGGACATGGGAGTTTTCATCACAGAAAACCCCTCCAAGTCTGCCCCCTACACAGAGCCAGGTGGTTTGGGAGTCAGATCCCGGGGATCCCTTTGGTCCCACTGCTTGCTGCTTAAACCCTACAAGGTGGATCAGGACCTAGGCCAAGAGCCCATCAGCATGACATCCAGCCCGGGGTTCAAGAAGAGGACAGAGAGCAGAAAGACCATTTCTGGTCCTTGGGGGCTCTGATTGCAGCAGAAGAGACACATGGGCAGAGGTTTGGTGTAGCAAATCTGAAATCCCTGAGAGCCAGTGTGGCAGACCTAGTTCCCTAGAGAGGCTTCCTGGGAGACCCCTGTGAGGATGTGAGGGGGCAGGAGCCAGCAGAGAGAAAGGCAGTGAGGCCTCAGCTGATCCCATAGGGCACTCTGGGGCTGGAGGACACAGTGAGGGAAGTACCCTTGGGCAAGGAGCCCCCCCACCAGGCCAAGGGCCGTTCTTCTTAGGGGGTACTTCTGGGAGCAGCAGCGGCAGTTTCCCAGCACACCCACTGTGGACAGGCTGGGCGAGAAGACTGTCCCACGAGAAAGGCCCGGAGGTGTCTCCCACTTGTTCTCCAGAAAGGCCTCTCAGGAAAGGGCCAGACGTTCAAAACAGGAGAGTGCACTGAAAATTCAGTCACATCCCCGGCATTTATTTGAAACAGAACATTAATTCTGACTGTCATTAGAGTCCATTTCAATTCTGTAATAACATAAAAAGTTAAGAGTCTAATTTATTCATACAAATCTTGTTAGCATCCAATTTCCACATAATGTAACATATTCCTTAAAAAGCTGACAAAGCAGGAGAAATTAAAAATGTTAAAAAAAAAAAAAAAAAAGACATCCATGGGCGCTCATGACCACAGAGCCAAAGGTGAGGAGGGGGAGAGTGGGGTGGCCCCAGAAAGAGCTGGAAGCTTGGAACAAGACTTGGCCGAGGCTGGGGAGGTAGACTGCTTCACCCAGAAGGAACTGCGGTGCCCACCCACCCACCCACTGCCTCTGGGCTGCCCCCACCCATAGGCTGCGGGACTCTCCCTCCCCACCTCCCCAACCACCCCGCCTCCCCCCCTCTGGCCCAAGGTCCCTGTCCTGCCAGCTCCCCAGACAGCTCCCTAGCACTTTCCTCAGCAAATCCATCCTCGAGAGCCCGTAACTCCTCTTAATTACACGTCTGCGGTGTTTGCATTAGATAGCTGTCACCCTGTAATTTACCCGTACATGGGTTTTAATTGTACATTAATCTTTCCTACACGCCACTCCTCTGCTAGAATCTGTAACAGCAGCACTTTGGGCCATTTTGTTTATTCCCCAACCAGAAATAGCTGATGAATGTTATTGCACGGAGTGTCCCTCCCCTTCTTTTCCAGGATTACCTGCTGTGTGCGGGGGGCTGGGGGGAGGTTCCTGTCACCAGCAGGCCGCCTTGAAACACAATATTGGACTGTTACTCGCGGGCAACATCAATTTCAGAGGAAAGGTCACAAGCAAACAAGCAATCTTCCAATCACCTGCCATGGACTCCCTGGGCACCCTGGCTCACATCCTTTCTCTCCAGCTCCAGGCTGGTGGGTGCTGGAAGGGCGCCTGGGGACCCGTCTTGTAAGAGATGATGACGGAGGGCAACATGCGAACCTAAGAAATCCACCAGCATGGAGGTTCCA
Organism: Mustela nigripes; assembly: GCF_022355385.1. Classification (NCBI taxonomy): domain Eukaryota; kingdom Metazoa; phylum Chordata; class Mammalia; order Carnivora; family Mustelidae; genus Mustela; species Mustela nigripes. The sequence continues at coordinate 18,955,013 of NC_081573.1, forward strand.
AGGTCACTTGGAGAACCACAAAGGAGAACTATAAATTACAAAGCCTGGATGGCTGCCAGGGCCCCAGGAAGCTACATTTAGCATATCATTCTCTCAGCAGCAGGAGGAAGGCTTAGCTCCCATTCCGAAGGAATTTGAATGGAATTTGTTAGAACACTGTGATTGAAATATCACCAATTGGCTTTTCATGACAACTCGGCAATAGACTGCGATGGCCATGGATATGTGTGTGTGTGTGTGTGTGTGTGTGTGTTGGGGAGGGGTTAGCTGTTGTGTTCTCCAGCTGGCCGAGGTCCATTCAATATTTATGAAATCCAGATGAAGCCCTACACTGGCAATGAGCTGATATCATAACACAGATTTCAAAAACGTCTTGACATTTGCCCAAGATCAAATTTCCCCCTGTGAAAACCCACGAGGCTCCCTGCTCACGGCGGTCTGCGCACCACGGGCCCCCTCCCCGCAGCAACCTGCTTCTTGGGAGTCCCGGTAATTAACACGGGGCTGGGAGACACTGGGGGTCCGGGGGTGTGCAGAGGAGCCAAGGACCACCGAAGTCCACTTTTCCTTTGTGGAAAATGGAAGCTGTGGTTTTCGGTGGTGAAAGACAGGAGTTTCAGCCATTTTTATGGTTAAGCACTTTCCGACAAGCAAAACAGAGCTTGGTGATCTCCATATTGACAAGGCTCTGACACGTATTTGGACCAAGAGAGACATGCGGTGATCACCCATCACACATCAGCCCAGGAAACAAAAACGAAGGCAGGAGATATATTTCCTTGGGGCCACAGATCTCATTCAGGTGCAAACTTCAACTGCTTTTAGGAGACCCTGGTAGGAAGAACATTACTGGCTTTCCTGTGGCCTGGGTTACACCTTCTTTCCAAAGTGGTCCCTAAGGGCACTCTGCACCCCAGAGGATGGCTACCTGTGGCTTTTGGAGACAAAGGCTCCCCGTGTACCAGAAGCCGGAGCAGTGAAATACTGCACGGGAATTATCGCCCGCCATCCAGGCCTGAAGTCCCCGGAGATTGTTTACGAGGAAAAGGCGAAGGCGATTTAGTTAGTTTTTGATAAACACTTCATATCGCACATCCTAAGAGAAGCAGAATACTTGTCAAGCATGCATCTTTATGAGCTGTCCGCCTATAAACCTTGCACGAAAGGTCTGTGCTTAATGTTGGTTTGGCAGTAAATTGGCGTGATGCACGGGTCTGCTGCATCAAATTAGCATCGACCCATAAAACGCTACTGAACGATTCTTCAAATCTGCCAAGTCTTCAAATCAATTTTGGAGAAAGCGTCGAGGGTTTTTTTTTTTTTTTTAACTTTGATAAACCTTTCATATTAGTTATCACAGAAGAGCATAAACCCTTCTAATCTGTCTTTCCACCGAAAAAACAACAACAACAAAAAAAGGTGTTGTTTTTCCCAAACTGCTTTTAGCTCTTCCATTTTGCACACCACCTCCACCTCCACACCGCATAAACACACTGTGTGTGTCATAGATTCTTTGTTGCCCTATTTTAAAGCCAATGGTATGTGGCGCCCACTGTCCGTGCCCCATGATTCTAAAGTTTGGAGAGAATTTCTACTGACACCGGGAGAAAGTTCTCGCTCTTGGCCTTTAACATGCAATCCCCAGCTCACCTCCTCCAGGAAGACTTCCACAACTCACCAATGAACTCTGATCATTACTCTGTGCCCTTGGGTGTTGGGTAAACGAGACTGTGTTCTCTTGTCAGCTCAGTGCAAGTTCTCAGGGAAGGCCCTCAGGTGTCATCTTCCCCTCTGCACATTTGAGGACCAGCCCAAGCCTCCTGCCTGCAGATGCCCCAGCCAGAATCCCTTGCTCTCACTCTTCAACTTCAGAGATCTTGGCCACCCTAGCCATCCCCCGCAGGTGGCATCAGGCTTGTGTATGTGAATTGCCCTTTCTTCCCTGGGGGCAAGGGGTGGGTCTGAAAACCAAACAAGAACAGAACCTTGATTTGAACCCAACAGGTCTGACCCAGAGCTCTCATGCCCCAGGTCATACTGCCTTCCAAGTAAGTATGTCAGAGTTGAGAATAAAGGGAACAAGAAACACCAAAAGAAAGGAGGCTTTATCCCCTTTTGATGGGAACCACTCCTGTTTTGGGCAGGAGTGGATCAGGTGGTCATAGACTTGGCCCTCCTGCCTCCCCTTGACCCAGGGGTGTGTCGTCTGTGAAACATTTGGGGGGAGGGGTTCAGGCTTCTCCAGAGGGACCCAATGACGGAGAAGCCCAACAGACATAAGGTCACCCAAGAGTTGTTCCTAAATGGCCAATGCCCGGAGCTCTGGGGGTATACAGGGATTTGGGGACACCAACACAGAGTATTGGGCCTAGGACCCAAAGGCCTTGGTCAGAAGCTGGCTCTGGAGACAAGGGGGTCATTTAGAAGGGCAGAGCACCAGGACGGGATACCTTCTGAGGCACCAGAGCCCGATTCCCGGAACCCTCCCCAAGCAGCCCAGGCTATGGACAAAACCCCATCAAGACAGTTAAGGTGGAAGAGTGCAGAGGTCAGTGGGCAGGTCAGTGGGGACCCACTGGACACCAGGACTATTTTAGGTTCTGGGACATGGCAGTGAACAGGATGGACAGACAGCTCATGCTCATGGAATGTGTGAAGGGAAAGAAAGATGAGCCACAGAGAGATGGAGCCACACAAGGGTTTATTTGGTGACTGGGGGCTGGGGCCGGGGCCCAGTGCCTGCATCTTTCACAGCTCCCGGAGTGATCCTGAGGCCAGTGGCCGGGTCCCCAGTCTCATCCAGAGAAACACCGGTCATCAGCACCCATTATCCTCCAACAGGCAGATTCAAGCCTGTCCCGCAGAGGGAATCACAAGCACCCCCTGACATTTAAGATACCCACAATATGCGAGACGGAAGTGAATCTTCAAATTTGTTCAATAACGGTGTCAAGTTCAACAAATCCTGAGCCAAATAAATAAATAAATAAATAAGCTGTATTAGTCATCTGGAAAATAAAATTAAAACTCCAGTGAGATGGGGCACCTGGGTGGCTCAGTGGGTTAAAGCCTCTGCCTTCAGCTCCGGTCATGATCCCAGATTCCTGGGATCGAGCCCCACATCGGGCTCTCTGCTCGGCAGGGAGCCTGCTTCCCTTCCTCTCTCTGCCTGCCTCTCTGTCTACTTGTGGTCTCTGTCTGTCAAATAATTAAATAAAACCTTTAAAAAAATATATTCCAGTGAGATATCTCTACCTACTCATGGGATGGCTAAAATGGGGGGGAAAAAAAAAAAAAAACATGGGCCCCAGGAATTGTCAACAAGGTTGTGGAGCAACGGGAACTCTCAGAGCTAACTGGTGTCCGTGCGGGGGATTAACACAACCACGTCAGACAACCGACAGCACCCGCACGGGAGAACCTACACACACCCCGAGACCCAGCAATTCTCTTCTCGGTCGATGTTCATTAAGGCGAGCAGCACCTGTGCCCAAGAGACACAAGCGGGAATGTCCCCAGCAGCACTGTTCACCACAACCCCAAACTCTGAGCAATCCCAGTGTCGGTCAGCCGGAGAAATAAGACGTACACCGGGGTACATTCGCACAACGGCATCTCACATAGTTGCGAGAACAAATGAACAAGGTGGGTGGGTCTCACACCCAGGGTGGTAAGCCAGACCCCGGAGTGTACAGACTTTGGATTCCACTGATATCAAGTTCAAAGATAAGGACAACCAATCAGTGCCATTCCCAGGGAGGACAGCAGTTAGCCGCGGTAGAGCAGAAGGGCCTGGAAGGGGACCGAGGGACCACCGGGACACCGGTCACATTCCCAGTCCTGCTCTGGGGGCTGGGCACATAGGTGTGTTTGGCTTGTGGGATTTCACGTCGCGGTGCACACAATCTCGGTATGCATACTGCGCTCAGAATAAAAAATTTTCTGGGGCGCCTGGGTGGCTCAGTGGGTTAAAGCCTCTACCTTGGGCTCAGGTCCTGATTCCAGCGTCCTGGGATCGATCGAGCCCCGCATCAGGCTCTCTGCTCAGCAGGGACCTTACTTTCTCTCTCTCTCTGCCTGTCTCTCTGCCTATTTGTGATCTCTGTCAAATAAACAAATACAATCTTAAAAAAATAAATAAATAAAGTTTTCTGATGGACTGAATGCAGGATGGGGAAGAGGCATGGATGGGAGCCTGTCTAGAAAGGGCAAGACTTGAAGGGGCACAAGCCAGTGGGGTCACATGTCCCCTAAGCCTCTGTCACGTTACCAGGCAAGACCCTGATCAGTATGTATCCTTGCACCTGAGACAGAAAGAAAGACTCACAGACAGACCACACCCAGGAGATAAGAAAGATAATAATATGGCCACCAGGACACGGATTCTACTGTCATCCCCATTTTAGAGATGAGGAAACTGAGCCTCTAGCCCACAGGGTGATTAAGTGGAGAAGTTGGGATTTGAACCCCGGAGGTGTGACCCCTGGGTGCTGGTTTCATTCAGAATCCGGGGCTGGCTGCATGGGGGCAGGCAGAGAGGTGGAGCTGGTGGCCATTCATGGCTGCCCCTTGACACTTGAATTCAAGCAGAGGGACTGAGAAAAAGGTAAATAAGAGGCCTAGATCGCGTCTTCCCAGAGATGAACAGACATTACATGTGCAGACCAACCCTCGGGAAGGGAGATAACATCAGGAGACAAAGACGCCCAAAATCTGAACAGGAGAAGGCAAGACAGACCCAACAAGTCACCCAAACCTACAAGACGTCTGTGAGAGGAAGGCACGTGTGTGGCCGCAGTGCAGGACGACAAGGAGCCAGTGACCACTGACCCCAGGAAGCATCGGTATCCAGAGCGCCACAACAGGGCAGGGGACAGCCCACGGAGCTCACCACCCATCACCAGGCCCCACGGCCACCCCACTCCCGGCCCAGACAGACCTTGGCCTGAAGGGGTTGGAATCAGACGTGGGAAAGCAGAGGGAGCCATCAAAAAAAGCTCCTTGGGGCGCCTGGGTGGCTCAATGGGTTGGGCCACTGCCTTCGGCTCAGGTCATTATCTCAGGGTTCTGGGATCGAGTCCTGCATCGGGCTCTCTACTCAGCAGGGAGCCTGCTTCCTCCTCTCTCTCTCTCTCTCTGCCTGCCTCTCTGCCTACTTGTGATCTCTCTCTGTCAAATAAATAAATAAAATCTTTAAAAAAAAAAAAAAGAAAGAAAAGCTCCTTGGACATTGCATTCGAATCGGACCCCGACGCACATAAGGGAAGGGGTTAAGAAGAAAATCCCGGTGGGGGAGCAGAGGGAGCCAAACCAGGTTGGCTGCTTCCCACCCCCACTCCAGCTCAACCAGTAGAGACGGAGTACCTGCTCTGAGCACTGGCTCAAACATTGTAGACAGAGGGTTTACATAATGCTGTGACTTGACCAGTGTAGACAGACAGACTGAATTGTGTGCTGAGTCCAACCCCTATAAACAAACTGCCTGCATGACAAACTGGGCTCAACCAATGTAGATGGATTGCTCTGCATAGCGGGCTCACCCCCGTCAGCTCTGGGAGCCAGGGCCTGATGGATAGGGTCCATGTCCATGGGGGAAGGGTTGGAGAGCCCAGGCACGGGGACCATGCCCAAAGCCACAGAGACTTTTGAGGGCTCTAAACCCTCTACAAAGTCCCGCAGAGAGTGGGGCTGGCCCGGACTGAGTGGAAAGTCTCCGTGCTCCCACCCTAGACGCAGCCAGTGTAGACAGACCCCCTCCACCAGGCACTGGCTCAGCTGGCGTAGACAGAGTGCAAAGTGGAGCTCACTCCGCCAGCCAGCAGCCATCACCGAGTCCCTTCTCCGAGCTCATTGCGGCCCCGACAGCCAGAGCGAGCACTGCTTTTTATCAGCGCGGAAACCTGCTCGTAAGCTCCCTCGGCCTCCTCTGGGCCCGGCAGGCGGCTCCACACACAGAAGGACTGCTGTCAGTCTTTGCTGGATGTCGGGCACGCTCCCATCAGGAGCACAGGAAGCAAAGCCCCCCAGTCTCAGGGCTGGAGGGTCTCTGTGCTCACAGACTTGGGCAGATGGGTCCTGTCCAGGGAGATGAGTCAGCCCCCAAGAAGCAGCAGCCTTGAGTGGGGGGAATGACTAGTCTGCCAAGTGTGAGTCAGTCTGGACTAGGGGCTGCTGGCAGAGGGCTCTCCTGTGTCACCTTCCCCACTGGTGAGCACCTGGGCACCTGGTCGGTGGTCTATGGTGTTGAGGCAGCCCCCAGTTATCAGGGAGGGACAGTGTGGTGATGCCACCCTCCAGGCAAAGGGTCCCAGTGCTGGAGGAATCAGCTCCCGAAACACCTGGGGCCAGAGGATTCATCTCTACCTCCGAGCATCCTCTCCTTGGCTCTCATCCCTCCTGTCCCCGAGTCTGGCCCAGCTGGGAAGGAGCTGGCTCAGGCCCAGCCAGAGTGAGGACAAGGTGACAGCGACCTGGGCTGTTGCTTGCAGCTCAGCGGCCGCTCGGCTCAGGGCCCACAGCCAGCAGCGTGGGCACCACGGGAAGCGGGGTGACTCATAGAGCCGCTCCCCCCCACCCCAGCTCTGCAAGACAGAGCTAGGGGGCCAAATGGATTGTGCGGATGACAAGCGGAGCTGCAGACAGCCACAGGGAACTCGCCAATATCAGAGGGAGCTGAGGAGCTGTAAGTCCAGGGCAGAGCCCCCAGCAGACGGGCTCCCACAGGGAGGAGGGGAGGAAAGAGGGCTGGAGTGACCGGAGGCGAGTCCTTTCCAGTGCCGGCCAGCTGCCAGGGCAGGTTCAAGTGGGTGACAGCAAGTAAAGGACCTACCAGGGCCCCACAAAGCTAAGTGGGGCTAGGGCCACCTCTGGCCAGCAGCCTTGCGGGCAATCAGTTCAAAAGGAGAGTGGACACAGAGCAGCTTGTCCTCACTGGAGAGCATGGGGCACTGGACTGTCACTTACTGAGTCTCACTCCCTGCTGGGGGGCAAGGCAGCCGAAGGCCCAAGGGCTTAGAAGAAAGCTAGAAGGTGGGCCATGTAGGCAGGGGCACAGACGCAGCTGCCTGACCCCTGGAGGACAGGACCCGACCAGGGGGGACAGGAGGCTGGAATTCTTGATCTAGGGGTGCAGCTGGGGAGGTGGCCTCAGGGAAGCGATAGCTCCCAGTGGCGATTCAGAAGTCGGGGTCCTGACGGCCTTCCCAATCTCCCCATTGACACCAAATCCAACACCAGAATCCCAGTAGATTCCCATGGGCCTGCTCCTCTTCAGGACCCCCCAGTAATTCCCAGTAATTCCAGCAGGATTACTGCAGCTCTCTCCTCACTGGGCTCCCTCTTCTGCAGCAGCTGCTGGGGTCAAGGTCTAAGCTTCTCCCTGGCCTTCAAGGCCCTGCATGGCCAGGGCTCTGGCTGTGTCTCCACCTGCATCAACCCCTCCACTCTGCTGGCCACGTGGACCTTCCTGCACCTCCCTCTCACGCATGTACACACTCTGCCAGGCAAGCTTTCTCCCTCCCCATGGCCGCGCCGCTCCTTGCTTCTTAGCTCCAGGTTTGTTCCTTCAGACCTCAGCTGAAGCCTCACCTCCTCCGGGAGGTCCTCCTGACCCTCAGTCCCGGCCGGGCAGGCTACTCTACGATGCATCTCCGAATCACCCAGATGTTTCCTTTATCTGCTTGTCACAGTCTAGAAACACACACGTATCGGTTACTTGTTTAGCTATGGCGTCATCTGGCAGAGCGTGAATCAGTGAGTGAAGAATCAGTGATGGGGGAGTGGCTGTCTCCCAGGGGGAGGGGTCTCTCTTAGTTTAGTTTACTTTCTGTCCCCGGAGCCTGGCCGAGACAGACACCTGCTACCTGCTCCACAAGCATTCCCTGATGGCAGAATGGAGGACAGCCCCAACAGGTGGGACGATGGGAAAGTGGGATGGGGTCCTCCAGCTCCGGGTTTCAATGTTGACAACTCTCGTTTAGTTCAAATAACTGTTGCTCACCAGGGCCACCTCTGATAGCAGCTTGGCAGAGACAGGGAGCCTCGCCCACCCCTACCCCTGCTCCCGCCCCCTGATTTCCCAGAAAGGCATGGCCCACCTTCAAGGAGGGGAGCTGGGATGCTGCGGAGCCCCGGCCCCTTGCCTGCACACACTGTGACTTCCTGGCTTTCCAGATGAAATCAGAGTTACCTTTTGCTGTCTCCCCACCTGGACGCAGGCTCCCCCACTCTGCTGCTGGCCGAGGCTACATTTCAACCAGCAGGTGCCTGCTAGTGCCCCCAGATCACAAATGACAAGTAGTTTTGTGCAGGGTAAAAGTCAACACTTGTTCCCACCACCGATTTGTAAGTCTCATCCTGGGCCACGGTGATTTGCCGACCATGGGATCCCACACCTTCCAGCTGGGAAGAAATGAGATGGCATGTCCCGTGTCCCCTGCCACCTGACTGAAATGCCCTGTCCCCTGCTTGTTTGAACACAGGGGTTCCCTCTGCCTTGGGCCGCCTTTTCCCCAGAGGGAGGGAACACAGCCGCTCTGGAGTCAGACTAGTCCTGGCTCTGACTCCAAAGACAGTGCCAGGGAGTCTGCTGTCCCCATGCTGTCACTGCACAGGATCCCTGCTCCCAGCAAATTTCCTAAGGCTCCAGGACACCATCTCCCAATTTCACACCCAGACAATTACCTTTGATTTTTTTTTTTTTTTTTAATTTCTCTCTGTCCCACAGCAGGGCCACAATGATCTCACTGGGCCAGCCCTCCATAAATCTCCTGTTTCTAACTCGTTACTTTCTGACTAGCCGAAAGGCCAGGGCCCTTGTTTCACATAGTGCTTACTGGCTCTAATGGCCACAGCCATTCATGAAGGTGCTGCCATACCCTCGGTCCACTGTCCTGCCCACCGGCTACCTCCCTGCTCCACATTTTCCCCAAGGAGGCTGTCACACCCACCGGGGAGAATCAGGGAGACACAGCAGGGACAGCTGAGACAGACACCTCCCACTCCAAGTCAGACTGCCAGCCAGAGAAGGGGGCCCCAGTGCTTCCCACCAGCCCACACAAGATTCCAGCACCCACGACAGGTGCCTCCAGCCAGATGCATCAGCAAATCACGATAAAAGCTTTCAGCGCCCATGGCTTCGATCAGCAAAACCACAAAAAGCCTATCAGGTTGACGCTGGCACAAACTCTGAGCAAAGAGCAGAGAGGGAGTCTGCCAGGGTGTTTCCAGTCAGGAGACTCTGACTTCCCACCTTTTAAGTGAATCCCAAGCAAATTCTGCAAGGAGCTCACCAGCTCGCTTTCCCAATGACCGTACGACCATACAGGGGGAAAAAAAGTCACTACTGAACTTTTCCCAGACTTATTAGCTTACATAAACACACATTTGAATAAATGTTTAAAAAATGAAATTCCCTTGATACTCTGTAATCAGTAAATGTTCATTATGGAAACACAGCAAATATGCATGAAATTTCCCAAGTGGTATTCTGGCTACAAGATTAAAAAGGCATCTCAAATGGCAGGCTGAGTTACAAAGCCTCTTCCTCCGGTCACAATCTCGCAAAGCTCTGCCAAGCCCAGAAGGTCAGACAAGCCTGCTCCTCTCTCCCAGCCAGAGACAGTGAAAATCAGCCCATGATTCTTTGGCCCGCTCAGGCGTTTTATAAATGAGTCCCTACCTCACCTGATTGATGTCTCTCTATAAATAATTAATCCTTGACCTTGTTTTAAGGAAAGCCTTGACTTTTTAATTTGGGGTCTTTTTAAAAATCAATACCAGGGGAACATTATTCACTCTGGCGGAGTTTGATTCCAAGTAAATAAATAAATAAGCCGCCCTACTGGTATGTCTTGGGGTGAATGGGCTAGGCAGTGAATGGGATGGGGCCTGACTTTGAGGTTCTCTCTGTTCAGATGCTATTACATTGTTGACCGTCCTATTAAACTCAACCTCTTCACAGTCTGCAATTTATTCCTCCTGTGGGTCATTTCACAGAGGCAAGTCTGATGAGGGCTCTGAAATGTGCTTTTACTCTTCCTGGGAAGGCCCCTTGGCCCTGTCCTGCCCTACGTGGTGGGCAGCCTGGATTTTAAAAGGGTCTCCTACAGGGAGCAGAAGGTCACCTCTTCCTGCAGCCTGTCTGCATTGCCTTTGGGACAGGGACAGAAGGTGTCCAGGAGAGGCCATAACAGTTGGCAAAGTTTAAAGAGGGTTCAGCCACTCTGTTCCAGAGGCCGCCCTGCTCTAGGGCAGGACTTGAGAAAAGTTCCCCACCCACAGGCAAGGGTCAAGGTGAACTCAGGTGTGAGAGGTTACCCCCCTAAAACGTGGGCTTGGTAGTAAAGCTTGGAAGCATCCCAGAAGTGGGGAAGGGGTCAGTCTGTCCCTTCCTCCTCTGCTACCTTCTCTTCCACCATGCACCACATGCACCCCATGCACCCCACAGGGGCTATGGTCCCTTCACTCAACCACTTTCCGCCCCTGCTCTGCTGCCGGGCAGGACACAAACCGCCCTGCCGCCCATTCTCCCTAGCGTAGTCAGTCCCAGCTGAGCAGGGTCCAACAGGGAGGCGCCCAAGGACCCGAGAGCCACCCGATACCGCGGATAAACACTGGGAACCCCGGGATCTGCCCCTACTTCTCAGTTAGAGCAGCCCCGCAGCGAGTGCTCCCAGCCGAGGGCGTTGTGCGGCTGCCAGGCCAGCCCCGGGTCGGGGTCCCGGGGTCTGGGGACCACATGTAGGGCCAAAGTTAGGGCGGCAAGAGTCCCGCGCCTGGGAAGGGAGAGGGTTCCCCTCCGACTCAAGCACCAACACCGGCACAACCAAAACCCTCCAACGCACCTTCGCCTGGCGGAGTCGGCCTGTACCGAGGTCAGGGCGGGCGGGCAAAACTGGCAGCTAGCTGCTGGAGTTGCAGCCGCCGCCAGAGCTCGGCTGGGTCCCGCGGCGAAGCAGATCCTTCCCGCGCCCACCGGAGTCGCCCCAGGTTCGGACTCCCGCACTCCCGGACACTCGCACGCGCACACCTTTGCACGATCACTGCCGCACACACACTCGCCTCAAGTACAAAACAGGCCGGTGCCCTGGAGAGTCGCCGGGTGGAGACGCGCGCGACGGAGCGCGGGGGGCACCTTCCGCCGCTAGGTGGGAAGCCCAGGCAGCTCCGAACTCCTCCCCCGCCCCTGGGCGCCACCCGCCCCCGAATCCCGGACTGGAGCGCGCGGGAAAGCCCTAGGCGCCTCGGGCGCTCCAGCCCGGCCCTCTCCCCGCGCCAGGCACCCAGAGCTGGGAAGAAGAACAGAGCGTCCACGGGGACCGAGGGAGCCCGAGGGCTGCAGTACACAGACGCGCGGCGGCAAGTGAAAGCCATGGAGCAAAAGTCTAATTAAAGTTCCCGCTACTGGAGCGGGTCCCCGAAGCGCGGCCGGACCGGAACCCCGCGCGCCCTATCTCCGCCCGCGGCTTCGGACGCTTAACCGTGCAGCTTCTCGGCGCCGGGACGCAGTGCAGTCGCGGGTCCTCCCGGGACCCTTCGGGGCGCCCTTCCCGGCCGGGAGCTGCTCAGGGTGGGAAAGGGCTGGGGCGGGGGCGCAGCGCACTTACCTGGCGCAGCCGGCGCTCGCGGGGTCGCGGGCGCCTCCAGCCCAGGCTCGGTCCTCCACGGCGAATCCTCCGCTCCCGGGCTCCGGGCTGCAGGGAGGACCTCCGCCCCAGCTTGGGCCCGGGGCCTCCTCCCGCTCCGAGCTGAGCCCGGTGCGGTGGGTGAGGCGAGCGGCGCGGGCCGGCGGCCAGAGCGCGCAGGAGAGGGAGGGGGAGAGGGTGCGGTGGCGTGTTCTTCCTCGGCCCCCGGCGCGGGTCTGTCCCCTGCCTCCCACCTCCCGGCCCCCACCGCCGGCCTCTCCTCTCCGCACAGAACCGCCAGATCCCGCTAGCGCGCGGGGAAGGCTCCCAGCGAAGTGCGAGCGGAGCCTCCGGCAAGCTGGAAATAACGCCACGCCCGCCCGGCGCCCCGCCCCCGGCCTGGGCCCCGCCCCGCGGTGGCGGTGGCGGCGGGGGCCGGGCGGGGAGGGGATCACTCCTGCGATCCGCGGGTCCCTCCCAGGAGCTCGCGGGCGCCGCGCCCACGCGCGCTCTGCGGCTCCCGCGGCTGGCCCCACTGGCCGCGCGCTTCGAGGGAGCCTCCGCTGGGCGCGGTCCAACCGCCGCGGGGGTTGGGGCGGTGGTGTGCGGGGCCGCGCCCTTCTCCCGGGATCCCTGAGAGCCGGCTTCGGGGCTGCCACTTGGCTCCAGAGCGCGGCCAGAGTGCTGCCACTGCCTTGGTGGGTCGCACGCCGGCGCCGACCTGGGAAAATGACTAGGCGTCACCAGAACTGGCGGTGACCACCGCTGGGCAGCGGCGCGCGCTCGGAACCGGCCGCTGCGGGGGCGCGGGGCTGGTGAAACACTGAGGATCGGCCCCTAGCAGCGTTCTGAGGGGATCCCTGGGCTACAGCCTCAGTGAAATTTGGTCAAGGTCTTGGGCGGCCTTGGTCCCAGGTGTCTGCACCCATCCCCAAATTCCTGGGGCTTTGGATTCTGCTGAAAGGACCCATGATCCAGGCTCTTCCTTGAGGGCTACCTCCTTGAAGTGCTTGTTGAGTCAGGTGCTGAGATTTGGGGGCTGGGGCGGGGTTCGTGAACCCGGTGACCCTGGGTCAGCCAGCTCCTCCCTATACACACCCTCTACAACACGGGAGAAAGGGGCAGAGGCACAGTCACGGAGCACCAGGACGGAGCCCGGATGGGAAGGGGGGAGAGGAACCTCTGACTCCAGTCCTGTTTTTCCTGAAAAGAGGCAGCCCCCACCTGCAGGGGGCAAGCAGGTGCTGGGAAGGAAGGCGGACTGGCTTCATCCCAGGAACCCGAAGAAGCTGTAAATAAATCACTTCTTAATCTTGTTGGGACCCCAGTATTTTCAAAAACCTGCCCAGAAAGCTTTAGGAAAATAAAGGTTGTTCACCCACCTCTCATTTTATCTACCGTTTGGTTTGGCTTGATCACTCCTCCCTGCTGAGTGTGCAATCGAGCTGGGGAGTGAGGTGGACTCATGGCCTTTGATTGATCAGAGAGGGAAGGGCCTGGGGCAGCCCTAGCCGGGTGCAGAGCTGCTCCTGGAGAAGGCCAGGGAGCCCCCAGCAGTAGAGCTGCAGAAGGCCTAGGAGGCAACCAGCCTAGGAGGCCCCAGGTGAGCTCAGCACATTCAGAGAGAACACCGAAGGTGAGAAGACAAAGTTTAGCAGACCAGCACTACCATAATCTTCCTTAATTCTTGCGACAACATAGTAGACACCATCATATCCACTTTCCAGTTCAGTACAAGGATGCCACTGGGTTTCCGAAGGCCATACATCCAGAGGGTGGCAGAGCCAGGGCTGAGCTGCTGATTCCAAAGTGGAGTGGGTTCAGTGGGCTTCCCTCTCCAAGATTCCGAGTTCAGAGACTGTTCCAGACCCAGGGTGCTAGGCCTAGCTGTGTTCCACTGGCTCTGTGTTACCTGTGTTTGCATAAGAGGGTTATATATGGGCTGAAACTGCACTGCTCCTCCTCATTCAGGTGCAGATTGGAGGGACAGAATATCAGGGACAAGGATGCAAGGGTCAGGAGGGACAGGGCAGAGGCATCTTTATCCAGCCCATGACCACAAGGTATCAGAGCAGAACAGGAAGAAAGATGATACACAGGGGCGCGTGGGTGGCTCAGTGAGTTAAGCCTCTGCCTTCAACTCAGGTCCTAGGATCGAGCCCCGAATTGGGCTCTCTGCTCAGCAGGGAGCCTGCTTCCCCCTCTCTCTGCCTGCCTCTCTGCCTACTCGTGATCTGTCAAATAAATAAATCTTTAAAAAAGAAAGAAAGAAAGATGGTGAACAAAGGCGATGTTGGGGGGTTTAGGTGAGCAGAAAGCTCCTTGCCTGATGAGCCCAGAGAGCACTGACCCTCTAACCCCTCTTGCCCCCATACCTCCAGCCAGCTCTCACCACCCAGAGGCCTGGCCACTAACTGGGTGGGCACCTGCCAAAGAAAGCTGATGGTCCAGGGAACCTTTTCAGTAGCAGGCACACTCCTGCGGGAGAATACACACACACACACACACACACACACACACACACACTCAGCAGGCAGCTGGGAGGGAATGGGGAGAGGAGTTTCCATCCCCTAAGCCCAGCCTTACAGCCAGAAGGAGGCTCTGAATCACAAGTCCACTGGATGAGTCCACACCAGCCCTACTTCCACGGGACGACTCTACACAGGCTTTATGAAAACCAAGCTAGCCGCAAGTGGGCCCGGTCAGGCCCTCCCCAGAACCCAGCGCATCTGTGTGCAGTGATCCTCCCGGGAAGGACGGTTTTTCCATTAGCGTTTCCAACTGTACTTATTAGCACTTATTTGCATCTAATATTCAGGCAGACATTGCTAGGCATCAACAATGCTGCATTCCTTTGACATAGACGAGATTTCCAATCTTTCACTCAGACTTCCTTCTGGTTTGGAGAGGCCCTCGGGGAAATCCCCAAAGTGGGTTCAAGGCCCCTGGCACCAACCTGCACTGTGTTTTCCTTGTCGGGATTTGCCAAGGGCTGCGTGCCCTTTTTTGAAAGTCAGGCTCGGCCTCTGCAGCAAGAGAGGCGGAGAAACGCTGCAAATTCCCGGCATGAAGCCCCGTGTGCTCGCTTGCAGTTTTTGTTATGTGTGTCTCCGCGGAAAGATGAGTGGCAAACTTCTCCCTTTGCATCCCAACGAAGGTAAAAAGACATTTGCATTAGATCACCCCAGGAGTCTACAACCCAAGCCCCAAAAGAGGTCAGGGAGAGGTCCAGAAGCCACTCTATTTGCTGCCAAAGAGGCGGGAAGAGGGGACCTGGGCCAGGTATGGCCTACGGTGGCAGGCAAATCCCCCCTTCCCTAGGCTGGCAGGCAAACCACCCCGCCCCACCCCCACGCTCCCTGGACTCTGGGCCCCCAGGGTATCTGCTGGAGTGCAGATTCTCCCTCCCTCCCTTTGAGTGGGAAGCTGAAAGCAACACAATGGGGAAGCACCTTGTATTTCAAGAAGGGCCCATAAGCCCATGGCAAGACTGTGTCCTGAGTCTTCAACTTTCCATTCTGTGAGAACCAGAGTACCTTTCTGGGGAAGGGAGGGGAGCATCTGGAGTGGCAGGTCCAGGAACACCGTCTGAATGGGAGCCCCTTCTCCAGGAACATAGCTGCCTTCCCCAGCTGCCTCTGCCATGGCCTCGGTGTGGGAGCGGGGCCAAGACTTTCCTCCCCATTGAACAGTAAGAGGGGGTGTAGACCAGGCTCTCGAGACCCCTCCAGGCTTGTGCTGTAAAGCCACAATTTCTAAAAATTCCTCCCCTGGAGAGGAGGCCCAGAGAGGTTCCCTTGACCACCCGGGACCATATTGGATGAATGTCCCTTCCCTGCCCCTGTTCCTTCATTCCCTGTGGCCCTTTTCATTTTCTGTCACCCCTGGGTTTTGAAGAAGCTGGAGGGAATGGGTCTCTTTGTTCCCTGCTTTGTTGAGTCACCTGCAAATTTCCTGTTGTCAGCGTGTCTAGGGAGAGACCTTTACACCAGCAGTGCCACTGGGCTCCCCAACCCCGCATCCTCCATGCCTGTTACAAATTCTGAAATTCCACCATCATAAAAATAATTCCTGTGAAGAGTAGGTTTCCGAGGCAGGCTAAGGTGACACCAGTGTCCATCCTTAGCACGAACGACAATTGATAAACAGATAGGGGTTCCTGAGTAGCACAGAATAACAATGTGGCTAACTTGAGAAAAAAAGGTGGACTCCTGGAAAGGACACTGGAGGGGTTTCAAAGAGTGGGGATGGGGAGCAGAGAATCCAGGAGGGAAGACAGCAGCTCCCTGGGGGTGAGGGTGGGGGTTGAGGACCTCTGGGGTCTGCAGGAAAGGCTGCCCTCCTCCCTGGATCTAAGATGAGCCGATCTGCAGACATGCCCCTGTTGACCCCAGAGCCCAAGAGGGAGCCAGGCCCAAGTCCAAGTCCAGCCCATCCATGCAGACTGGGCTCAGAGCCAGCCTGGCTTCGTTCTTGAGGTCTTGCCAAACTCAAGTTCATTTTGGTGCTTCTTAATTAAAAAACAAAACCAAACACAAAACCAAACACAAACAAAACACCACTGGGCTGGGCTGCTGCCGATTGTTCCTTCAGTCCCCACAAGATCTCGAGCCCGGCCCTCCTTGGGCAGCCTGCCCAGGCGATGGGAGAGGACACTCAGGTGGCGGGGTTCACTGCGGGGGTGGGGGGGGGGGGGGGTTCTGTAGGATCAGGTAAGCCCTGGGCATAAGCAATGGAGATTTTTCTTTTTTATTTGGGGGGAAAGAATTTAAAATTCTGGAATATTTTTATATCAATTCAATAAATGCTCTTTCCTTTGGTCGAAACTAACTCAGCATTCACGTCACGCAGGACGGGGCTGAAGTTGACTTTTTCACTGTCAGTCAAAGAAGGGGGAATAGGCTAGCTGGGGGCAGTCTTCTCTGCCTCAGGTGGTAAAGGGTTTGACTTCTCTTGCTTAGGCGGATTGGCACAACTCGGCCAGCTGTCAGGAGGCTGTTGGTCGCTCCCCCCCAGAGCATAGTGGATCTGGGTCTCTGAGCCCTGACCAGTGCTCTGTGGGGTCTGAAAAGTGGGGGGAGGTGTCCTTTCAGGGCAAGATTTTCTTCAGCCCGGAGCACATTTCTAGAACTCCTCCACCCTGACCAAGGGTTGTAAATCCACTCTTAACTTGCCATCCCCTGGCAGGGGAAAGTGGGGCTTAAGTTGTCTTTTGAGTTCCTGAGCTAGCTAAAAGCATGTTTTTAAATGCAAATGTGAATGCTATTGTACCTCTAATGCTTGGTATTAAGAATTGGGTTTGATGATTTTGAAAGGAAAGAAGGGATTGTTTTGAATAGGAACACTCTAGAAACATTCATCTGATGCCCCCAGGAGCATGCCAGCGGGGGAGGATGTGCACCCTGGGACTTCCCCCGATTCGGGAGGTTTACAGTCAGAGGAGTGCCGAGATGTGACAAGGAGATGGAGGTCATGCATGGGGCAATTTCACAACCAGGTTGGGGGCCTCATGCTGGAGGAGCCACAGGTCGGTGTCCTCGGAGTCGGAATGCCAAGGAGCCACTCGGGTGGGTCCCAGTCATTGTTTGCCCCAAGGACGGACACTCTAAAAATCTCCCCAAAGCCTTCGGTTATTCTCAAGAGTTGCTCAGACCCTTTTAGGACAGGCGAGTTGCACCCCAATCCATGTGGGCGGCCTGAGCAGAGATGGAAATGCAGCGACAGGTACTACCCTGCGTCTCCAGGCGGTCCTGAGCAAGTGGTATTTTCACACTGTGCCGGGAGCCCACACAACGCCTGGCAGCAGGAATCTCTCCACCGGGACTGAAAACAAAAGCCTGTTGGAGGATGCATCCAAGGAGACGAGACCAGGAGGAGCCCATCAATCAGGCAGCCTGTCCCTCTGTGGGACACACAAGGGCACCAGCTCAGGAATGCCTCTCCCCCTCCAGCACCTGAGCTGCCCGCTCCTCTGTGGGGAGACATCGCCGTGGGGTCATCCTTAGAGGAGAGCGCCCAGACCCTTGTCCTGCAGGTACCCTCAGAGGGAGAAAGTGGAAAAGCCAGAGAGGGTTTGGTTCCGCAGACACTCCAGGGGTTCTCCAAACTGCACACTGGTAATGCCAAAACGTCCTGTCGGTGTCTCCTATTACACGGTCAAGGGATCACTGAAAGCCAGCCAGCCACCCAGGGAAACCATCCTCCCAAACCCTGCCGAGCCATCCCCTCAGTGCCAAGAAGGCGCCAAGGTCACCAGGCTTTGGAAACAGTTGTCCTGAGCCGTGGCAGGTTTGTGGGGGCAAGGGACATGTCCAGCTTCCTCAGGATTCCCAGACACAGGAGTGATCTGAGGGGACAGAGTTGGACACCTGGAGGAATGGAACCCTGTCTGTGAAAATAGCAGGCAGTGCAGCAGACACCGAGATAAACCCCTGCCACTTCATCACTGAGTTCTCCAAGAGCCTGGGAAACTTCATCCTGTAGGCAGAGCCTGAGATGCTCTGGGGTTCAGAACACTGCCCAGTGGCGTCCTGTCGGTAGCTATGGAAACACTGAGCCACTGCCTCCCTGTTGGCTTTCGTGCTGGAGACATCTTGCTGTCAATGGTGTTTAAAGTTAGGTTCTAAAAAAAAAAAAAAAAAGAACACAAGACAACCCAAATCTCCTCTTTTGACACCACCCGAAGGGCCTTGTGGCATGAAGGCAGCCCTGCAGGTCCCAGCAAGGAGCCTGTCACACTCTGTTCCCCGTCCCTGTCCTCAGACAGAGCTTCCTGTCTGCTTGCTCTCCAAAGTGAGGGCTGGGGCTCAAATGAGTCCTCCCTCTGTGCCTGTTCCAGGCTGTGCCTTGTCCCAGGATTCGGCGGGGAGCGGGCAGGGGCCCCCTGCTCTGTCCTGGTTAGAGGTGGAGGCAGGCTCCAGGGTGAAGCCCCAGCCTCTTTCAGGTGTCTGGAATGACCCACCTTTAGGCAGAGACGGCCCAGCAAAGGCTTTGCTGAGGGACTGCTCAGGCCAGGATGAAGGGAGGCAATGGAGAGAACAGCTCACACTGAAGGAATAAGGCAGACGGACAGACAGACTAGAATGCAAGGCAGATTATGGTGGAGCTGTGAGAGAGGGGTCCAAGTGGTCTTCCCTGGGGCATCAGGGAGGGCTTCACAGAAGAGGTGGCGTATGACCTGACCTATCTCACTTGTCCTGTCCTCATTCATAAGACTTCCAGCCATGAAGGACCACGGATGGTAATTCCGTATATACTCGATTAAACACAAAGGATATTCTGGTACCTACAGATAAAGGACTCTCATATTCATGCCCAGAAAAAGGATAGACTCAACACGTAGAAAACGGGGTTGCTGAATTTGGGAAAACAAACCTAGCATTCAAGAAAGACAGTGTCTAAGGGAAACAGCTAATCAACCGGGGCCCTGTGAGGGAATAGAGGGGTGTGTAGACAGAAAAGACAAACATTTCATTTGTGTAGAATAAAATCGTGTCTCACCAAAGACTATGAAAAATATGAAGCCAACATCATTCCATTTTTGTTTTGTTATTAAAGATTTTATTTATTTATTTGACAGACAGAGATCACAAGTAGGCAGAGAGGCAGAAGAAGGGAAGCAGGCTCCCTGCTGAGCAGAGAGCCTGATGCGGGTTTGATCCCAGACCCTGGGATCATGACCTGAGCTGAAGGCAGAGGCTTTAACGCACGGAGCTACCCAGGCGCCCCTCCATTTTTTAAAATCATCAGCAAGAGAGGTGTTTGAAACAGGCAAGGCTCCTGGAACATAGCTTTGCATCCATCTTGGGCTGTGTTCGCCCCAAAGCAGACCCAAGACAAGCTTATCCAGGTACAGGGAGTTCATTTCAGAATGATCTCAGGCAGCACAAAGCAAGCCTGTGGGTGGTACCAGGAAAAGCTCTAGAAAGAGAAAAGGAGAGATGGAGAAGTTCAAGAGATGGAGAAGTGGGAACGGTCTCCCGGGTTGAACTCAGATGCAGTGAGAAGATCAACAGGGACTGCTACAATGTCATGATCAGCCCATAACACTCCACCCAAATCGCCAAGGTCACCAGGCTTGGGAAGCAGATGACTTTGGAAGCAGATGTTTATGTAGTTTTTCTCTTCTGGTCTGCTTGTGATATACCATGCTTCAGTTATTAAAAGTTCTTCCTGGGGCACTTTTCAGAAGTGTTAGTGGTATAATTTTGAATATTCTTGAATCCCCTAAAATGGAACAGCCCAACTAGATAGGAAGACCAAACAGTGGGGAACGGTCACAATAAAAAGAGTGGGTAATGTATCCTTCCCAAACATCAAAATAGTGGCAAAGGGAAGAAATAGGGTGCCTGTCATGCCCGGGAACAGAAGCACCCCAAAATAGCCAATAGATGTTCACCGGAAAACACCGGACTGCAGTTTTGGAACGGTAGCTCAAACTGGGAGGCATTTTGCCCACTGCTACAGTGTGTAAGTGCGAAGGTCATTAGGTAAGTACATTTAGGATGGAGAGCCTAGCCCCTGGGAACTCCTGAGACTGACCAGCCAGGTTTCCTCCCCAGACAGGGGCCCCACACCGAGCAGAAACTACTGAGAGAAGGATCAACATTGAACAGAGCAGGAATAGAGAGGGAGCAAACAGAAGATCTAGATGAAAGAGGGAGACATACCTTTTAACTGCATGAAACGAAACAGGGAGCTTTGTGAAGTCAGAATGCTGGAAGTTGGAAAAGCTATCTTGAACGAACCTCCTTTTAAAAGCTCAGAAAAATTAATTTCACCTTTACAAAAATGAGCAGCAGAAAGGGATCAAGGTCAGATCCCACACAAAGTTGTTCTAAGAAAAAAGAAAATAAGCAGTAGAATGCTGTCTCTACAGACAATGAAAAGCATACCAGAGAGACAGGCCTACCAAACGAGTAAAGACCTATAATGTACTATTCCAAAAAAAAAGAGAAAATAAATTAAGAAAATGATATATGAACAAACAGCATAAATCAGAAATGGAAAAGCTCAGAAGTGAAATAACAAACTGAAGAAAGAGTTGCGTCTAAAAGACATCATTTTGAGACAGGAAATTGGAAAAAATACAAAGATGGGTAAACATGATGGAGAATGCCTTAGAAGAAGGAGAGGGTGGGAAAACATGGAAATTTCTAGAGATCAAAAATAAATGAGCACAGGGTGCCTGGGTGGCTCAGAGGGTTAAGCCTCTGCCTTCAGCTCAGGTCATGATCTCAGGGTCCTGGGATCGAGCCCCGAATTGGGCTCTCTGCTCAGGAGGGAGCCTGCTTCCCCTTCTCTCTCTGCCTGCCTCTCTGCCTACTTGTGATCTTCCTCTGTGTCAAATAAATAAATAAAATTAAAAAAAAAAAAGAAAGAAATGAGCACAATACAAAGGATTTAAGAAAACGTGACCTGTCCTGAAGCTAGGTAAAGACCATCCAACACACAGAGAATAGGAGTTCCCAAAGGGGAAAAAAAAAATGAAATCGGGGAACAGAGCAAATACCAAAAGCTGTATTTCAAGAGAATCTCTCAGCAATAAGGAAGGGCTGAGATTACATAATGAAAGTTCACACCACATTCCTGAAAATATTGACCCAAAGTTACCAAAACCAAGGCATAATTTTAGTTTAGTATGAAGGTTTAGAGAAAAAGAAAAACCCTTGAGTACCTAAGCGAAAATAGCACAAGATTCAGAAAATGGGATTATCTTCAACTTCTTGATGGCAACACGTGCCAGGGGCAAGTAGAGTACTCTATTTAAGATACTCAAGGAAATGGAATGTGAACCAGGGATCTTACATCCTGGGAAACTGACTGTCAAGTGTAGAGGGTACAAATTCACACCAACGTGCACAAATTCGGGAAATATGGACCCCATGAGAACCTCCTGAGGAATCCACTAGAAAATGAGCCTCAGAGACCCAAGGTGACCAGAGGGATATCGCCATAAGGAGGTGAACATGAAATATAAATTGTCTATAGAATTAAGAATAAATGAGGATTAGGGGCACCTGGGTGGCTCAGTCATTAAGCATCTATCTGCCTTTGGCTCAGGTCACAATCCCTGCATCAGGCTCTCTGCTCAGCAGGGGGCCTGCTTCTCCCTCTCCCACTCCCCCTACTTGTGTTCCCTCTCTCGCTGACTCTCTCTGTGTCAAATAAATGAATAAAACCTTAAAAAAAAAAGAATAAATGAGGATTAAAGAGGAAAGAGTAGAATGTATGATGGCTAGATGTCTGATGGTATATAGTTACATGACAGCTATCTATAAAGAGGAGGGATAAGGGAAGGAGGTAGCACAGGGAAAAATGTTACCTGTTTTCAATGATGATGTTGATTGAGGAAGTATTAATGTTTTGCATGGAAGCTGTTGTGGGTGTGACAGAGTAAGGTAAGAGCCATTGCTGGGTATGCTGATTTGTCATCACCTGTGCTATGAGTCTGGGGTGAGAAAAAGGAATTCAGGTATAAAAAAGAAGATTTTAGGTGAACACCCAATAACTCTGAATTTGAATTTAAGAATCGATATTCATTCATGAGGTTTTTAATCTTTTTTGCAACAATTCATATAATTTATTTTTTAGAGCTGTTTTGGGACTGCCACAAAATGGAATGGAAAGTACAGAGTTTCCCCTAAATCCCCTCCCCACACCCTCACTCTCCCCTATCCTCAACATCCAGTGGCCATGAGTACATTGTTGACGCAACAATCAACGCACCAGCATTGACCAACATCAACCCAAGTCCATTGCTTACTTTAGGACTCACTCTGTGTTGTATATTCTGTGGAT
Source organism: Mustela nigripes (assembly GCF_022355385.1). NCBI lineage: Eukaryota > Metazoa > Chordata > Mammalia > Carnivora > Mustelidae > Mustela > Mustela nigripes. Next base: position 18,977,437 of record NC_081573.1, read on the forward strand.
TTTGACAAATGTGTAAGAACATGTATTCACCATTATAGTATCATACAGAACAGTTTTACTGCCCTAAAAATCCCCTGTGGTCCAACTATTCATCCCTCCTCCTTCCCCCTCTTCCCAATGACCCCAGACAACCACTGATTTTTTTTTTCTACCTCTACAATTTTGCCTTTTCCAGAACGTTACATAGTTGGAATCACAGGGATGTAGCCATTTCAAACTGGCTTCCTTCACTTAGCAACATATATTTAAGTTTCTTTGTGCCATTTTGTGGCTTGATAGCTCATTTCTTTTTATTCCTTTGTTTATTTGGGATAACGGACCTTTATCAGATATGTCTTTACAGTATTTTCTCCCGGTCTGTGGCTTGTCTTCTCATTTTCTTGACGTTTTATGTTTGTTTTCTTTTGTTTGGCTTTAAAAGAGGGTCTCCATTAATAGACACCAGGACTTCTTGAAGAGATGGCTAATTTCTCCGGGTCTGATTTCCCCACGGCTGATTGCATTCAAGGTCTGGAGGAAGAAGTGTGTGAGATGAGCTGGGCACACCTTGTCACACCAGGAAGCAAGGAGTGGGGGTAGAGACTAAACAATTGTGTCAAACGGACATGGGGGCCATCTGCGAGAGGATCCCCGTGGCCAAATATGGAACTGTATGGGTTTCAATAAAGATTATAATTGTAATGGATTAAAACCCATCAAATATATTTAAACCTTTAATACATAGTACTTCTTAAAACATCATTGCCTTGGGGTGTCTGGGTGGCTCAATGGGTTAAGCCTCTGCCCTGGGCTCAGGTCATGATCCCAAGGTCCTGGGATCGAGCCTGCATCGGGCTCTCTGCTCAGTGGAGAGCCTGCTTCCCCCTCTTTCTCTCTGCCTGCCTCTCTGCCTACTTGTGATCTCTCTCTCTTTCTGTGTCAAGTAAATTTAAAAAATCTTAAAAAAAAAACAAAAACACATCACCGCCTTCAGCTGATAAGGAACAAATTTATTCTCTTGAAAACGGGCAAAGGAAAGAATCAGACACATATCCTGTAAACTGTACCACTAGGTGGCCACGTGGTAGATAAGCAGGACCTTCTCTTTATAGAGGTACTCAAGTTAATACATAAAAAAGAAACATAGAATTAGGATATCACCATCTCGAACCCCTCAGTGAACAAACAGACCCAGGTGTTGAGAGGCCAACGGCTGCTACTTTGGGAAAAAGAGAGACAAACGGACACCACGCGCCTCCCAGTGAAAGAACACAACACCCATGGTCTGGCCAAAATGACCGAACCTGAGGCTGATCCAAAGTCTGGGTTCAGCTGCCAATCTGCAAGAAATGCAGAGGAACACTCTTGAACTGCATCAAGGGTATCCATCAGCAGAATCCTGACAGCGGGAAGCTCTGGGTCAAAAAGCTCAGCTTCTCCAACAGATAAATTGTAAAGGAAAGAAAGGGATGGGGGGGAGAGGCCTATAGATTAAAAGAGACTCTTAAGACGGATCTGCTTTTCTACAACGGGCAAGAACACCTCATCTGTCTAGGAAGGCACACTTGAGCGAGACACTAAAGAAAGCCGGAGAATAGATTACTTTGGGAGTCAGTGGAGAGGTCTTTTCTGCAGGGAGGAAGGCAGCTGAGATTGCTAGGAGGCATATGAGGGACTTCTGGGGACGTTGGTGAAGTTCTATTCCTCAAGCCGGTGGTGGTCTTTATAATAACTCCTTAAGCTGTCCATTTCTTTGGCTTATTTTTTTTTCTGTTGTTTTATTTTGCAATCAAGAGATTCCTTTAAAACATTTCCTCATCCCACTGTTTCTTCTTCATTCTCCACACGCCCAGGGGCGGTGGTTGTGGCCATGACTGATTTCCCTTAGGGCTCTAGCTCCAGAGTAAGGACGGAGTGTCAAATTAGAAAGACCCACTGACCCAGCAGGATATAAGCTCCTGGACGTCAGACACCGCGGCTGCCATGTTCACGACTGTATTCCCAGCTGCACCTGGCATGTAGTAGGTGCTCAATAAATATTTGTTAAATGATTGCACGAGGCAGGGGGTTCACTTTGTCTGGGTAAAACATATAGAAGACACCGAGACCCTCCGACCCCTCCTCCCTCTTTCACCCCTTCCCCCACCCCCCACCAAGCTCCTCCCTCTTTCTGAGTCAGTCATAGCTGTATCTCTGAGGTCACTTCCTGACCCTTTTGGTTGCCAGCCCTCCCCCTGGCTAGATGCAGTGGCTGTGGAGTCCCAGGAACCTTCTTGGTGAACCACGTTTGTGAAGGCGCCTTCCAGACGAAGACCGGAGAGAGACTGGCCGGGCCAAGGGAGGGACGGGATATAGTCCTTTCTCCTTAATTTTGAACCAGTTTGGTGATGCTTTGGAGAAGCCAGGACTGTGACTACGCATTCACCTTGGTGGCTGCTGAGAAGAAGCAAGGACATCGGTGGGCTCTGGGGCTCACACTGAGTTCATTCCAAAAATACTAGGGAAAGACATTTCAGGAAAGACCTGTACTGATGTGTCCCATCTAGGCCCCCAACTGCAGCTCCTGGGGGTCCCCAAGAAAATCGGATGCCAGGTGGACCCACATGATGAGGGAGCAGGAGGCAGGCTGAGGACAAAGCAAAAGCTGGTGCCTTGTACCCCCCTCTCCGCCCGCTCCCCTCCGTAATATATGTAGCATTCCTCAGGCACCCCTGACTGCCATGAACGATAAACAGATCGTTAACTTGCAGAGATCACAATCCTGCAAGACCGGAATCTCCCTTGCTCTACAAATGTCCTGGAGATCTACAAACAGGGAGGTTACCTTATCAATAGCACAAATCTCCAGAGGCAAATAACTCTCAGTTCCTCAAGCCCTAATGTCTCCCTCCCCACCATAAACGAAACTGGAGGAGGCTGAGGTAGAAGGGAATGTAAATGATAGCAGGATCATAGCACCCCACCAAGAATCTCCCAACTATCTTGATGTTAATGGCTGACCTAAAGACGACATTGATCATGCTGATGAAGTCCCAGAACCTAAGTCAGGTTCGGTGGGGTGAGGAGGTTCGGAGCCGACGACTAAAGAAAGAATTCTTAAGACGTCGTTGGTGCAAAAGGTGATTTATTAGAGCACGGGGACAGGGCCCGTGGGCAGGCGGAGATGCGGCCGCCCCGGGTTGTGAGGAGTGGTTGGTTATATACACAGGAGTTGGGTAGGTGAGGACAAAGGGGTGTTCAGAAGGGCTATTGGGGCAAAGAATACTATCAGGATATTGAAGGCTTAGTTGCTATCAAGTAAAGACAATTGGGAGTCTGGCTCCCTCATCAAAGCCACAAGGGCAAGGCCTCCTCCTGGCACCTTGTAGGCCCTCTTTAACATGAGAAAACTCTGTTGAAACCTCCCATCCCTTCACCAACCCCCAACCGCAGGGTACACAACCTGCCATCCCTCACAACCCGGGGCAATAGCTCTTTCTACCCACGGGTCCTGTCCCCGTGCTTTAATAAAGCACCGTTTTGCACCAAAGAGGTCTCAAGAATTCTTTCTTGGTCATGGGCTCCGGACCTCAGCCCACCGAACCTCACCTAGGTTCTAGAACTTCATCACACATGAGAACATAAGGGACCACCTTCATCCTTGGACACCCAAATTCAGGGCATGTTTGGAAGGTAGCATCATTTAAGGTGATTTAGATGAAATTCAGATTTATAGAAAATTGCTGGGAATTATTTGCTTCCGCCCGGGTTTCGAGCCATTAAATGGCTCGGACAGCAGAGGTCCAAAGGTTAGTCATTATCCCAGCAGGAGAGGATGAAGGGCTCTTGAGGGTGATGCTCCTGTTTTCCATTGAATGAACAATTACTGAGCCTTCCCTGGGCACAGAGGGTCCCGCTCCCAACCTGTGCCTCCCTTGACTTTGGAAGGGAGGAGCAGGCGGTTCCTGGGCCAGGAGGCGCTGTTTGGTCACCAGCTGCCTCCAGACCACAGGTGCTGCCTGCCCCTCTCCTCACCTCTCCCTCCTCTCCAAGGGGCAAGTCACAGAAATCCCAGGGTCTCCAGTTCCTACCCTCAGACCTCTGGGCCATGTCCTCCAGAGAATTGCACAAAGTGACTCACCCCAGTGAAGGGAGTTGGTGATTCCTAGTAAGTGTCAAGGCACAGAGTGAGGAAGGCAAGTCCTCTCTTCACACAGCTTATCACCCAGCCAGCGAACATTAAAACCTCTGTGCCTGGGGAGTCTGGGTGGCTCAGTCCGTTAGGCATCTGCCTTCAGCTCAGGTCATGATCCAGGGGTCCTGGGATCCAGCCCTGCGTCAGGCTCCTTGCTCAGCGGGAAGCCTGCTTTCCCCTCTCCCACTCCCCCTGCTTGGATTTCCTCTCTCATTGTCTCTCTCTGTGCCAAAGAAATAAAATCTTTAAAACAAAAACAAAAACCTCTGTGCCTTACAAATTCCACAAATGGATGGAGGTTCCCCTTGTGTTAGATAAAAAAGAAAAGAAGAAGAAGAAGAGAATGGGTTAAATCATATATTTCTCAGGTAACCCTCTTCCCCACCAGCTTAAGTACAATAAACCCATTTGAAGAGGACCGCTCGGGAAGCATAAAGTTTATTTCCCCGCATCATATAATCCCCTGTAATAGAAAACCAGTAATGAGGATGCCAGCGGCAGGTGCAAAAGGCAGGTTTACATCAATAGAAAATTCAATTCTAATTAATCTCTTCACAGCCAACATAATTGAGTCTTCATGGGGACCACTGGACTCACCCCCTGCCCCCACCTCACTGTTCCCTTAGACTGGCCTGTCTGGCCCTCTACTGTGCTGGAATTTGCCTGGAAACAAAGGGAAAAGACGGTGCTGATACCATCTCGGGCGATGTGGGTTTGCAGTCTCTTTATTTCCATCACCGAGTTATTACTGACATCCAAGGCCCTGAGCGTGGTCTCTGAGGCCTTCCCTGGGTATGTAAATAGCATCCTGCTTTGTTATTTATTTCTGAGCTCTCCTCTTTCCTCTCCTGCCCCCAGGGTTGGTTTCTTTCTTTCCTCTTCTTCTTTTTTTTTTTTTTTTTTCCAAAGGCATCACAAGGGTCACATCTCTCTTTGCTATCACAGTGCTCTCTACTTTTGCAGCATAAGAAAGAATTATGAGCTGGGCGAGTGCCCATGTCCTGTGCGGGGGTGTATGTCTTGTCGGCCTCCCCGTTCTCCCAGGTTGAGGTGATAATTCACGCATGGGTGACAGCCAGTTTAAAAGCGATCACTGTGAAGCCACAAGAAAATGCCCAGGATTCATAAACTCCCAGTATTACCTCGTCTCATCTGTTTCCTTCATTGCTTTTTCTCTCCCGATGTTAAACTGGGATCATCTTCAGCACTGAGCAAACTTGCATCGGCCTCATGTTTCAGACCAGCTCTGTTAATTAAAATGCTCCGTCCGTGCCGATTTCCAATAGGTTCTCCTCCCAGAGACGGGAACACACAACAGTCAAGCCAACACCAGACTTGGATTGGTCCTTCATGTCCACTGGTGAGCAACCCGCCAAGCAGAGGTAGGGTGGGGCCCTGCCCACCAGCCAAGGTCTGTCATGGAGAGAGGGAGATGCAAATTTGACGACTTCCTGGAGGGAGGGCCCAGGATCCCCATAATCAGGACGAGCAGCTTGCCAGGCAAGTGGTCTCCCACTTTGTTTGGGGTCTGGGATGACGGGGAAAACCCTGCACCTTCTATCTATCGCCAGAGGTTAAGTCTGGGGGTTTCTGCCATGCCCAGGTGATGCCCAGGCACCACCAGGTGGGGCTGTCGAACATCGGCAGGTGTGGGCGGAGCAGTCCTGCCCACCCAACAGCACATCCCCTGCATCGCTAGGAGACATGATTTTGTCACTACCAAATCAAAGTCCCAACTGGGAACCCAGCGCTGGGTTTGGGTAGAAGATCACGGTTTATCTCTTGTCCGCCATCATCCTTGGACTTTGGTGAACCAGAAGCCAGGGACACTTGATTTGCTTTCATGCTGACTGGAATCAAGAAGACGAAAGGCAGCCAGACCGAGCAGAAAGCCCCACAGAATCAGGTGAGGCTTAGGAATGGGCTTGGGCTCCTTAGTGGAGTTTGGGGCCAGTAGAACAAAGGGATCTCTGCCAGGGCTGGCCCTCCCCACATTGATTGCTCTGGAGGACTTTGAGGACCTTGAGGACTTTCACTCCATGCCCAAACACCTCATAGGGCCCCTGCCACCCCCCATCCAACTGCTCCCCTCTCTGCCCCAGGACTGTCCCTTCTCTTCTCACCTGTTAGCTGCCTACCCGCTCCTTGTTGGCCCTGCCGCAATGGGTGTTGAGCTGACTTCTCTTCTCTAGTCTCTAGATGCCTCTTGTTCTTCTTCTCCATGATGGCTGGATAGGGAGGTCCAGTATCTCCCTTGGGGATACTGGGTGGAGGATATGGGAGTGGGAAAGTACCACTATCACATCGGTCACTATCTCCCAGGCTTGCCCCCCAGACATTCCCCCCAACCTGGAGATGACCATGGTGACCCTAGACCTTTATGGGGCTGAGCCAACCAAAACCAGATAAAGGAGGAGGGGACCTGAGGGGACTTGACCACAGAAGAAGAAAGTCACCACCCCTGATGTGTGAGATGGGTTTACCCTAAAGCCTGGAGTCCTATCCCTCTGAGGCCTAGAATCTTGAGTTTTTATGGGTACTAATTACATTACATCCGACAATCAATAACAGAAACAGGAACAAATCCCACAAAACCCCATCCCATCTTGGAGGTACAACTGAGAGTATAGGTGTTCTGGAAGGTGAGACTAGAGGGAGGTGGGGCCATTAGCTTGGTTCTGCCACCTTTGAACCTCTTTTGGAGAAGCATGAACCTTCGTTCTCGGTGTGCTCCCCAGGTGACGCAGGGCCCCAGGGTTTTAGGACATAATCCAACAGAAGACCTTGTGTCCCTCATCACCAAGGGCACCAGCAGATACTCCTACCAGCTCCCGTCCTTATCACCACTCATCTGATGATTGTTGAAGACTCCTCTGGTCATTCTGTCTGGGTCTCACCTCCCCGTGGTATACCCTCCACGATGGCCTGAGCCATGCTTCCAAAATACAACCCGACCACACCAGTCTGACGCCCACCATTACCAAGTCAAACCCACAGTCCCCACCGTAGTATTCAGTACCAACTTCTCCTTTCTCTGCACCATTCTGGAAACACATCACCACTTTCCTCCTTCACTCTGTTGCACTGAAACACCTTCCCCGCCACCCACTGCCAACTCCTCTGAGCCTTCTCACAGCTGTAATGCCTGTTATCTCATAGCATTCTAAGAGTCTTAGTCTGTGCAATAAGTCAAGAAAAAAAATAGATAAAATGATGGATAAAAGAGAAAAGAAGGTAATTATTGGAAGATATGCTTAAAAAAAAAAAAACTTTAGAACATCAACAATAAAACAAGAACCGAGATCCATAGTCTCCCTAAACACAAATAGTAACTACTTAAATATACTGAAAAAAAAAAACTCATTTACCATAGCAACAAAAATATAAAATATCCAGGGATAAACCAAAAGAAATCCACAATACCTAAAAGAAAAACTCTACAAAACCATACCGTGAGATATAAAATAAGAGTTTAATAAATGAAAATCCATGTTATGGCTTAGGAAGACCTTGGTAATAAAAATATTTCAATTTTCCCTAAATTAATCTGTAAATGTAACTCTAATAAAAATCCCAGCAGGATTGAGGGGAAAAACCTGATAAAATTCAACTGGAAGAATTCCAAATGGCCAAGATGAACCAAGAACTTTTTTTTTTTTAATTTTTTTTTTAAAGAACAATGAAGGTAGACTTGGCTTACGGGAAATGAAAACAAATATGAAACGATACTCACTACAAATGGAAACAAAAAGAACGACAGAACAGGAAAGAGTCCAAGTGGCTTCTTACAGATGTAGTACTTTGGGATGACTAAGAATAATGATGGGTACTTTTAAAAAAGATTTGATTTATTTATTCATGAGAGACAGGGAGAGAGAGAGAGAGAAGAATAAGCAGGCTCCCCGCTGAGCAGGGAGCCCAATGTGGGGCTTGATCCCAGGACCCTGGGATCATGACCTATGCCAAAGGCAGATGTTCAACCGACTGAGCCACCCAGGTGCCCCAATGATGGGTACTTATTAACAGATACTTCCCATGTACCAGGCCCTGTTCTAAGCACTTGAAATATATGAATTCATTTAATGCAAACAACAGCCCTGGGGTGGGTTACTATTACCACCCCAAGTTACAGATTAGGGTATGAAAACACAAAGAGGGGTGTGTCACCTGCACAAAGGCACACGCGGTGTTGTGATAAGAGTGGCTGAAAACATTGGTGTAAGAAGGATGGTCTATCAATACACATCACTGGGATAAAAGGCAGAACACGGAGTCCAATTTTCTACCTTGAACGGTGTAAAATTGAATCCCAGATGTGGGCAAAATTTCAATGTAAGAAGAATCAAGAGAAGTAGATGTTTATAGCAGCAGAGTCATAAAACCCAAAAGGTGGAAATACCCCAAATGGCTGCCAACAGATGAATGAATACAGAAAGTGTGTCATGTCCATACCATGGAAAATTATTCAGCTCTAAAAGGGCACGACACACTGGTGATGTACCACAGCAGGGATGGACCTTAAAAACATGATCCTGAGTGAAAGAAGCAAGATGCAAAAGGCCACACATTGTATGATGCCATTTATAGGAAACGCCCAGAACAGGTAATCTATAGAGCTAGGAAGCCATGCTTTCCAGGGGATGAGGAGAAGAAGATTCAGGAATGACTGCCCAGTCAATGGGTATAGGTTTTCCTTTTGGGTGATGAAGATGTCTTGGAACCAGACAGACATGTTGGTTTCCCAACACTGTGAATGTACTAAACGCCACTGACTTGTATACTTTAAAATGGTTAATGGTTCATTTTATGTTATGTGCATTTTACCTAAAATAAAAAGTACTAGAAGACACTGCAGAAGAGTGATTTCAACATCTTCTGGTAGGTTGTTAAAATAATGTCCTCCAGCGAATCTATCATCCTGTGTCTGTGGCCCTTTGCAATGTGGCTTTGGTGTTCTTTCTATCAAGAAATGGAGTCTGTCTCTCTACCCCTGGGATCTAAGCTGGTCTCATAACCTGCTTTGGGCCAAAATAATGCAGAGAGGTGACCTTGGGCCAGGTCTGGAGCCTCTGCCTTAGGAGATGTTTGCAGCTTCTACTTGGCCTTCTCCCAGCCCAAAGACCACTGTGCCACAATGGAGGCCAGCGTGGGTGCTTGGAGGAAGGGAGAGGCTCTCTACCAGAGAACCAGGACATCCTAACAAACATCCAGAACCAACTGCTGATTTTAACCACGTGAGTGATCCTACCTGAGACCATAGGAAAAACCATCTAGTGGAGGTTTGCCCAAATGCCACCCAGAGAATCATAAAAACTAATAGATATTTATCATTTTAAGCCACTATACCTTGGAGTAGAGTGTTGTATACAGCAATAGATAACTGACAGATTTGGACTGAGGCAGGCCTTTCCTTTAGGTAGTACTAAAGAAAAACAGAAATAGGACACATTGGACTACATAAAAATTTAGAATGTCTGTAGCGCAAAACACAAATAAAACACCACTGATCACTGGTGCTCATCCTTGGGGTATAACCAGCTGTCTGGGGAGCATTTCAACATGCATATGCCAGCCACAACCCGAGGAAACATTTCAGATTCTCTAGGGTTTAGCGTAAATACACACAGCGTTAGGTTACAGTTAGAAGAAGGACTTCTTAGCTAGGCAATGGGCTCGAGTCCTATTTCCTGTTTATGTGTCCTTGGACAAGTTACTTAACTTCTCTGTGCCTATCTCTGCATCTGCAAAATAGGTACAATAATAGTATGACTCTCACAAGGTTATTATTGTCTGGATTAAATAATTTAATGCATGTGAAGCAATTAGAACAGTGCCTGGTATATAGTACGTATTTTATAATGTACCTGGCATATGTATAGTGAAAAATCTCCAAATTATTCCCAAAAAATCAGAAAAAAAATCTTGACAAGGAACATATATAGAAAGTGATTTGCAATACATTACAATGAGCAAAAGGTTATTATCCTCAGCATATAAAGAGCTCTTAAAAGTCAATAAGAAAAAAATGAAAAGACAAATGCAATCTTCCAAAAGAAGTGTAAATGCACAAGAATCATTAAAAGACATCCTACTTTAGTGATCATGATTAATATGTATTAAAGCAATATATTTCTGGTCTGCCATATTTGCAAAGAGCAAAAAAGGGTAATTACCAATGTGGATGAGCCCGTGGGAAGAAAACAGGAACTTCCATACCCTGTTAGGAAGATTCTGAATTGTTACCATCTTTCTTTCTTTCTTCTTCTTCTTCTTCTTTTTTTTTTGTTACCATCTTTCTGAGACCAATGTAGCAATATGCATACACAATTATTTATTTATTTATTTATTTATTTATTTATTTTTAAAGGGCTAGTTGATTCGGCAGGTGAGTTGTTACATACTCCTTAGCAGATTCTGACTTCCATGGCCACCGTCCTGCTATATGCATACACAATTTTAATGTGATCCACTTCTTGGAATTTATCACAAGGAAATCATCAAACAGGTTAAAAACAATAAAAATATGGTTGTTCATCATAGTCTCCAGGTTAAAACAACTCCGATGTCCACTGAAGGAGGTTTGTAAAGCAAAGGGTATTGACAAAGGACACAGCAGGTTTCAGAGAGAAGTGAATATGGTGTGATCCGTTTTTGTAGATACTTATGCAAGGGGATGTCACTAACCATTGTCCCAGCTGGAGGGGAGGGGATATGTGGCAGGGGAGGGAGGGAATATTAGGAAACCCAACAGGGGCTGCAGCTCTTTGGGACCTCACGTCGACCTCATCAGAACTAAAGCTGACAATTTCATCTCCATCTGCCTGATTACTGAATTTTATTGTTCGGCTGGTTCAAAACTTGATGGGGAGAGAAGGGTATTGTTTATTGCTCACCTCAAATGCCAACAAACCCCTCATCTTCTCTCATTCTTTCACAATAGGCTTGATTTGATGAGCCATTAAGCCCGTCATTTAGCAGCCAAGAACCTGGTTACCCTTTCTTTTCTCAAGGGCAGGAAGGGCTTAATATGCAAACCTTCCTGGAGGAGAGATGAAATATTTGCATTCTGTCTCTCTAATACAACAGAGCAGAGAGAAAAGATCTAAGACTTCAGATTCTCTAATAAAGCAGGCCGAGCAGTCATATTCTACTGCCAAGTATGTGTAAAATTTATTATAAATAAAGAGAAAAAAGACTGGAAGGATGCGTACCCACGGATGAAGTGGAGAAAGGGGGCAGGAGAGTTGAACACCAAGGTGTTCATAGTGATTGTTTCAGTATATGAGATCAAGGATGTTTCCTGTTTTCTGACTTTAAAGCTTTTGCTGTAATTTACATGTATTTCTCTTGAAATGGAAAAGTGATCATCTATACCATTAGATTTTTGTTCACCTTGAAGAGGTGTCCTCTCCACTCAAAACAATCTCTAATCCTAGCACCTTATTTTGACAAAGTTGGTGAGTGACTAGCAGCCATCTTGTACCACGTGCCTGTCTTCTCCTCAGCCCTCCATCTTGGCCTGAGGGGTTGAACCTGGGGTGGGCATCAACCCAAGCCAGGCCAGTCAAGATCTTCTGGCCAGGAATTTGGGATCAGACTAAGAAAGTCAGTCCTTGGGCACCTGGGTGGCTCAGTGGGTTAAAGCCTCTGCCTTCGGCTCAGGTCATGATTCCAGGGTCCTGGGATCGAGCCCCACATCGGGCTCTCTGCTCAGCGGGGAGCCTGCTTCCTCCTCTCTCTCTGCCTGCCTCTCTGCCTACTTGTGATCTCTGTCAAATAAATAAATAAAAATCTTTAAAAGAAAAAGAAAAAGAAAGTCAGTCCTTCGTTCCTTCGTGTGGCTAGACCTGTCCCCTCTCTGGCTAAGAAAGGTTGGCAGCCATGTTTTCAATTGTCCGGCAACAGGAATCCAGGCTCTGAGTGAGTGTGGACCTTCCCAAGGCCTGGTTTCCGTCCGCCAGCTCTACAGCCTTAAAAAAAAACCCATATTTTTGTTTAAGACTGTTTTAGTTGGATGATGTCACCAGAAGAATAGTAAAAGATATCCACCTTGGTACAGAAAGTGGAGTTACAAGTAGTCAGTCCTTGAAAGATGAAGAGCTGACTGAGAACACAAAGGACTTCACACCCAACTCTGAGAAGCCATCAACTGGGTTACATATCAGAGAAGCATCATGGTGCTTGTTGGCTCTCGGGTCTAGACTAGGGGCCAGCACAAAGTAAAAGCCACGGAGGACCCCTGCCTTTGCATGGCTCAGATTTTCACAAGAGATGTGTTGCTAGAGGAGAGAAAGCCTGGCCAACAGGAGTTTGTGATTGCTTCTCAGTCCCTCAGGAAATCCACAGTTCCGAGCTTGGGCTCTAGCTGGGAGTGGACTCCCAAGGCCGTCCGTCCCCTCAGGGGGATCTTCCCCAGTGCTCATCTCTGGAATGAGCCCAAAGGACACTGGGTCGAGAAATCCCCACTTGACCCATGGACCTGGGATAGCTGCTGGCCAGGGAGGCAAACCACTAGAGAACTGTGGTAGGCAAGAATCCATTGGTCCCATCACACCCCTATTCCTCCTGGGCAGGAAGACGTCTTTGGGAAGATTCTTTTTTTTTTTTTTTTTTAAGATTTTATTTATTTATTTGATAGACAGAGATCACAAGTAGGCAGGCAGAGAGAGAGAGAGAGAGAGAGAGAGAGGAGGAAAGCAGGCTCCCTGCCGATCATGACCTGAGCCGAAGGCAGAGGCTTTAACCCACTGAGCCATCCAGGCGCCCCCTTCAGGAAGATTCTTAACATGTAACTACTTCTTCTTTTGAAGATTTTATTTATTTATTTATTTGACAGAGAGAGTCAGCAAGAGAAGGAACAAGAGTCAGTAGGAGAGGGAACAAGAGTCAGCAAGCAGGGGGAATGGGAGAGGGAGAAGCAGGCTTCCCAACAAGCAGGGACCCCGATTCGGGGCTCGATCCCAGGACCCTGGGATCATGACCCGAGCCTAAGGCAGATGCTTAACGACAGAGACACCCAGAGGGCCCCAACATGTCACCTTGTCTACATGAAACTTTCTACTGTCAGTGGGCTGTGTTATCATCACTTGAAGTGGTCCAGTGAAAAGAAAGTGAGCTCGGAGAAGAGGAACCCCATGACTTCCTGAGCTCAGAAGGCAGGGAGGGCAAGGACAGGAGGGTTTCAGACATTTTCCATTAGGAGCAAAGTCCTTGGATCCAGGATGGGGTTAGCTGGCCCGGGAGGAGGGGCTGTCGTGATAGCTTTGCATCCCTGGTTCAACACTGGTGGCCCTCCTGGCCTTGGGCTCAGGGTGGTGATCCCTACATTCTTTAAAATATGTGCCCCCATATGCTCAAGTTAGCTCAGCTGCATTTTCTTACTTGTAACTTGCAAAGTCTTGAATTTTTTAAATTAATTTATTTTTTACTAAAAAGGGCATCACTGAACATGATAAAAAAAATTTTCAAATAAGTCAAAGGGTATTCCATGAAAAGTAGGTCTCCACTCCAGAACCCTGTCCCTCTCTCTGGAGGCGATCACCATCAATGGTTTATAGAAATGATTTCTAGAAACCCTTTTAGGAACTGGCCGCACATAGAGAAGTGCTTGTCTACAGTTTGCTAAACAAATAAGAGCTTATTATACGCACCATTCTTCCTTTTGTTTTCTTATATATATTTTTTTACTTAATAATATCTTGGCAATCATTTCATGTACTAATTCACTTTTAATTTAAAAGCCACATAAATAAATAAGCGGCACTGTGATAATTAGTTAACTGTTTATGAAAAATATTAAATTGGTTTCCTTCCCTATACTGTGCACCAAAATAAATTCCAACCAGTGGATTAAAGATTTAATTATAACAACTGAAGCTCTCAAAACTAATGGGAGAAAACGTGGGTGAGCAGTTTTTAAGTGGTGGATCCTTGAGTGGGAGAAATTTCTTCCCGACCTGACATAAACATGGAAATGCAAGGCCCACGGGCTTGGGCGTGTGTGCCTTGGTCCTCTCTCAACTCCGTGGTTTCTCTGATAAGAGTATCTCGGCTCAGGCTTCTTGGGACCAGGCCCCGGAGCAACACCCGTGCGCTCCCAGGGATAAGCAGAAAGGGATGGGTGCAGAGCAGAGAAGAAGCGGGACACGGTTGGGCAAAGTCCCAGCCATTCCCACCTTGAAGTGAGGAGCTGGGCTCTCACACGCCCGACCCAGTCACTGTAGGGCTGGTGGGCCTGGTGGTCCTTCCTCTCACCACCTCCATGAGCTCCCAGCCGGTGACCGAGGTCCGGGTTGCCCCCTGGAAACCATCTGTCGGGGTTGGATGAGGCCCGCTCTAAGGGTTCCAAGTCAGTATCCGTGCCCGGGGAGAGCTGATGTCCCTTCCAGAATGTTTTAGCTACAAGATATTAGGGGGCGCCTGGGTGGCTCAGTGGGTTAAAGCCTCTGCCTTTGGCTCAGGTCATGAATCCAGGGTCCTGGCATTGAGCCCCTCATTGGGCTCTCTGCTCAGCAGGGAGCCTGCTTCCTCTTCTCCCTCTCTCTCTGCCTGCCTCTCTGCCTACTTGTGATCTCTGCCTGCCAAATAAATAAATAAAATCTTTAAAAAAAAGATATTAAAAGCTTTGCTCTTGTGTTTGTAAAACAACAACAACAACAAACCCATAAGGGCTTCCCAAGGGGCAGGAACTCCCCGGGCTTGAGGGCAAAGCAGCTCCCCGTCCCCTGGAGCAGGCGTTTGGGAAATTGTTAAGGCAGCTTCCAGAATCGGGGCCCAAGGTGCCCAGATGGCACGAAGGGGCTGGCACACGGTCTGGATAGAGCATTAATGTCTACCACTAAGGGAGACTTTCACAGCGGTGGTGAGCCAGGGGAGGCCTGGGGTTCGGGAGGTCAGACCCATGCCTTGGTCCGCTGGAGGTCAGGACCTGGACGGTTACCACTCTGAGCTTGTGGTGAAGATTCCAAGAGGATGGGAGCCCAAGACCCCTGTCCCCACCACCTGCTGGCCCCAGAGCCCAGGGCCTTCCAGTTGCCTTCCTGGAAGCCAACTGAGGTGGAAAGTTTGGGGCAGGAGGCTTCCCAGGGGGCAAGGGCTCTCAGGGTGGACCCCTGTAAGGAAGGCAGGAGTGCAGGAGTGGGCAGAGAGAGAAGTGGGGACACAGCTGAGGCCCCCAGCCAGCCCTCCAGAAAGCTCCAGAGCTGCCCTCCAGAGTTGGCCCCAAATTGAAGCCAGGAAAATTGAGGTGTCACCCACTCAAGGGGGATCCCCAAAGACGGCAGGTGGGGCTGTGCCCCAGAGTGTGCTGCTCCCTTTTCCTGCTCCTGGATCAGAGGGGCAGAGAAAGGTCCTCTGGGAAGACAGCCTGGCCGGCTTGGAGAGGTCTTCCCTGAGGGCAGGGAGTTCTGCGTCTGGAGATCACAGGCCCCTCACCCTGATCCCAAAGTCACCTCCTCCGCTGTGCCTTTTGAACAAATTGTGCAGAGAATGAGAAGTGGCAGAAGGGTGTGGGCAGCTGGGGAGCCATGGGCCCTGGAGTGGGTGCCAGAGGAATAGTGTCACCCTCCCACGTCCCCTTCACAGAGGAGGTGACCCCAGGGACAGCCTTGGGAGCCCAAAGAGGCAGTGATGGCAAAACAGGCCAGTACGGAGAAGGGTGTGTTTCCCTGGGAGGGGTGCGGACTTCTCCATGGCTCAGGCACCAAAGGGAGGAGAGGGGTGGGGTGGGCGGGGAGGGCAGCCCCCACGGCTGCCGGTCCCCACTCTGCCCTGCGCTGGGCTGGAGCCAGGGTCTCAGGAGGACTTGGCTTTGGGTCTGGTTGCCAGGATACGGCACGGCCAAGCCGAACATCCCTGGAAAGCCTGTTTCTCTGGAACACCCCCGACCAGGGCCAAAGCGGAAGGGCCAAGTCTCATTATGGCTGAGCAGACGGACGGTTCTTAACAAATTGTCCCCGGCAAATTTGACAGACAAGAACGTGTGGGCAGCTCAGCTGTGTGAGGAAGTCTGGGGAGGGTCCAGGCGCCTGGTGCTGGGGGGAGACGGGTGTGTGTGCCCCCCAGATCAGGGGCAGCCAGGCTCCTAGCTGGAGTGGCTGACAGCCAACTCAGCCTCCTGCTCCTCACGGTTCTCCCAGAGCTGCCCCCAGGACCCTGTGTCCCCCACACCCTGACCGGATGCCCCACTCTTCAGCAAACCCCAGAGCCTGTGGGGAGCCAGGAGCCCGCAGAAGCATTATGGATTATGCTCCAAACCAAGGAGGACAGCTAACAACTCGGGAGGCAGCTCTGCTCACACCGGTATTGATCCCAGCCCTGGTGACTTGGAGACCAGTGAGGACCAGACTTGCTGGTGGAAGGAGGAAACACTTCCTGCCGCACAGACATGAGCGTTTCCATAGACACAGAGCATCTCAGGACAGCGTGTGCTCCCCCACCGCCCTGCTCTTCGGCGAGGACCCTGGGGTGGCTCCTTAGGCAGTCCGAGCTGGCATGCTCGAGTTCAAGGCCAGGCCCCCAGCCAAGTTCCATGGAGAACTTGGGAGTGGGGGCAGGGAGTTTCTGGAAGGTGGGAGGGAACAGCCTTATGGCAACCAGCCCAAGTGCCCCGGGATTCCGATGACAGCTGCGAGACTGACCTGCTCCAAGAAGAATATTTGAAATGCGGAATGGATGGGACTCTGGCCTCCTTCTATCCTCAATGACACCTGGCTCTCCTTCTTCTGACTAGTGGCCCCTGAGTTTTCTGGAGGGGGTCCTGGTGGGGTGGGGGCAGGGATAGGAGGATGGACGTTGAGCCCAAAGAGAAGACTATATCTGGTGTCCTCCTTCGGGGAAACTTGGACTAGGGTAGAAGGTTGTGTCTGCCCAGGCAGGAGGCATGCGGAGAGGGAGGGGCAGGCAGATTCCAAAGGAGGTAAAAGCCCTGAGATGTGGCCTCCAGAGGACAGGCTCCAAGACGAGGATGCCCATGGGGTGTGTCAGGAGCTGGGAGGAAAGCAGCCTCCCAGGCTCAAGAAGTCCAAGCTGCCTGGGTGTGCTGGCCTTTGTCCTCTGGAGTCCTGAGGAAAGGCCACGTGTCCACACTTGGGTTGAACTGGAGGCTGGTGCGGCCATGTCAATGGTCAATGTCATAGCCTCTGGGCAGCGCTGTATCCAGGTTGTTCACTTCTCTGCCATTGCTGGACATGTGGCTTTATCATGGTGGCTGGACGTTGCCCTGGAACCTTCCATTGCCCTCTCCTTGAGGCCCCACAGGGCAGAGTAGACACATGGAAGGGCAACCCAAGGATGGGAGGGTTGGCCAGGGCCAGCGAGTCCTTTCCTGTGGGCTGCCCTGTCCATGGGGACACTGGCAGCTTCGTCCTGGGACCAGCCAGCAAGAGGTAGCCCTTCCCTGAACATCTGTATGGATAGTGTCCTCAGGAAGGCCAGGAGGACCAAAGGTGGGCCCTGGCCACCCAGAGAAGAGGGATAAGACTCCAGATGTCCCCTAAGCCTGCAATAATGCTGCCGGGGAGATGGGAGAGGAATGCGGAGTGCTGTTCTCCATGCGCTTGAGGTCATGCTGTAGGCGCAGATCTGTTCTCCTCCCCTGCAAGTCCTCAGCCCCTGCAGGGCAGAGACACTCTTCAAGGCCTGCGAGGGGATCCAAAGTCCTTCCTCAGCGGTTCTGGGTGAGTGAAGCTCCTTACACCTAAAACCGCCGACCCCCGGCTTCCTATCAGGAGCCCCCCAAGTGAGTCATTCTGATCTCTGGGTTGCCGAGATGGAAGTCGGAGCGTCAGAGCATTAAGCATCAATCTTCGTGCTCGGGGAAGGTGGATGGTGGCCAGGCCACATGGCATGGCTCTCTGCGTGCCCACACGCAGAGCACGGGGATCGCCAGCTGCCAGGGATGAGCCGTTTTACCATCGCGTCGTCGGACCATGGTGAGTCACAGCTTCTTGCGCTTGGCAGTGTTGGGGGAGTGACGTGTAGTGGAGGAAAATTTTGCTGCTTGAAACCGCCACTCTGTTCTGGGAGATTGGAGCCTGGTGAAGGAGAGATGATCATTCCAGCTTCTGCTCAGAAGGTCTGCTCTTTGTGCAGACCCACGTGTGTGTGTGTGCACGCACGCGCGTGCTTGCACGCATAGGTATGTGTGTGCATGCACGCGCATACGTGTGCACAACCACGGTGGGCCTGGGGTGATGGGAATAAGAGCTGGGGCTCTTGGGGGCTCCTGTTGCTGGGACAGGGGTGGGGGCAGGGGACCAGCTGGAGCGGGGAGCCCTGCCATGGAAAAAGGGGGAGTCTGAGAAGCACCCCCTCTTCAGAGGTTGGAACACTCACAGCCTTTGACCTCGTTGACTTGGGGAGGCTAGGGAAGCTGGGGAGGGTGGGCCGTGATGAGTAGATCACAGAGACGCGATGGTGAGCAGAGGACACCGAGTGGAGGGAACAGCAGAGCCTGAAGCACTGTGAGAACATAATTCACCCCTCCCCCACTCTCAGGCTCAGATTTGCACAAATCTCAGGAGGGTTCCTAGTCTTTCTGTTGCATGTGAAATATTATCTAGACCATAAGGGGCATCTGAGTTACACTGTTCGGTTTTAATATTGTTTTGTTTAATTTTTAAATGTTGTTATCAAAGCAATGCATGCCTGTAGTTCAAAAGTCAAATATTACTGGAAGATTTATAATAAGGAATGGCATTCTACTTCTCTAGGTCCCAATCTTGACCCCAGACACAATGATTTTACTTCTTATACCCAATCCACTCGTGTTTCTCTCCATGTTTCCAATCCACAGTCTCAACCCCAACCGTGTCTTCATACGGGGTGGGGGGGGTCTGTCATTCCATATTAATATCCCACTATGTGAATGAGTTTCTAGCATTCCTAGGGCCCCTCTCCCTACTTCTCTTCCACCATCCCTGGTCACACTTCTGGTTAAGACTAGAGTCATTGTTTATGTCATGATGATTTTATAAATATTGTTTATTGTCAAGTCAGGAAGTATAATATCGTCCTATCTCCCTTCTTGTCTAACCTTCGCTTTTCCTCCAGAGTTAGTGATTACTTCACTTTTTTATTAGCTGGGTGTTAATACACCCATCATGATTTTTATTTTTTATTTTTTTTAATTTTTAATTTTTATTTTTTTATTTTTTTTTTAAAGATTTTATTTATTTATTTGACAGAGAGAAATCACAAGTAGACAGAGAGGCAGGCAGAGAGAGAGAGAGGGAAGCAGGCTCCCTGCCAAGCAGAGAGCCCGATGCGGGACTCGATCCCAGGACCCTGAGATCATGACCTGAGCTGAAGGCAGCGGCTTAACCTACTGAGCCACCCAGGCGCCCCCCCCCCATCATGATTTTTAAAAATAATTTATTTATTTATATGACGGAGAGATAGAGAACACAAATAGGCAGAGCGGCAGGCAGAGAGAGACGGAGAAGCAAGCAGCGGGAGAGGGAGAAGCAGGCTCCCTGCTGACTCAATTCCAGGCCCCTGGGATCATGACCCGAGCTGAAAGCAGCTACTTAACCGACTGAACCACCCAGGTGCCCACGAATTTTTTTTTTCCCACATATTTTGAAATCTCTGCCACAAGCCTATTAAAAATAATTTTGGGGAGTGCCTGGGTGGCTCAGTCAGTTAAACAGCTGACTTCAGCTCAAGTCACGATCCCGGGGTCCTGGGATCGAGCCCCACCTCAGGCTTCACACTCAGTGGAGAGTCTGCTTCTCCCTTTCCCTCCTAAGCAACGCCCCTGCCCATTCCCAGCTCCAGGAACCCAGCCCCTCTTCTACTGAACTTGGGGATTCTGTGGTTCATGGAGTCACGCTCCCTAGTGTCCCCTCCAAGACACTTCTGATGTTTCTTTCTCTGCTTTGCGCTCTCAGATTTCATTTTTCCTCTTCTTTCTGCCTTCCAGAATTCTTTGGAAATCCTTCACTGCTCTTACTTCCTCATCTTTCTTCCTCCTTGTTCGTTTTAACCTTTTGTAACTGCTTCACTTTCACTGGGGCAGGGCTGGAAGGGAAGGAGGAAATGCCTGAGGTCAAGCCACTGTTCGGTTTTTGTTTCTTATTGAAGAATAATCAAAATACAATATTGTATTAGTTTCCAGCGCACAACCTAGGGTCCCCATGATAACCCAGTTACCATCCACGAGCCGGCAAAGTTGTTACAATGTTATTGCCTGGGTTCCCTATGCTGTACTTAATATCTCCACGTCTTACTTGTTTCAGAACTGGAAGATTGTACCTCTTAACCCCCTTCACCTCCTTTGTGGAGATCTAGACATTCTGAGTATTATGTTGCGGTATAAATCTGGAACTTGGTATAAATCTGGAACTTGCAACCATTCCCCCAGCCAAGCCACTGGTTTTTCACGAGAATTCCAGGTTTCACCATGGTTAAAACTCTTATTTCAGTGCAAGGTACTGCTGTTACCCTTTGACCATTATTTTTCTCCTCTAAGTATTGGCTATCATGGTGGGGTAGATGGTCCGCAAGGTTTCTCCCACCGGTGTGGTCAAGCAACATCAAGATGGCCAGCCCTGGGGGGCATTTAAGGGGAATGTGAGTCAAAATGGGGTGCTGGGGGCTCCTGGGCATATACAAGGAGGGACAATGAGTCCTGAGCATGCCAGACCCAGCCCTTCTGAAATCCCAAAGAAGCCCGCTACTATGGCTTTGTTCTAAGTGCAATCCACCTTGAACTCGGTGCGTGAATAATAGACACTTTTGATGCCGAGGGCCGTCCGAGCCATGAGGGTCTGAGAAAAGTAGTAGGAATCCCTTCAGAGCAAGTCCCAGGTCCCCACATGCTTTCCCATGGGTAGCTGCAGACAGTTGTCAATAACCCCACAGGCCCAGGGAAGACGCCTCCTTTTTCTGTTCTTCGGTGTTTAATATTGAGTTTCAGCCTGGCTCATGATCACAGCTGCTGTCAAAGGACCTACAGGAAAATCCGTTTTTATTGAAGCTGAAAAGGTCAGTTTCCTTGGACGTCTCCATGGTGAAAATAATAAATGTAGCACATTCATACCCTGTATGGTATTTAGGCTCTCCAGCTGGAATGACCCTTGGGAAAAGGCACCTGAGATTTTAATTACGTTTCTCATCCTTCTGGGCGACAGTTGCCTCGGAAGAGACTGGCTGGCAGGTCATTTCCCTCCCTGGGTCATAGGGTGGGTGGGGGGTCAGGGACATAGCAGCCCTGCCAGGTGGCATCTGGCTTGGTCTGGGCACACTCCCAGCGGGCCCACGGACTCAGGACAACATTCATTTGATCTACAATGTGGCCCAGTAGTTATGTGTCTTCTGCTGTTCAGGGCTTGTCCACTGACCGATCTGGATTTTAGGAAGGATGGGTCTCTTCTCTCTGCCTATCTAGATCCCACTCGCAGATGGGGGCCCTGGTCTGGGAAAGCCTGACTGGCTGAGACTCAGCCTGTAGGCACGGGCAGCTTCTGGTCCCTGGAGACTCTCCTGCCACCTGGGCCATCTGGACAGCCCAGAGGCAGGACCAGAAGTGCGAGTATATTGCATCAGGATTAATGATGATGGGTTGAGAGCGGGAGGAGGGAAGGGTAAGCAAGAATGCAGAGAAAGAGAAACAAAAAGTCAGGGCAAGGCTCCCTCCGAGGAGAATCGGACGGCAGGGGTGCAGGGAGACTGACTAGGACCAGCTGGTCTGTTTGTCACGGAAGGCCCTTATTTTTCATCCATTCAACAGGTCAGATCATCCGATCGGCTCTCCTTCAATATCTATCTGTTTTGCCTGGTAAAGAGTGAACCCTTTCAAGGTACAGGTCAGATCTGTCTCAATTCAGCGGGTTTTCCTCTTTTGTATTTTTGAATGTTTTTCTTTTCTGCTAATTGTGTTGTATTCTTCATTAACACTCCTCGCCCTTACTGGATTTCCAATATTTTTGGCTTCAAAGGTGCTGTCCCCTCTCAGATTGCCTTTACCTTATCTGGTCCTTTTTTTGCCGCATTCTGAAAAATCCCCTTGAACGCACTCTGCGTGTCACGGAGTCAATTGTCCAAGGCCTCTACTGTCACTACAATACATATTTTCAAAATTTGGCTTTTCCTCCTTCCTTGATGTTATCACAATATGGTTTTCTGCTCCATCCATCTTTTCTTCGACTGTCTGTGCCTGAGTTCATCCTCACTCCCGGTTGGGGGTGAGGCATGCCCTGTCCTCTGGTATGAGCGAGGTGCAGGCCTCTTGTTCTGGGATGGAGTTCCTGAGGGCAGACTGAGCCCGCCGCAATGGGGCAAGGGACCATTTGATAAGAACCTGGGGAGAGAATTCTGTATGGCGTGGACCCTTGGTCTGTCCAGGCCCAGCATAGCCAACCTCGTGGCTGGTGGGCCCTGTGGGAAAAAGGTACACACGCTTGACCTTCTCTAGTCCACCTTTCTGAGTTAGAAGGTTCTAGAAGGAGTTCTTCCATACCAGTTAAGAGAGAAAACTCCCAGCATGGAAGGCTGCTTCCTGCTTCGTGGCCCCATGCCTGGAGCCTCTGAAGGCCCTTGGGATATGTCGTAGATACTGGCCCCCACTTCCCCATGACTGTGCTCACCACAAGCCTTAGAGAAGACACGTGTCAGGCCCACCAGCATCTCCTTGACTTACCTTCCCTGACACCACACTTTTTTCCATCTCTTTCCACACCCAGGAAAGAGGACTGTGGGGCCACTTCAAGACCTCTATGCTGTGACTCAACTACCCAGCACCTAGCAGAAACTTCCTGAACATTTGTCAAGGGGCTGTGGCTTCCCTTGAATGTCAGCGGGACGGTCCGGGTTTCCTTTTTTGCATTTTTCTCATTTCAGGGAGGGATCCGAAACCTTCTCCTCACACCACCCGCTCTGTGCACACAGCTCATGCTTGTGAAATTGCGACTCTCTGACAACTTTGTTGCCACACATGCCCATGGCCAGAGTTTGAGGAGTAAACTCCCCCTGTGAAACCTGAACAGGGGGCAAATGCAGTGTCCTTGTGATAAAGTTGATGGTACATCTCTGGGAAATTTGGAGATACAGAAAGCTCACCTTAATCATCCGAAGACGGGGGAAAGAGCAACACCTACTTCTGGTTCTATGGTTTGAGTTCATGGAGACACCGAATGTCGTCAAAGCCCTTCCAACACGGTACAGGGAGCAGATTGCTGGGTGAGGCTCAGGCTTTCCTTATCAGAATAGAAGCTGTCACTCTTATTCCTGCTACGACGTGACATCCGTGGTTCAATCCTGTGTTAGACTGAAATCGCATTCTGTGCTTTCTGTCTAAACTATAGAAAGCCTGAGGTTGGGATTATCTTCTCACCTCCAAGTCAGGACTTTACTAAAGAAAGAATGCTAGTGGATGAACATGGTACTCCCAAGGGAAAAGAACACCACTGTTCTTTGGTTTATCCTACAACACTAATCTTGCCCCAAACTCATCTAGGAATCATAATTTATATATCTATGTATATATACATGTGTATACATATACATCCATATATTTCTATGCACATGCGTGTGCACACACACTGAGCAGTGACTTTATTTATTTATTTTTTTTTAAGATTTTATTTATTTATTTATTTATTTGACAGACAGAGATTACAAGTAGGCAGAGAGGCAGGCAGTGAGAGAGGGGGAAGCAGGCTCCCTGCTGAGCAGAGAGCCTGATGCAGGGCTTGATCCCAGAACCCTGGGATCATGACCTGATCAAAGGCAGAGGCTTTAACCCACTGAGCCACCCAGGCGCCCCTGAGCAGTGACTTTAGGTGGACTAATTAATACCTAATAGTTTAATATCATCTGGGCTCCACTTTGGGACCCAGAGTCAGCCTCTTCTTCCTGCAGGGCCTCCAAAATGCAGCCTCTCAGTCTAGATATCTACCCACTACCTCACTAATGCCCTTCCTTAAAATTCAAAATAAGGGATTCCCCTCACCCCCCCAGCCCCACAGAGCACAGTGAGCAAATGGAGAGAATTCAGCAAATGAGGCTCTGTGGCCTCAGGCTGAGGCAAAAGGAAATCCTTGTATATTTCCAAGCATCACAGTTGTCCAGTCCAACGTCCGCTCCAGGAAGCTCCCCCATGTCTAGACTTAGCTCAGAGGTCTTGGTACCTTGAGACCCTGCTGGCCCCATGGCCTGGCTGGAGAGACAAGAGAGGAGGGCTGCATGGAAGAGGCGGCACCATGGGCTCAGATGACCTCAGTGCAGCCAGGGCTCTGACCTGACCAGCTGAGTGGCCACAACCTCTGGGAGCTTTGGTTTCCTGCCTGTGAAATGGACTCAGGACCCCGCTCCCAGATGAGAAGTATTCTGTAGCTGGATCAGCTCTGTCCTCTGTCCTGCTTACCAGGTTACCTCCCCTCTGTGCCTTGGCAAGCTGTCTACACTGATGTCTCTATCTACTGCGTCCCAAGCACTTAGCTATTCTGGCTGCCAAGTCACCCCTGCAAGCCTCCTACTGTCACCAAAATGGGCAAGTTCCGCTCACTCCATCTCCACCATAGGCCACACCCTGGTCCCTCTGCCTGCCTTGGGGGGGAAGAGGAAACACACCTCTAGTGACTCGGCTGCCCAAGAAAGGTGCCTCAAAGCCAGTAGAGACCTCATCACTGTGGGCCATGCTGTCAGCTTACCCCCAACGTACCCACAGGAAGAGACCCGGCCTCTAGCACAAGCAGCAAATTCCCAGCCCGCTGTGGCATGGGCCTGGTGCAGAGTGCCTTTGGTTTGTCCTGCACCCATCCGGCACCCCTCCAGCCCTCTAGCCCCCTGCAAGGTCAGCTTCCCGGGGTGGCTCTGACACTCGTAGATCAGGGAGCTACCCCTCATCCATGCTGTCCTTGGAGGTGACTCTGAGTAGCTCTGTGCTCCACATAGACAGCTGTTCCTGTTCCAGGAAACACAGGTCATGTGTACACACACATATGAGCACCAACATGCCTGTCCGAGCGGGTGCACACGCACACACACACACACATGCACACGTGCCCTGCACAGATCTGTCCATGTGCACTCTTACATATGTGTGTATATACACCCCCCACACTCATGTGCACCAACACAGATGCCCAGGCGATGGGGCACCTTCCTGTCTCCAGGGGTCTGAGGCTGGTCCCAGGTCGGGGGGCCCATCCAGCTATCCTCAGCTGCCCTCCACCCCGCACTTCCCCCCGAGCCTGGTGTGGGCTCTCCCAGGAGGCAGCACTCTCAGTGATGATTCGGTTTCCATTTGCTTCCCCTCACCAAGGAGACTCCAGTGACCTGAGCCGCCCAGGGAATGAGCTGTGTGCGGAGCAGGACCGATTCATCGGAGATGTTCCAGCGCTGGCGTCAGGCTGTATCCCTTCGCAGCTGTCAGGTTTTATTAAAAACAAAAACAAAAACAAATAAACCCAATGTCTGGTCTAGACATGGATCCTCTGGTGAGCGTGCACATACACACACACGCAAACACACACATCCTCAAATGCACGCACGAGCGCACCATCTCACAGCGTGTACACACATGTATACACACACACATCCTCAAATGCACGCACGAGTGCACCATCTCACAGCGTGTTCACACACGTGCACACACACATCCTCAAGTGTACGCACGAGTGTACCGTCTCACAGCATGCACGCTCACACATGCCCGCACTGACACACGCACGTGTGCTTGCACAGATGTGAGCGCGCCATATACATTTACATGCGGCATAAGCACACAAATGCGTGTACAGTCCTGCACACACGTGGGAGCCACACACAGCACACACGGAGGCACGCACACAGATAAACACATGCGGAGAAACAAGACTGTACGTGCACATGCGCACACACGCCAAAGCTGGTTTGCGATTCCTGCCCCTTTTTCTTTGGCCTCCCCTGATCCAGGGTGGGGTCCTTGGCAGAATGGATGGGAGACGCCCTGCTTGGCTGACCTCTAAGAGAAAGGAAGCAGAAAACACGAACTCCATCTTCTCGCTATTTCTCACAGGTCTGCCTGCTGGCCCATCCCTCTGTCAGGGCTCCCTCCCTGCCCCCATCAGAGCTGCCTCAAGGTTGCTCTGAACCCCAGCTCTGAGCTGCAAATGGACTCTCGGGAATAAGCCCCTTCACCTGATGTCCACCTCACCCCCAGGAGTCCTCTGTGCTCCCAGCCCACACAGTCCCCTTCCCTCCCACAGACCTAGAGGTGGTGGCTGCCTCCTGCAAGCTCATACTGGTGGGGACGATCCCCAACCTGATGTCCCCTCCTCTTGCCAGGCAGCACTGGGCCCTTGTCTTCTGCTGTCCCTGAGCTGGGGATCCATATCTCCATGACTGTCCTTGTCACATCGTCACTTCGTGGGGCTCGCTTGTCTCTGCCACACCCAGGCAGCCACTTTTGGAGGCTCGGGCTCTAGCCTCCTCGTCTGAGTGTGCCAGGAGTCTGGCTCACGGTAAACCTGCCATAAATATATGTTGGCAGAATGAGGGAACAAATGAAATGCACCAAAGCTGCTAAGTTTGTCAGCTCTGTTCTGTTTGGAGATTCGGACCCAGGCCAGCTGGAGAACCCTCCCTCTCAGCTCTCCTGTTCTTGCGCTCAGCTGTGTCTCCCGAGGGAAGGATCTCCATGGAAAACTTAGCGAGAGAAATGCCAACTCCTAGGCCCATTAATCAGCAAATGCCTCCCTTCCTGGGGAAGCTCCATGTTCTCAGGGAAAGCAGAAGTCGAATCAGATGTTCTGGATTCAAATCTATATTGATTTTATGTTTATTTATTTTTAAAGTTTTTATTGATTTGAGAGAGAAAGAGAGACCGTGTGTGTGTGCACGAGCCGGGGCTAGGGGCAAAGGGAGAGGGAGAAGCAGACTCCCCATTGAGCAGGGACCCCAGCATGGGGCTCCATCCCAGGACCCTGAGATCATGACCTGAGCCCAAGGCACACGCTTCACCAACCGAGCCCCCCAGGCGCCCCGCAAATCTATGTGGATTTTAGATCATGCATCCAAACTTTGTATTATCATTCAGATGAGACATCTGGTCACAAGATCATGGGGACATCACTCAGAAGGGAAACGCCCAAGAACAACAGAGCAGGAAGAGTCCCACGGTCCAGCAGAAGCGGCTTCAACAGGATGATCACGTATCCCAGGTTTGGTTCCATCGGCTGAACCGGTACATGGGGGCACCTGCAGATGGCTAGCCCTTGCCACGGCCAACTCTTTGGAACTTATTCTTACCCCCCTTCCACCTGTGCCTGGCTGAGGTCATGCTCCCTCTTCTCCAGTCCCCTCCCCTAAATTAAGTCAGCTCATTCATCCCAATTGTAGGTGAGGGTTTGGTTTTTTAAAGACACTTCGGATATTTTGGTCCTGAGTTTCCCCATTTATCATTAAAGCAATTATCAGCTAAAAATGCTCTGCTCCCTAAAACAATGCAATCAGATGAACAGGAACATATTTGAAGTTATAAATAACTTCCCTTCTCCTTGCTACTTGTTTGCGGCGCTATATAAATCTTGAGGTGTGTGAGTTTCATCATTACTAATGTGCTTTAAAGTGTAATGAAACTTTTCTCATTAAAAAAGCCAGCCAATCAAAATGAGCGCCTCACAGACCCTCAGACTCCAGGCCCGTGGTATTTGCATTGCAGAACAACTGTAATTTTATTCATGGGTTGGCATAGCCCTAGCCCATCAGTAATTAAACACGGAACAGCTGTCACTCTGCAACATGGAAGGCAGACAGGATGGGATAATGAGCCCCTGTCCCTGGGCGCCTCGCAGGGGGCTGGTGCCGGGAGGGGCCGGTGCGGGCAGGGGGCTGGCTTGGGTGTGGGATTGCTGCCCCTGGCCTCAGGGCTGTCTCCACCCAACCCCCCCTTACCCGCTCCAGACTGTCCTCCTGGATTCCACAGGAAAAACCACTTAAAGAGCTGGAGAACGGTTTGCTCGGGTTTGCTCCAAACACCTGGCACCTAGTTGAGACAGACTGGGGTGGGAGGCGCTTCCCGGCTCCTACCCTGTATTGTTCTGTGCTATTAGAAATCGGTTAGCCAGCCAGCAGGTATTACTTGTGTAACTGACATAGCTAATTAAAAAAAAAAAAGATCTGGTGCCGAATGGTGAGAATGGAGGTGACTCTGGACCTGCCTGGGCTCCTGCTGGGCTCCCAGAGGCTCCGAGAGAGGGCTCCTAAATCTCTGGATGTCCAAGCCAGAAGGGGCAGCTGCAACTTTCTGGCTCGATGCTCCCATTTTGCAGATGGAGAGTTGAGGGATGGAGAGAGGCGCCGTGGTTTGGGGCAGTCGCTGGCGAGAGCCCAGCACCAAACTGGGAGCCCAGACCTGGGTTCTGGACACCCACAGCTGGCAGTGAACCTGGAGCTGCTCGTCTGCCTCAGTTTCCCTCCTCTGAACAAGGAGTGGGGATGGGGTGGAGTGAGGTTTTTAGATGTTGGCACAGCCATCTAGAGGGTTTTTTTAAAAATTATTTTTATTAACAATTTAATGTATTATTTGCCCCAGGGGTACAGGTCTGTGAATCTTACACAATTCACAGCACTTACCATAGCACATACCCTCCCCAATGTCCATAACTCAGCCACCCTATCCCTACCCCCCTCCCCCCTGCAACCCTCAGTTTGTTTCACGAGATTTAGAGTCTCTTATGTTTTGTCTCCCTCCCAATCCCATCTTGTTTCATTTTTTTCTTTCCCGATCTAGGGTTGATTTTAGGGTAGACCTAGTCATCTCCTGTGGGGCCCAGCTGTCTCTCTGTCCCCTCCTGGATTCCCCCTTGTTCCTCACCTGCTCCCAGTCTGCACAGCGGCTTTTCCAGATACTTCTGAGGGGCTCTCAGACTCTCTCTGCCTTCGCCTCCCTCTGCCTCCCCCACTCTCTCTCTTCATCCCTCTCTCCCTCTGTCTTCTACTTCTTTCCAGGGCATCTTTGCTATACTTCTACCAGCAGGGAACAGGCATGGTATCTCCCAGAGTCCCACAGTGAGTCCTGAAGGCAGGACCTCAGGGCTCCCCATTCCAGCAGGCCCAGCCCCCTGCCCCTGCCAGAGTCTTCACACTCTCGGGCTCTGGCTGACCTTCCTCATCAGGTCACCTACTGGTCTGAGGGCCCAGGGAGGAGGAGGGCTTCCTCCATGAAGGCTTTTTGGCTTGTCTGGGTCCACAGGGCACTCTTGACTTTCTTTTTTTTTTTTTAAGATTTTTAAAATTTATTTGACAGAGAGAGATCACAAGTAGGCAGAGAGGCAGGCAGAGAGAGAGGAGGAAGCAGGCTCCCTGCTGAGCAGAGAGCCCGATGCGGGGCTCGATCCCAGGACCCTGAGATCATGACCTGAGCTGAAGGCAGAGGCTTTAACCCACTGAGCCACCCAGGCACCCCACACTCTTGACTTTCTTGATTCCCCCACAGTTGAGTCAGGAAGAGCTGAGCAGCCCGGGCTGGCTAGGCGATGGGTGGGAGACACAGAGGACCCTTCCATGGGGCTGTGCTGGAGGGGCCTGGCTCGTTGATACGAGGGAAGGGCCTCTGAGAATGGACAGGCAGGTGCCCATGGTGGGAGCCCAAGATCAGGTAGACTCATGTCCTATGTGTAGAGTGATGACATAGGGCCAGGTTAGGGGGGAGATGCCCTACACTGTGCCCTGAGGGGGACACTTCCTGTTCTGGGTGTGCAGACGGTTGTGGAAAGTTGTCCAGGAGTCCATGTGTCTGGATGAGGGCTCTGTGGGCACTGGTAGGAGGGTCCTGGGGGGCAGAGATGGTGGGTGGGAATCCCTGAGACCACTACTGGGGGAAAGAGTCTGCCATTGCTGGGGGAAACAGGGGTGTGCTCACTGCCAGACTGTGCCCTCTAGGACCTCAAGACAGGGAGGTCTGTAACCCAGATCCAGAGATGAGGTTGTCTCTCTCTCTCTGTCTCTCTCTCTCTCTCTCTCTCTCACACACACACACACACACACACACACACACACACACACTGAACCCCAGGGGCCAGGTGTACCAAAGGTGCCCAGCGTCTGAATGTCTCCCTGAGGCTGGGAGGATTCTGTGGGCCTCAAGTCCTCTGCACTTCACACTTGGGCCTATGAGGGCAGCAGGACTTGCAAAACCACCTGTGGCACATAAGGGCTGACAACAGGAAAGAATGAGATCCAGGATCTGGCGGCGGGGGGCGGGGTGGGGGGTGCTGACACTCACAAGGACAGAGGATCCAAGCTAGGACCTACCTGTCAGGCCCGGTGGGGACCCAGAGGGCTGGGGAGAACTCGGATGCCCAGAAGCAGGCTGTCTCCCCGGCTCACTCACAAAGAGCCTGGGGTGTGTAGGGCTGTGGAGCTCCAGAGAGAGCCACCTGCCAGACTTTGTCCGCTCTGGCAGAGGCAGAGAAATTTAGAACTTCGGGGCGTGTGGGTGTTCGTGGGTGTGCAAAGGTGAGTGTCTGCTCTGAACCAGCAGTCAGGGAGGCTGGGAGTCCCAAGGAGTTTTGTGGCCCCATACTTCTCTTGGCTCTTCCCCAAGCACTATACCTACCAGAGAGGCCCTGGGGCAGAAGGTATTGTCACCCCAACCCCGGGTAGACAGTGGGCTTTCTCCCCGCTATTTGAGACCAAGAGACCAAGAGGGTTTGAGCCCAGCAGAGAGAAGTCTTTCTTGGGCGGGGTGGCAAGGCTCCCACCATCTGTTAATGGCTTGGACAAATGCGGCGTCCTGCGGGGGAGGGGAGAGAGAACCTGCTCCCAGCAGCCCGGAGTTTCGATTGCTTGTGGGAGCACCGTGAGGCTGGCGGGCACACATGCCAGCCCCAGCTTAGCTCCAAATGCAGGGCCCAGGGGAGCTTCCTGTCCCCGTCAGTCAGCTCTGCTGAGAGCTCGGGGATGCTGAGGAGGAGAAGGAAGAAGGAGCCTAGCTGAGGGCCTCCCGTGACTCAGGGCCCCGGGGTGAGCACCAGCTGCCATGTCAGGACCACGCAGGAGAGCCCTTATGGAGAAGGCAAGGGTGGCACAGCCAAGTCAGCAGAAAAATGGTTCCTGCCTCCCTCAAACGTGGGGGCCAGAGCCTCCCAACAAGACCCAGGCCCTGCCTGGGCTGCAGTATGTCCTCTAAGACTCTCCCTGTCTCCTTGTACTGGTGACAAGTGTCTGTGCTTCCTGACGCCCCTGACAACAGCCACGGTCCCTGTTTATGGGGCTGGGGGTGGGGGCCAGACTTGGTGCCGCCTGTGTCTCCCCTCCATGAGTCTTCCTCGTCGGTCCTCGTCCAAACCCACCAGGCAGGAGCTATTATTCTCTCCCTTGCGGAAGTTACAGCAATTACAACTCTTTTGATCCCAGGGACCAAAGCCCAGCTCAAACAGACTTAACTCCAAATGACATGTGCTGGAGAAAAATCCAGGGGCCAGCACCGGCTTCAGGTCCCCGAGTGGATAACAGGCTGAGTCAACCTTGAACCCGTCCACCATGGTTGGGGAAGGCTTGACTGATCTGTCCCAGAGCTGGTGGGGCAGTCTGCTCCTGAGCAACTGGAGGGCAAAGAGTGGGGGGGTCCCCAGAGAGGAATGGGGTGACCAATAGGCAGATGACTCCTTGCTGAGTGGCAAAATGCTGAGGGCCCCCAGGAAGGCCAGATTTGGGCCAAGGGCTGGGCAGGACCCATAGAACCCCTCTTTCTGCTTTCTTGCCGTGCTCTGGGGTCCCTGGGCTGGCACGCCCACTCTCCAATCTTCCCTGCCTGTCTTCTGGAGGACCCCTGGCTTGTGCCTCGGGCCCTGGGGATGCATTTCCATCAGTGTCACCTCTGCTCTGGACTCTGGGGAGGTGCAGGGTGCCGGGGTTGGGACAGGGCTCCTCCAGCATAGGCCCTCCAAGCTGGGGCCCTGGGGTCCCCAAGCAGATTCTCACTGCGGTGACATAACTTAAATGGATAGGATGTAGTTATTTTTTAACATATACCAATAAAATTGTCTCTTGATTATTTTAGTCCCAATACAAATAGCCTCAATTAGAGCAGAAATAGGGCACGGGTTTATGGCTCCCATGAATCTGAAAGCGACCTCGGCTGTAAGGCAGAAAAAGTCACAGCTCCCACAAAACCCCGTCATGAATCCTGCGGCAAAGTGTCCCCAGTTCTGGCACAGAGGCAGCAGGCGGTGGGGCAGCAAGAAGGGACGCTCCGTGGGTCTCCCAGGCAAGGGATTGGCTCCAACGGCGGGCGGGTCCCAGGCCTGTTGGGAAAAGGGAGTCTCCAAGATCACAGGAAGAAGGCCAGATGTAAGGGTGAGGACACAGATCCACATACTGGTCCACACCCCTTCCCTACAGCCCGTTTGCCCGCCGTCCCTCTGTGGTGGGGTGAGAGGCCTGAGATCTCCAGGACCTGGAAGAACCCCGCTCTGGACTTCCCTTCCAGGCTGTCCTGGGCTTTTGGCTCTGCTCTGTGCCACCCCCCCCCCAAATCTCCCCAGCCAGCTGGACATCCCATTTCCCTTTATCAGAGAGCAGTTTCCACCTGCCGAGAAAGGCAGCCCTGTTGGAAAGACCAGCCCCTGACGTCCAGCTGCTTCCCTGTGTTACAGAAGGGGAAATGGAGGAACATCGGGGACAGAGTGGTCCACGTCCAGGATCACACAACAAAAGGAATGGCAGGTCAAGGGGATCCAAGGCTCTGCCTCCCAGCTCGGGAAGCCACAGGAGAGGGTCAGGACAGAGGAAGAGCCGGTACTCCTCAGCCAGAGACCAGGCCCTTACAGCTCTCTATTCCCTGACCCACCTACCTCTTCCCTGCACGTCTGCATGGGGCAGAGACCCCTGAGAGCCCGGGGAGACATCACCACACAGCCCTCCTCCCTGGTCCCGACTCAGCCCGGGGCCCCCTCCCCTAGGCCCACCACCCTTTCCCTCGGGAGACTCTCACCATCCCATCGCAGATTCAGAACCCACTGGGGGCCACCCACCCAGCGGACAGCACCCAGGCTCGGGGTCACAGAGCCAGCCTATCCCCAGTACCTGTGGTGACACACAGCTGTGCAGGGACAGAGGTCCTCAGGGTCCCCGAGGGGCTGGCATGTGGCAGAACCACGTCCAATGTGTGGGGTCAGCAATGGCCCCCCACCCCCAACCTGGCTTCTTGTTTTCTTTCTGAGGACCTTGTGCATTTTCCTCTCAAACTCCAGTGACTTTGGGAATTCTTTTTTTAAAAACTGGAATCGCAATAAAAAACATAGATAAACTTGGAGAAAGCCAGAACCTCCGCACCTGCAGGGCCTCCCCTCTCCCTCCCCCAAAAGAACTGTTTCCCTCAAACCAGCCACGTCTTATTGTCTTTGTTAATGCTGTAATGTTTTCTTCATCCGGGCCCTCCATGTGTAAGTTTATATCATTCGTTCCTTTGTCTGGTGTTGTGAAGGGGCCCTTTTTCATTCCATTCTCCAGTCAGCTATGCTCTGTTGTGTGGGCAGCTGTGGGTTTTTCTCCGAGTATCTTCCGTCTGACCGCTTCTCCCGGCTTTCTCAGTGACACTAATTGTTGCACAATCAGCTCGCTTGGATTTTCTAGGTAAACATAAACATATTATCTGCCAGGAATGATAATACTGTCTCTTCCTTCCTAATCTTTGTGCTGCTTTGCTTCATCTTTATTTGTAGTCTTATTGCATTGGCCAAGAACCCTTGCTTAAAAGCTGTGGAGAGAGAGGTCACTTCCAGCTGCTCAGTGAGGCTCCAGAGATGGGTCCTGAGGAGCCTCCCAGAAGTGTGCACTTGTCCAGGCTCGCTGCAGGGCCTCCCCAATGGCACCAATGTCTCCGTTCTCTTTCCCTGGGGAGGGGGGGAACCTTTCTTCCTTCTCCTCCTCTAGGAGGAGGCCAGCTTGGGGGTGGAGGCTGGCTCTGGGATGTGCTTGTGACGCTGGCCACACAGGCCCCCTAGAACTCGCCCCAGGGTTTTTATCTGAGGTAAGTGGGAGCAGTGTTCACCATGAGCTGGTGGATTCACACCTGGGCAGGTGTGAGGAACTACCAGGTCACCACGAAGATCCCAGGAATGTCACCAACAGAGTCGACCAGAGCCCAGATCCCAAAGATAGTGGTTGATTCCATCCCCGACCAGCCTGCCCTGGACAGGGTCCACTTGGCCCAAAGTGGATTGGGTGTTCTACACTTGTCCCCTCCACCAAAGACTTCCCCATGCCCAGCATCCTTCCAGGAAACCCACCTACTTTTCTGGCTTTAGTCAGCCCCAAGTGGTCTTTGCAGCTAGGTGGAGCTGGTCTGGGAGGGCTGCTTTGTTCAAGAGAATGAGAATGGGCAGACTGAGCTCCAGGAAAGCCCCTGGTTCTGACCAGTACAAGGACAGGTAACCAGCACTGTCCTCTGGGGGTGGAAACAGCAGGTGGGGGCTTCAGAGACAGATCCCAAGAACGGGACTCCTGCAAGCTTTGGGTCAGAATGCCCAGGGACAACGTGGCTTGAGCTGAGCCTTGGAGATGTTTTGAAGGGGGAGGGGCTGCTGGGGGGGGAAACCCAGGGGCGGGGGGGGGGGGGCGGGGGGGGGGGCAGGACTAAAGAGAGAGGACTGGGACCTGAGGCCCGGCTGGAGCAGAGTTGGGAGCCAACTGGCAAGCAGGCTGGAGAGTTTGGGTTTGACACCCAAAAAATAGAACATCACCGTGATATGATTTACTCCGGGTAGGTGATCATTGATTTAGGACTCCTGACAGGTGTGCTATTCTGAAGCCCGACAGAGAGCAACATTAAGTCCAGGAGCCCCCATTTTGCACTGAGCAATTGCATTTCTCTACGCCTGGCCAATTCTACAGCCAAAGCACTTTTATCCCCTGGAGGGAGTCAGGGTAGATTTGAATTAACCAGGAAGTTCTTTGATTGCTATTTTAAAAGTTCTTTCTGCTACCTGGTCTGACATAATAATTACCTGCCTGTGATTTATCTCAGGCAGATTATGAGCAATGATAGGGTTTGGGGTAGTAATTGAGTGTATCCAACACCTCACCTCGTCCCTCGTCATTTATTCCCTTGGGGAACCTGGTGTTCCCGGCCACCTTGCCGGCAGTGGCTGACAGCAGGAGAGGAGCATTTTGTAGGGAGTCTGGGCCACTCCGCACAGCACCCCCCCACCGCTGCATGGGCCAGCCCGAAGTGGTCTGTCCAGCTGGTTCTTGGCCTGGCACCCTGGAAGTCATGCCTTAGACCAAGACTTGTGGCTCAAATGCTAAGCTAGCCCTCTGTTCTCGTGGTGCTTCACCAAATGTTTGCTGGGCTCTGGCTGTGCATCTAGTCCTGTTCGGGGGACACATGTAGTCCTGTTCGGGGGAAACAGAAAGAGTCCTGCCCTCAGGAAGGAGGGAGGGAGAGTGGGTGCGCAGAGAGCCAGCAGACACATAACCAAATCGAATTTCAGAGATCCTCACGAGCTGTGGAGGAAATGCAACCGGGCTCAGGCAGGGCCCTCTGAAATAGGCAGTAGGTGTGAGAAACCCAGGACCCAGCCACGGAAAGGGCTGGAAGGAGCAGTCCAAGCAAAGGAGACACTGAAGGGTGTGGGAGGGCAGAATGAAGGTCAGGGGCTGTTGGGTGAGAAGTGCAGGGGAGGCAGAGGACTGGAGCTCAGAGCAGTGGGGGTGGGGGGATGAGCTACGGTCCTCCCTCTGCCGCATATTCGACTCTCCTGCAGGTGTGTGCAAATGCCCCATCTCCTCCCAGAGAAGGGCTCCCTGGGAAGGGGCCACAGTGAGAGAGCCCAGGACATGAGTTCAGAGCGTAAGAACCAGCACCATCAGCAGCCCTGAAGACGGGGCTGTATCATTGCAGGGCTCAGGGTTAAGAACGAGGCAAAGAGAGAGGAAGGAAGGAAGGAAAGAAGGAAGAAAGAAAACTGGGGGCCTCTGGGTCAAAGAGCAGGGAAAACTTCCTTCTTTCTTCCAGTCTTTACCTGTCTTGGTGGGAGTTTTTGTTATTTTTATTTTATTTATTTATTTTTTAAAAAAGATTTTATTTACTTATTTGACAGAGAGATCGCAAATAGGCAGAGAGGCAGGCAGAGAGAGAGAGGAGGAAGCAGGCTCCCCGCCAAGCAGAGAGCCCGATGCAGGACTCGATCCCAGGACCCTGAGATCATGACCTGAGCGGAAGGCAGAGGCTTAACCCACTGAGCCACCCAGGCACCCCTGTTATTTTTATTTTTATTGTTTTGCTATTTAATGC
This sequence comes from Mustela nigripes, assembly GCF_022355385.1. Lineage (NCBI taxonomy): Eukaryota > Metazoa > Chordata > Mammalia > Carnivora > Mustelidae > Mustela > Mustela nigripes. The sequence goes on from NC_081573.1 coordinate 19,013,814, forward strand.
CTCCCTCCCCTGGGTGAGGGGATTCTTGCGGGCTGAATGCAGATCCTCATGGGCCCCCAGGCCGCCATCCTGTACCCCGGTTGGCCGAGGTCTCAGCTCATCTCCGCTGGGATCTGAAGCTCTCCTTGCCAATCACTTCCTTCCCTATTTTCTCTTGCAGACATTGCCCCTCCATAAACCTGTCGCATCCCTCACAGCATCCACTTCCTGGAGGACCCAAGTGGCCCAGAGGATGAGGCTACCACGGAGCTGCGAGGCGGGAGGAAGGGGACTGTGTGACCGAGAATGTCAGGCGGGGATTCCCGGCTCCTGGGGGCACCGTGCGCAGGAATGGAATGGATGGCACCGCCCAGAGTTGCACCTTGCACCTGCCAGACACTTGTAAGTGCAGCTAATGCGGGCTGCGTTGGATTCTCTGAATGGGAGCACATCCTTTCTTCTGTATCAGAGACCAAAATGTTCCAAAGCCAAGGAGCCCATGAGCAAAGGTACGTTTCTCCTCAGTAGCAACTGGCCCCGTCTGGAGGCCTTCTGAGCCTCCAACCCCAGGGGGTCCTGCTTTACTGAGAGCACAGCTCCAGTGCCGACACATCTGGCAGCCGCCCCCGTGTCCAGCAGCTGGTCGCGGAGAAGGCTGGCTTTGGAACCCAAGCCCAGGAGCTCCCAAGGAAAGCTGTTCTCAGTGCTATCCCATCCATGGCCACGGGTGGGTCCATAGGGGAGTCTTACCCCCACCTGCCCCGCACTGAGGGAGCCCAGGGCTTCCAAGCTAGAGACCTTGGGCCACGGCTGGCTGGGGAGGCTTGTTGGATGAAAGGACCAGGCTCATTGGTGCTGGTGGTCATTTGTAGACAGGGCCACAGCTCAAGGTGTGATGCAACAGAGGGCGTATTTCTCAACTAAGTTTCAGGAGGCCAGGAGGTGCCTGGGTGGGTCAGTCGTTAAGTGTCTGCCTTTGGCTCAGCTCATGATCCTGGGGTCCTGGGATAGAGCCCCGCATCGGGCTCCCTGCTCAGCAGGGAGTCTGCTTCTCCCTCTTCCACTCCCCCTGCTTGTGTTCCCTCTCTCCCTGTGTCTCTCTGGGTCAAATAAATAAAAATAAAAAAATCTTCTTAAAAAACTCTTAGGAGGGAGGCGCCTGGGTGGCTCAGTGGGTTAAAGCCTCTGCCTTCAGCTCAGGTTGTGATCTCAGGGTCCTGGGATTGAGCCCCCGCATCGGGCTCTCTGCTCAGCTGGAAGCCTGCTTCCTCCTCTCTCTCTCTGCCTGTCTCTCTGCCTACTTGTGATCTCTGTCTGTCAAATAAATAAATAAAATCTTTAAAAAAAAAAAAAAAAGTCTTAGGAGGCCTGGGGTATGTCCTGGTTCTGCCACCAGCTTCCTGGATAGCCCGAGGAGAGGTCTCATTAGCCCAGCCTGACCTCAGTGTGTTTATCCATAGAATGGGCATAATGACTTCTCCCCTCCTGGGTTTTCAGACACGTAGGTGAGGGCTGTGCTGGACTAAGGCCAGACTGCTGGGTGGCTGGGCCTCTGTGGCCACATGTCCCTCGTGGGCCTAGGTGGCTCACAGGCCATGAGCCCACAGGGGAGGGAAAGGAAGAACAAAGAATAATCTGCAGGGTTCCGGCTCTAGGAACAGAAGAGCTGGTGGTTGTACCATTGATCAGGGTGGGGAAGTACAGGGTAGAGGGGTAAAACCTGGAGTCCGGTTTGGGCCATTACAGAGACTGGGCAGCCTTGGTTCCAGAAGCTTACCTCCAGATCCTCTTCTAGTACCAGTCCTTGTCCTCGCTGGGCAGAAGAGGCTCCATGACCTGGAGTGGAATGCAGCTGGCTCCTCTCCCTCGCTCCAGGGGTGGGACATGACCCAGATCCACCAATGAGAGGACCTCATTCCATTGGCCTCCCCAGCTGGTTCCGGGATGGGCGTGCAGCCCCTACCAGCTGACCAGTACCCTCCCTGAACTTTGGGGAATGAATTACCGGCTTCCTATGGGATGACAAGCTGTTGTGGGGAAGTAACTTTGGACAATGCTGTGGACTTCTTGGCTGTCCCAGGGAATCAGCCTGCCTGAGAAGGAAGACAAAGAATACAAGACAACAGAGCCTGGGTGGGAAGGTTAGACTCCTGATGATAAGCTCTGGACCCTGGCATCTGGCTGCACTTGATGCAAAAGTACTTTGGACTTCCAAGTCGGGCAAGTCAGTAAGTTCCTTTTTTCTTTCATGCTACAAAGGATACTCAAACAGTTCGTCAGTGCCCCGTACTGCATGGACACAGTGAGAAACAACGTGAGCCAGACAGACATGGTTGAGCTCTTCGGGAGCTTAGGGGTTGATCAAGAGAGGGTTTCCCCCCTCTGCCATGACTCCAACAGGAGCGTGTCACTCGGATCTTTGCAAGAGACGTGAACAACACCGCGGACGGTGTCTCTGAGCCGTTTTATGGAAAATGCAATCTACACGTTTGAGTTGTGTCTGTTGAACCTCGGCAGAAACTGAGGGCAGAGAGTTCAGTGGCGAAAACAGGTCTGGGTGAAAATGCAGAAATAATCCGCTGCTGTGTAACCTTCTGGTGATCAGAACTGAAACGGGGGCGGGGAGAACAGGGCTTGCGGGGTCCCCATCTGTGAATTGGTGGCTTGTCCCCTGAGCAGCCTCTTTGGAATGCTAATTATCCCGGGTGTACTCTTGACAAAAGGAACTTGGGAGATAATTTTTCAATGTTTAGCTTTTTAATGACGAAGATAATATCAGCGCCTTAGCAAACATTTGGAAAACAGAGAAGACTATCCCTTATAATCCCACAACCCTAATACAAGCATTGTTGAAAATATTATTTGGGGACCATCGTGGTGGAGTCTTTGGTGTTGGTTGATAAGCCCATGTGATGTGTTCATTATTCCATTCAGGGCTGGCCCTGATCCTGGCTACGCACTGCAACTTGAATCTTCCAGTGAGAGATTGTGGGTGACCCAACGGGGCGACCCATCCTGAGTATGAGGAGGGGGCGGCACCCCACATAGGAAAGGTCACATGTCTCCAGGTTGGGGAGAGGGTGGACAGGTGTGCACGCTCTCTCTGCACACCCTAGAGAGGGCTCTGGGGTCTATGCAAGCATCCTGGGAATAAATCTCTCGTTTCCACTTGGGTCCTCCCTGCCCCGTGGGTTCCTCAGAAGGGGTGTCCCCTCATGTCCCGGTGTGAACTCAGGCCCTAAAACCAATAACAAGTGTCTCAGCAAGGGACAGAAGGGGGGAGGACACAGCCCAGGGTAGAAGGCCAGGTAAGAAGGAGGCAGAGACTGGAGTCTCAAACCAAGAAGGATAGGGCTTCCGGGGGCCCCCAGTAGCTAGGGAAGAGGCCTGGACCTGTTTTCTGTCCCAGTCTCTGGAAGGAACCGGCCCAGCAGACAGCTTCCTTTGGTTCTTCTGGCCTCCAAAACCACAGGAGAATAAATTGTTGTTTTGAGCCCCCTAGCATGGGGTGATTTGTTATAACAACCCTAGGAAGTCAGTACACCAGGGGCACCCACTCAGGGGCAGGGGCACTCCCTCCCTAGTGGCTGGCCAAGTGCAGCGTGCCCGGGGCCTCATCAGAAAGCCTGAATGAGTCTTCTAGCATCCTGCCAGCCTTTCCCTCAAGGATAAAGAGCAGAGGATATGCAGAACACCAGACCCAGAGGCTCAAAAAGACAGATCTTAGCAGCCACAGCCATAGGACAAAGAGGGGCGGTACACCCATGCTCCACTCCTCGTGTGGAGGTGATGGGGGGGGGCGGCTCATGGGGCGGACCAGCGAGCAAGCAGGGCTGGGCAGTTGGAGAAGGGAAAATCAGCAAAAAGCAGGTGGGGGTGGCTACTGGGAGCTTCTGGAAATAGGCCCCATCCTCCCCCAGAAACTGGGACCCGGGGGCCCCTATCCTCCCGTATTGGCAGGAACGAAGGGCACATTTCTAGGACAGCCTTCAGCTTTCCCAGGCAGGAAGAGAAAGAAGGCCCCAGGCACAGGGCCTAGAGCTGTTAGAAACCATGAGAGGCGGGGCTCACGTCTGTTAGGCTGGGTGTCCTGACTTTGTGCTGAGGCTACAGGCCTTACATGATGAGGGAGCACGAGGCTGGCTGAAGACAAAGCAAAAGCTGGTGCCTTGCACCCCCCTCCATCTGCTCCCCCTCAGTCCTATGTAGAGCATCTCTCAGGCAGCCCTGACTGCCATGAACAATAAGCAAATAGTTAACTTGCAGAGCTCACAATCCTGTTAGACAGGAGTCTCCCTTGGCTTACAAATGTCCTAAATCTCACTAGCAAAGACGATTGATAGCAGGATTGTGACATCCCACCAAAATGTCTCCCAACTATCTTAATGTTAATGGCTGGTCTAAAGACAACATTGATCAAGCCGCAAGGGCAAGGCCTCCGGTAGGCCTCTGACATCTTGGCACCTTGTAGGCCCTCTTTAGCATATGAAAACTCCGTTGAAACCTCCCTTCCCCTCATCTTCCCCCAACCGCAGGGTACATAACCTGCCACCCCTCACAACCCTGGGCAGCAGCTCTTCCTGCCCACGGGTCCTGTCCCCGTGCTTTAATAAACCACCATTTTGCACCAAAGAGGTCTCAAGAATTCTTTCTTGGTCATCGGCTCCAGACCTCAGCCCACCGAACCTCACCTAGGTTCTAGAACTTCATCGTTACAGACCAGGGTTGGGGCCCAGCTGAGAAGGGAGCTCCAAGAAGCCCACGTTCAGACAAAGAGAGAGGCTGGGGTCAAGGAGACAAGGTCAATAGGCTCTGTGCCCTCCTGGTGGGCGGTTCTAGTCAGGGAAACAGACAGCAGGGCTCATGGGGAGCGCGGGACGAAAAGGAAGGGGCAGGAGGCACGGGGAGAAGGACACCTCAGCAGAGGAGAGGCAGGGGAAGGAGGGGGCGAGGGAAAGAGTCCAGGGTGTCCCTGAAGGTGCTAGAGGCAGGGAGTGTCAGGGAGCACGAGGGTCCGAGGTTGCAGGGACAGGTACTTCCTGCTTGGTGCATGAGGTCTGGAAGCAGAAGAGCCAGCGCTGGGGATGTGTGGGTGGGGAAGGGGGTGGGGGCGGGGCACAGAGAATGATGGCTCCGGAGCTGAGCACAGGAGGCGCGAGGAGCCGTACCCGTGTTGGAGGCCCCACGCCCGGAGGACTCAGTGGGGGTTTGGCGTCAGGTGGGATGCAACTTTGTTAAAAGCTTTCCAGGCAATTCTAAAAGGCAGTCCTGCCTGCATTAGTTTCGCCTAAGGGTAACATGGCATCCCCGGAATGCTGTGAGCGGCTGGGAGGGACAAGGTGAGATCTCTTTTATGTAAAGGATCACTGGGCAGAAGCTGGGAGAGCTTCGTGGAAGGTTCGAGCGATAACCCTGGTGAGAGAGCACGAGCGAGAGCTTGGTCCAGGGCAGTGTGTGGGAGAGGGACAGGAGTGCCAGAACTATCTAGGAGGAGAGCTGGCACCACATGCGATGTACTCATGAAAGTGAGATGACATCAGATTTCTGGGTGGACGGCTGGCCGCAGGGTCCCCGAGATGGGGCGTATCAGTGGAGGTCAAGGAGTGGCTGCTTGAAGTTAGTGGTCTTGCCCAAAGATTCCTGAGAGGCCCGATGATTCCTTTGGGCAAAAGAAAAGGAGCCAAGGGAAGAATTTAGCTCCGGGATAAAGCTGCTGTGTTACGGAGGTGGGGGGAGGGGTGGCCCATGACAGGAGGGGTGGGCCGATCTCTTCCCAGTTTTAAGAAGGGGGTAGGGGGTCCCCAGGACCCTATGGCACCAGGAGGCCAAGTGGGACAAGGTGGAAAGGATCCGGGCAGGTCTGGGGCAAGGGGAATGTTGGAAGGAGGGGATGAGGAGCCTGGGCTGACCTGGGCTGGCCTCCTGTCTGCACCTCTCAGCACCCAGGTGTCAGGATCCAAGGTGGCCTTGGAGATTCAGAGGCACACATTGCCAGCAGGATGCACATATTCAGCTGACTTGAAAATGAACCTGGCAATTCAGACCTCTTCTCCTTCCCTCCTTTAGTAAGAACGGCAAACGCTTCCCTCACCTTCCTGGTCCTCGTCCTGGAGGCAAGGGAAGGGGCCAAGCGCTTTTTGGGGCTTGCGGGCCCCACTGTGTCTGTTGCAGCTGCTCAGCTCTGCGGAGTCCAAAGCAGGCATGGAATCTTCGAGCACACTCCCCGCCCATCCCACTCCTCACCAGGCTTCTGAGGCTCCGCCTCTCCCTGGCCCGGATTCCACCATATGAGAACGTGACTTGATTTACCCAATCTGTTGTTGCCTGGATGGCTCCGGTCTGTGGGTTTCCTGAGCAGTACCGTCATGAGAAGTCTGGCCCGTGTCTGCCGGTAGATGTCTCCCTGGGAGTGGGGTGGGCCGCGTCAGAGGTGAGTCGTGTGTTTTAAGGTTGCAGAGAGATGACTTCTTTTTCAGGTTTCATGGCTCATCCAGGCTTAATGTGAAGATGGAGCCAGGATTTGGGGGGTAAAGGGAGGAAAGGGACAAGGAGGTTGAGGAGGCAGGGCCCGTGCCAGTGGCCTTCAGGAAGCAGTAGCAGAGTAGACGGATGTGGACCCTGGGGGGAGCTGGTTGTGAAGTTGATCAGAAAAGAGGGCACCCTGCCCGCTTACCACATCCTCGTGGGGGACCCTTCCCCCGCAGTCCCCACCGACGGATTTGGGGAGGACTCTGTCTCAAAGCTCTCTCAGTCCTGACTTTCAGTGGCGTCAACCAGGGAGGTTTCAAAAATCCCTGGGTCCGGTCTCCATTCCTGGGAAATCTGACTCAGTTGGTCTGGGGGGAAGCTAGGCACTAGCTTGTAAAGATTCTAGAGGATTCTACCAGAAGCCGAGACAGAGCAACCAGGAGGCCTCGTGTCGTGGGTGGTCCCTGAGATCATGACGGATTCCCAAGAATCTAACTGCCCAGTGAAGCCCACCCACCCTTTGGCGAACCTGTCAGGCAGACTCTCAAAAGTGCACTGGAGCCAAGGAACGTGGAAAGGACCTCACTGGAAGAGTGGGAGGCGGCTCTCCGGACTTGCTGAGACCAGGCTGGCTGAAGGACCCCGGGGGGACAGCCCCTGCCCAATGGCCCCGTCGACACTGGCTCTGGTCAAATCCTGCTCAGCAGCCCGTCCTGGTTCTCACTGGTGCTCTCACAGCCCGCGGAAACTTTTCTGGCTAAGCTGGATCCTGGGCAGGGCTCTGGCCTGGCCGTGCTTGGGGTCTACACATCTAGCAGGCCTCAAGAGAGAAAAGGTGTTGGGCTGCTGGGCAGCTACAGTGACAGTGCCTTCATGGGCCCTGGCAGAACGGAAGGGGCTAAGCAGGGCATGATGGATACCCCCAAGCGGAAAATGGTCAGTGACCACCCATCGCAGATCCTTCTTACTTCTCTCCGGTGGTTTAGATTCTGCATTTAGAGCCCCAGTAACATAGAGCCCAAGTGAGCTCTTAGCTGGGCGCCCCTGGGTCCCACAGAACAGAGACTGACCCAATGATGTCCATGGCCACTTCCCTAAATTGTCCTGCTCTTCTCACCGAGAGTGTGACCCTCACCAGCCAGTTTGGGCGCTGTCCCATCTTGCTGTGGCCACAGTTGGCATTTTCTGGTTGGGGGTGACAGCCCCTCGATGAGCTGGCTTTGAAGTCATTCAGGGTAGATGAGGTTTCCTGGAGTCCCCTGGGCTTTCCAGAAAGAGCACAAGACACATCAGTTCCCCTGGGAGCCCAGGTGCCCCTCTGGGGTCTCGGGGAGGAGTGGTCAGGCAGGTGAGCCTGAGTCAGAAAAGCAGCTTCCTCTGCCCTCCCCCAGCCCACTGGGCTGCTCCCTCACTCCCCTCCCCCTCTCTCTGGGCTCAGGTGCTGGGAGGATTCTCGGAATCCATGGAAACCACAGAGGAAGCTGGAAATCAGAAGGGAGGAGGGGGCTGAGCTCCTCTCGCAAATCCTGGGGAGAGGGCGGAGGAGGGGTCTGCTCCTTAAGGAGTAAATGCCTGAAACCCCATGTCTGTTTCCCTGCCTGCCTGTCCACTAATGCATTGGCTCCCCGTGTCCCTCAAGGGCTGTGGGGACAAGGGCAGGAGGACTCTTTCTTTGGGAGGAGCTAGCAGGCTCTGGGTTGAGGGGCAAGGGTCAGGGTAGGGGGAGAGGAGATGGGGAACAGGAGTTGGGGGACTGAGGATCAGGTAGTGGTTGGTGCGGTGGAGTGGGGTCAAGGGTCACAGGGTCAAGGGTCAAGGGGCTGTGGGGGTGAGGCTTTGAGAGGAGCTCCTGGTGGAGGAGGAGGCTGGGAGATGGCGGTCAATAGGGAAGCGGCAGAGTTTGGCAAGTGGGGTGGGGGGTCCTGGTGGGGGGCAGGAGTGGCCTGGTGGGGTTGGCCACGTGGAGTCCAGGCTCCCAGGAGCCAGCGTAGTCCCCCCACCCAGCAGCCCCAACTACCCACGGAAGTGGGGAAGCCGAGGCTTTCCATTTTAGGGAGGCTCCGTCTCTGCTGATTCTCTGTTCGGCCCCATTTACTCATGTTCCGTGTTTTGCCTCTGAATAAGCCAAAGAAAGTCCAATCCCGCTTCCGGGGGTGGCGGGGGGGGTGGGGGAGCAAGGAAGTTCATCAATCTCAGTTTCATCCTCGGCCCCAGACACCTGCGAACACCGAAGAAGAGCCAGATCCTCAACATGGTCTGGGACGTTAGCTTCAAATACGCCTCAGCTGACCCTGGCACCCACACCCCTACTTTCGGTACTTTCTGGAATAACTCCTGCTGTTTACACGACACTTGCCTTCGATCAGATCCTACCCTAGGAACAGGTACCCTAGACCCTCTTTTATTTATTTCATTTTATTCTATTCTTTTTTTTTTTTTAAGATTTTATTTATTTATTTGACACAGAGAGAGAGATCACAAGTAGGCAGAGAGGCAGGCAGAGAGAGAGGGGGGAAGCAGGCTCCCTGCTGAGCAGAAAGCCCGACACAGGGCTCGATTCCAGGACCCTGAGATCATGACCTGAGCTGAAGGCAGAGGCTTTAACCCAATGAGCCATCCAGGTATCCCCGTTTTATTCTATTCTTAAAAGATTTTATTTACTTAATTTAGAGACAGAGAGAGAGAGCACACACACACGTGTGTGTGAGTCAGGGGAGTAGAGGGAGAGGGAGAGAGAACCTCAAGCAGACTCCCATGGAGCACGGAGTAGGCTGCGGGGCTCTTGACCCTCAGACAGGACCTGAGCTGAGACCAAGAGTACCAAATGACTGAGTCACCCAGGCACCCCACCCTCGACCCTTTTCTAGTATAAACCCCCAGCCCCGAACAAGGAGACTCACTCTGCTTTCCTTTCCTTTCTGAGTCTCCCAGACACTCTGTCTGCTCTTCTCTACCTGTCACACTATTCAATAAACTCTGTTTTTGCTTCCTCTGGCTTGCGGATGATTTCTATCCTGCGTGAACCTCTCGGCTGGCCCTGTGGGACCCTCCTCTGGGGTTCTCAGACCCATGCTGCCTGCGTCACGTCTCTTCTCTTGGCACTGCCCCGGAATGATCTGCCCATGATCCTTGTCAATAAGAACCAGGCCTTCTCCTTCAAAACACAAACCAACCAACCTCCCTTCCCTGACCGGGTCTGACTGTGACTCTGGAGCTGGGCATAGGGAGAGCACCATTGTGGAGACAGGCCAGAGCGGAGGCACGCAGGGGACCGCTGGGAGGCTCCAACAGATTCTGGATTAAAACAAGCTCCCCAGTTTGCAAGAGACCCCCCCCCCCCAACACACACAGGCTACAGCCCTTCCCGAGATAGAGATTTTCTTTTTTAAAGTGGTTTTATTTATTTCTGATGACACAAATGATGAGTGACATCCTCCTTTCTAAGAAATTATACCACTAAATCAAGTTCCATCCCTTTCTGATTTCTCCTGCAGAACCATCCCCCACTCCTTGAAGACAACCTTTGGTTTATCTTCTTCCAGACCTTGTAAGTGCTTTTACAACAGAAAACATGCATCTGCAGAGAATTCATAGAACAGTCTATTGTTTTATGGGTTTGTAAACATTAACGACATAACATGGCGTACGTTGTGCTTCTGACTTTTCACTCAACAAAGTGCTGTTGGGACTTCTCTGTGTGGATACCTGTAGATCTAGGACATTCCCCCTAACTGCTCTCCCAGCACGCAAGCAGATGGGAGTTATGAACTCAGGGATTGCTTCCCATTTTTCACTATCACAAATAATCCTGCAGTGAGAATGCCGGTTTATATCTCCTTGTGCTCACGAGGAGGGGGAGGCTCCAGGTGGATGGTGAGCGCTGCGATTACAGGTCAGGAGGCTGAGTTTTAATTTTTTGGGTTTTAATAGCGATCACTAAAGTGCTCTCCAAATGAGCCGTTCCAATTTATTTCCCCAAGGCTTTATAGCGTTTGTCTCCGCAAGCTTTACTCTGTGTCAGTCTTAGAGTGGAACGGAGGGGCTTGCGGGTTCTCTGGCCAGGAGGCGGGGGCCCCGTGGGTACCAGTACTTGGCCAGGCCAGCGAGCTGTCTTGATTAGGCTGTGGGAAGGGCAGAAGGGGGCCTCATGGGCAGGAGGGAAGATGAAAGTGCCTCACTTGGGGGAGGAAGGGGATAAGCATGTGAGCGCTGGTGGTTGATGAGCTCAGGCTTGATGACCCGTGCCTACCCCTCATCCCTGGAGGAGTGGCTGGCTGGGTCCAACCTCAGCCCACTAAATCAGGACCTCTGAGGGGTGGCTCCCATGTCACCTCCCCTCTCTCCTCCCCAAGCCCCCCACCATCCTGCCCAAAAACACACCGGCAGATCTTGGAACTTATCCAAGTTGGGTGCACCTTCCCTAGAGGACTTGGACCCTGCAGAAAGGGGCCCTGATCTTCACATAACAAGTGCTCCTTTGTGATAGAAGTGACAGAGCCTGCCCTTGGTGCTAGATTCTAAGCTAAAACTGGCTTTCTGTCCTGCCGGTTCTGTAGACTGGAGCTCAGGGAACAAACACAGAAATTCCAGGAGCTCTCCTGAGCCCAGAGTTGGCCACCTTCCCCCTCAGGCAGACGTGGTGCCCGCTGGAAATGATCAGTCCCTTCTCCTCCCAGAGCCCTGTGAAGTAAGGCCTGGCTGTCACTCCCGCTCCCAACCTGAGGCTGGGAGCAAGGGGGTGGGGGGAGCCCCAGGGACACCCAGTGCTCAGAGGTAAGACAGCTGGTCCTGCAGGCGAATTCGTGGTCTGTTTCCACTGTGAGCTGATCTTCAGTAAAATCTCCCTCAAGCCCTCAATATTGATCTCCGAGATAGGGAAATAAAACTGTGACTTTCCCAAAGACTGTTTGAACGGAATGTTCAGGAAAGATGAGGAGGGACTGAGGCCCCTGCCGGCTTATCACCCTGCTGGTGAACCTGACGTCTGAGGCCTCGCCAGTGCTACCGTCTGGATGGAGCATGGCAGTGGCAACTTCCAGGCTATCTATTAATCTTTGCGAAAGATGCTCTGAATATAATGGCCAGTGCTCGGAAGTGGAGCAGGGCGCTCCTCTTGGACGGTCCCGATCTTGGACTTGGGCAGGTGTCTCCACAGCAGGGATAAACGCCCTGCTGACTGTCACTTCTCAGTTACCCATCCAGGCCCCTCTGGGTGTAATCCCATGGCGGGTGGGATTACATGCCCTGGGATGTGACAGTGTAGCCAAGTCCCCAGGCTATAGGATCACTGGCTTTTGGGGACAAGCATTGTTCCATGGATATAATCATTTCCATTTAATTGGCTCCAGCCCCATCTCTATGACGTGGGTCCTCCAGTCTCCTTGGAAATCTCTTCCAGGGATCGTGGGGGGTGCCCAGAAGGATTCTTATCCCACTTCCTGTTCTTCTAATCTGCTTCCCAGGAAGCCCCACAGATGGACCCCCGTCCCTGCACTACCACCACCCAGCCTCGCACAGCCACGCAGCTGTGGGGCAGTGCTGCCTCTGGGGGGCGGTCCCCAAGTTAGCGCAACCATGCGGTGGGGGGACAGGATCCACGTCCCTGTGACCTTCTCCAAGCTGAAGCTGGGCTGTGCTCTAGGCAGGGGTGAGGTGAAGGTGACACTTCTTCCCCAGGGCCCCACAGCAGTGGTCCTCACACCTGACCCCGCAGCTCCCGGAGTTCCTAGCGCAAACAGCCCCCATGGCGTCGGCTCCCAGCCTCAGCTCTGGGGCGGAGCCCTGGGCTCTCCTCCCTCTGCCCTGTATTGGTTCTGATAAACTGGTGGAACAAGTCATTCAATGTAATGGTTCTAAGCAATCATTTATGCAGTTCAGGATTCTGGGGGCCGTCTCGCCGGTCTCTGTTGGACCCATTCATGAGTCTGCATTCGGCTCTCAGGTTGACTGGAGGCTGAAGATCTGGGCCAGCCTAGCCTGTATTCTATGTCTGCTAGTTGGCGGGCTGTCCCATAGGTGTCTTACCTTCCAGCAGACCAGTCAGGGCATCTCCACAAGGTGGTAAGTCTTCTGAGAATGGCAAGAGAGCAAGCTCCCATAGGTGAGCGCCTTCCAAGGCCTGTGCCTTTGCTAATGTCCTGTTATCTGAGGTAAGTTGAGTGGCCACCCCGGATTCAAGGGCTGGAGAAATGGACACCGTCTCTCTGCGGGAGGGGCTGCTATATCATTAAGCAAGAGTGTGGACGCAGCGAGAAGACTTTGAGGGCAATATTGCCATCTGTATTATGTCCTTAGGCCTTCTCACAAAGCTCTGGCGGCCCCTCTTCTCCACAGGCAAATCCATGCCCACACACGGAGCCCCTGCAGACTGAAGTTCCAGCCCACATGCAGGGCGCCCAGGGCAGGTTCAAGGTAGTCAGGCAGCCCCAGACCCAGCCAGCGTTCTTGAAGGGAGTGAGCCCTGGCCGCCTGGCCTTGGGGTTATGGAACTCGCTTCTTTGTGTCAGAATTGCTCTCTAGGAGGACAGGGCTGAGAGTGACTTCACAGGGCATGGGATAATGGGTCTGGTCCTTTCCTAATGCCCTAATACTTCTCGTCTGATCGTTGACATAAGGCTGGTAGTCATCATGAGCCAGGGGCTGTGCTGTGTCTCATAGGACCAGCCTATCTCACCTTCACAACAATCCGCAACAATCCTCCAAACTCAGACCCATCACCCCCACTTTACCAAGAAGGAAGCTGAAGCTCAGAGAGGTTGAGTAACTTTCCCAGTGCCACACAGTGAATAAATAGCAAACCTAGGCATGGGATCTAGTTTCCTATATCCACCTTCCTAACCATTGTGTAAATGTTCTCTAATAAATATCACAGTAACAAAAGGGACTCCTGCCACATTTGTATCTACTGTCTCCCAAGACCTCATTTCTCCCTCGGAACTGCCCCATAGGGAGGCAAAGACATCTTGTCTCCCTCTCCAAATGGGTAAAGTGCAAACCAGAGAAGTCAGAAGACCGGGCTTTTGAAGGCCAGGTACTTCTTTCCCCATGACATGGTTTCTAATGGGCCACTTTGTGCTTGGGGAATATTTCTTTGTCAG